>NC_044327.1:6703279-7016569 GCF_007399415.2 Gopherus evgoodei | reverse complement strand
GACTGTGCCAGACGGGGGAGGACGCTTAAGGAAATTGAGGCTCAAGTGATCTTCAGTGGGATTCTGCCAGTTCCTAGAGGAGGGCAACAAAGGTGTAACAAGATTATGGCGATCAACAGATGGCTCAGGCAGTGGTACTATAAGGAGGGCTTTGGGATGTACGGCCATTGGGAAGCATTTACGGACAGAAGACTGTTCTCTCGGGATGGACTTCACCTGAGTAAGGAGGGAAATAGACTTCTAGGATGGAGGCTTGCTGAACTGATTAAGAGAACTTTAAACTAGAAATCTGGGGGAGATGGTTGGGAGATGTCCAGGAGATCTCCTCACTGGAATTTAACCTTGAGAGGGAAGTAGACAATGTAAGAGGGGATACAGCCATGAACAGAAGAATTGACATAAGGAGGAAGGGTTGTGTGGATACCAGACTAACAGGTGATGCTGGTGTTAGAATGTCTGTGCCTAATAGGGTAAAGAATGTGAGTGAAGTCAAATGGCAAAAATTAAGATGTCTGTACACTAATGCAAGGAGCCTAGGGAACAAAATGGAGGAACTAGAGCTACTGGTGCAGGAAGTGAAACCGAATATTATAGGGATAACAGAAACATGGTGGAATAGTAGTCATGAGTGGAGTACAGATGTTGAAGGCTATGTGCTATTTAGGAAAGACAGAAATAAAGGCAAAGGTGGTGGAGTAGCATTGTATATCAATGAGGAGGTTAACTGTAAAGAAATAAGAAGTGATGGAATGGATAAGATAGAGTCTGTCTGGGCAAAAATCACACTGGGAAAGAAAGCTCCTAGAGCTTCCCCTGAGATTAGTGCTTGGGGTGTGCTACTGACCACCGGGATCTGATTTGGATATGGATAGAGATCTCTTTAATGTTTTTAATGAAGTAAACACTAATGGGGATTGTGTGATCATGGGAGACTTTAACTTCCCAGATATAGACTGGAGGACAAGTGCTAGTAGTAATAGGGCTCAGATTTTTCTGGATGCGATAGCTGATGGATTTCTTCACCAAGTAGTTGAAGAACCAACAAGAGGGGATGCCATTTTAGATTTGGTTTTGGTGAGTAGTGAGGACCTCATAGAAGAAATGGTTGTAGGGGACAACCTTGGTTTGAGTGATCATGAGCTAATTCAGTTCAAACTAGATGGAAGGATAAACAAAAATAGATCTGGGATTAGGGGTTTTGATTTCAAAAGGGCTAACTTTAAAGAATTAAGGAAATTAGTTAGGGAAGTGGATTGGACTGAAGAACTTGTGAATCTAAAGGCGGAGGAGGCCTGGAATTACTTCAAGTCAAGGTTGCAGAAACTATCAGAAGCCTGCATCCCAAGAAAGGAGAAAAAAATCATAGGCAGGAGTTGTAGACCAAGCTGGATGAGCAAGCATCTTAGAGAAGTGATTAAGAAAAAGCAGAAAGTCTACAACAAGTGAAAGATGGGCGGAATTAGCAAGGAAAGTTACCTTATTGAGGTCAGAACATGTAGGAATAAAGTGAGAAAGGCCAAAAGCCATGTAGAGTTGGACCTTGCAGAGGGAATTAAAACCAATAGTAAAAGGTTCTATAGCCATATAAACAAGAAGAAAACAAAGAAAGAAGAAGTGGGACCTCTAAGCACTGAGGATGGAATGGAGGTTAAGGATAATCTAGGCATGGCCCAATATCTAAAAAAATACTTTGCCTCAGTCTTTAATGAGGCTAATGAGGATCTTGGGGATAATGGTAGGATGACAAATGGGAATGAGGCTATGTTGGTAGATATTACCACATCTGAGGTAGAAGCCAAACTCAAACAGCTTAATGGGATGAAATTGGAGGGCCCAGATAATCTTCATCCAAGAATATTAAAGGAACTGGCACATGAAATTGCAAGCCCATTAGCAAGAATTTTTAATGAATCAGTAAACTCAGGAGCTGTACCGTACGACTGGAGAATTGCTAATATAGTTCCTATTTTTAAGAAAGGGAAAAAAGGTGATCCGAGTAACTGTTAGTTTGACGTCTGTAGTATGTAAAGTCTTGGAAAAAATTTTGAAGGAGAAAGTAGTTAAAGACATTGAGGTCAATGGTAATGGGGACAAAATACAACATGGTTTTACAAAAGGTAGATCATGCCAAACCAACCTGATCTCCTTCTTTGAAAAGGTAACAGATTTTTTAGACATAGGAAACGCAGTGGATCTAATTTACCTCGATTTCAGTAAGGCATTTGATACGGTTCCACATGGGGAATTATTAGTTAAATTGGAAAAGATGGAGATAAATATGAAAATTGAAAGGTGGATAAAGAACTGGTTAAAGGGGAGACTACAACGGGTTGTACTGAAAGGTGAATTGTCAGGCTGGAAGGAGGTTACTAGTGGAGTTCCTCAGGGATCAGTTTTGTGATCAATCTTATTTAAACTTTTTATTACTGACCTTGGCACAAAAAGTGAGAATGTGCTAATAAAGTTTACGGATGACACAAAGCTGGGAGGTATTGCTAACACAGAGAAGGACCGGGATATCATACAGGAAGATCTGGATGACCATGTAAACTGGAGTAATAGTAATAGGATGAAATTTAATAGTGAAAAGTGCAAGGACATGCACTTAGGGATTAATAATAAGAATTTTAGATATACATTGGGGACACATCAGTTGGAAGCAACAGAGGAGGAGAAGGACCTTGGGGTATTGGTTGATCACAGGATGACTATGAGCAGCCAATGTGATACGGCCGTTAAAAAAGCTAATGCGGTTTTAGGATGCATCATGTGAGGTATTTCCAGCAAAGATAAGGAGGTGTTAGTACCATTATATAAGGCACTGGTGAGACCCCACCTGGAATACTGTGTGCAGTTCTGGTCTCCCATGTTTAAGAAGGATGAATTCAAACTGGAACAGTTCAGAGACGGGCTACTAGGATGATCCGAGGAATGGAAAACCTGTCATATGAAAGGAGACTCAAAGAGCTTGGCTTGTTTAGTCTAGTCAAAAGAAGGCTGAGGGGGGATATGCTTGCTCTTTATAAATATATCAGAGGGATAAATATTAGGGAGAGAGAGGAATTATTTAAGCTTAGTACCAATGTAGACACAAGAACAAATGGGTATAAACTGGACACTAGGAAGTTTAGACTTGAAATTAGACGAAGGTTTCTAACCATTAGAGGAGTGAAGTTCTGGAACAGCATTCCAAGGGGAGTAGTGGGGGCAAAAGACATATCTGGCTTTAAGACTAAACTTGATAAGTTTATGGAAGGGATAGTATGATGGGATAGCTTAATTTTGGCAATTGATCTTTGATTATCAGCAGATAAGTATGCCCAGTGGTCGGTGTTGGGATGTTGGATGGGATGGGATCTGAGTTACTGCAGAGAATTCTTTTCTGAGTGCTGGCTGGTGGGTCTTGCCCACATGCTCAGGGTTTAGCTGATCGCCATATTTGGGGTCGGGAAGGAATTTTCCTCCGGGGAAGATTGGCAGAGGCCCTGGAGGTTTTTCGCCTTCCTCTGCAGCGTGGGGCATGGGTCATTTGCTGGTGGATTCTCTGCAGCTTGAGGTCTTCAAACCACAATTTGAAGACTTCGGTAACTCAGACATAGGTTAGGGGTTTGTTATAGGAGTGGATGGGTAGGGTTCTGTGGCCTGCTTTGTGCAGGGGGTCGGACTAGATGATCACATTGGTCCCTTCTGACCCTGGAGTCTGAGTCTATGAGTCTATGAACGTGCACAAATAGAGCCAGATTGAAGAAGCTTCTTTGAAAATTTGCCCAACAATTGATTTGTAATGATGTGGCACAATTGGTAAAGGATTTAATCTAAAAGGGAGGTTTGATGTTCCTGAGATAAAGCTTCTAGAAAGCTGAAGTCCTTCCAAAATCAGTCCAAAATGGAAATCAACGGTGCAGTCCATCAATATTAAACTTGGTTAAGTGGCATGTTCTCAAAGACGACGGAATGTATCTTGAAGTCCCTGTTCAGTCCAAACTCGACCTGTGCTGTTTATTTTCTCTACCCAGGTATACAATTATATATCTATGTATTAGTATAATTCATAAATATTTAATAAGTATATGGCACATATTTACGCTAAGATTCCCATCCCTCTACAGTGTAGAGCAACTTGAAGAAGGAGTAAATATAATTTATGCCCACTTTATGCTTCCAGAGCAGTGTAAATGAGAGTAACACCCTGAATGTGCTTGGTAAAGTAAGCAATTAAAAAGAGTATTTTCCCAGCTGCCTGCCCTGTAAATTCCTCCTGCAAAAAGCCAAACAGAATTCTCCAGAAGTGTTTTCTTGGAAATTATCCATAGTAACTAACTTGTTGATGTCAGAATATGTCAAAAGTGATTTTGAATTAAAGATTCCCTCTATTCGATAGCCTGGCTGGGATGGGGGATCCAGGATACACTGGGTGGGTTTTGACTGCAGTGGGGGGATGCCAAAAGGAGATTGAGTTTTGGCTGGTGTGAATTTATCCTGAATTAATGCAGCTAGGTCAGTGTCTGAAATGTCCTTCTGAGCTTGGCTTGTGTGAGTCTGCATGTGTTCCCTGCCTAAGCCACTGGGCAGAGCAGGGAATGTTTTCCACTGGGCCCCTGGCATTGTGCAAGGGAGGCTTCCATTTTTGGATTACAGAATTACAGGACTTTCACTATGGTATCACATCTATTTGATGCTCCTGTGATGCCTTAATGAGACTCTAAGAAATAGTTGGAAAATTTTGTCATTTTTATTACTTTTAATTCTGTGCTTGATTTTCCTATAGAATTGCTCGGATGATCCGTCAGGAAAGAGGAAATGCCCTGCTTGTTGGAGTAGGAGGTACTGGCAAACAGTCTCTCACTCGGCTTGCCTCTCATATATGTGGGTACAAATGCTTTCAGATAGAACTTAGCCGTGGTTATAATTACGACAGTTTTCATGACGATCTGAGGAAGCTGTATAAGATGGCAGGAGTAGAAGACAAAGATATGGTTTTCCTCTTCACAGACACACAGGTATGTTTAAATAGGTCGACCAGAAATGCAGTTGGCTTTAGCTTTAAAATATTGTGGCATACACTATGAAAAGCTATTTATTTTTATATGGTGTTGTTTATATGGAGTAAGAAAATGCTTTAGAGTGAGGCTCATAAGCTTAAATCAATAAATACAATCTTATAGTAATATATAAAAAGAGGAAGCGACTCAGAGGAAGGAAGAGGAGAGTTCTTGGTAACTGAGGTAGCTACCTCCAGCTTTGAGGAATTATGGGAAAGGGGCACAGGAAGAAGGAAGAGCAGACTTGAGACTGCAGGGGAATATGGTGTCAGACAGGAAGAGTGGGCCAAGATCATGACAGGACCAAGGACAGAGTTTCAATCTTGTGCAATGGAAAAGATGAGCGGAAGGTATAAATCTTCCCCCAGAAGTGAAAAATGAGGTCAGTAGAGCTGTTCTGATTTATACCAATTGAGGATCTGCCCCATTGACTTCTTATTCAAGGCTCTCAAGAAATATGAAGTGATTGATATTAGTGAAAACCAACGATGTGATCAAGCAGGATGAAAAAAGGACAGGTCATGATCAGAAGCCAGAAGTAAATAATTAACTATGCAAAGAAAGGTATTCTCAGTACTGAAAAAAGATACATTAATAATGTACATAAGCTGTTGTATCTGTTTACTTATCGTAGAAAAGTGTTATACTTTTCCTACTGGAAATAGATCAGGGCATCTAAAAAATAAATCTGAATCTTACGATTTATTCCCTGAGCTCAGACAATATCATTTCTATGAATAAGCTGTGATCTGGAAGAGCGGGCTAGGTAGTGACTCACAAAATAAGCATGTCAAATATCCCTACCTTCCCAGTTTCTATATCCTAGAAGGTATCTGAATCCAGGTATCCCTGCTGTGTGTTCGTTAACTTCTGAGAATTGAATATGCTTTTCCACATCACAGCTAATTTACAGGCATGCTTTTGTGTGAGCTCTGCTATGAAACAAGCAAAATGGCTTTCGTTCCTTTGGATATGCTAAGTTCTTCTGTGTATACTTTCAAAGCCATACTTGCAAAAGCAGTTTCTCACATTTTGCCTTCAGAAGATTATTTTGCTAGGCTGCTCTTTGTTAATAGGAACTGCTTCAACTTTGTGCTATAAAGCTTAGAAGTAGCCTCCTCTGAAGTTGTGATCAGTTCAGCAATCGTACAGTAAACAGCTTTTGATCTTACTTTGGGAGCTGAAGGCCAGATTGTCAATCTTTTACTTCCAATGAGGAGCCGGTAATGATAAGTATTCCCAGTCATGGTAGTGGGACACTGGGAGTGAGTAACTGCTCACCAAAAAGAGTATGGGGTTCTGGCCCTGCGAAACTGTTCTTTGATTAGTGCTGTAACAACCACAAATCAATTACTTAGGGCCAGGTTGGGGCTAGTCTCTTCACAAAGGAGAGGGAAGAGTTCAATTTAGTGTTGTGTTCCCATTCAGTACCCACAAGGTTGGCTGAGCAGCACCAGCTCTGTTCCTAGCTAGCATCTCCACAAGCTGTTTGAAGGGGGCTGGGGAGAAGGCAGGGTTGTACCCAACTCGCACCTGCGACCAATGTTGGCTATGCATAGCGCAGTACGTATATTATACCCTCTCCAATGGTGGCAGAGCCTACTGCTTTGGTGTTTGATTCTGGAGGAGTTCTGACAGAATGCCTAACAGGGACACCAGCTGCAGCAGAGCTCACTGCACATGCCCCTGTGTGCTTCTGCCTGCTGAAGGCAGAGTGTAGCCCTTATCTGAATGAACAATTTCCTGGACTACATCAGCGTATGCTGCTTATACTGGACTACAGCAGCTTATTTCTTGCTTGCAACTTTTCATTTCCTGTCTATTAAACCTGCATTCAGACGCTGTATAGAATTTATTTGACTCTGATTTTCTTGAGTCTTAAGATGAATAATAGAAAGTAATTTTAGTATATTCATTGACTTTTAAGGCTCACAGTTTTCACAGGTATATTAATATTAACATGTACACTGCATGAAAGCTTGTTATATTTGTGCGAATGAAGTCTCTCACAAGTCCTTAGCATAATCAGTAGCTCTGTTTGACAAGGTGAGAAAATAGGTTGCACATAAAGAAACTACGACAAAGTCAGACAGCATTTGAAGAAGTGGATGGCATATGCCGAAATGAACTGCACAGGATCACTACTAGTGTAGAGAAAGCCAAACTACATGAAGAACCAAGATTCTGTACTATTCTCAAAATGCAATAGAATTCAGTGAAAATGAAGGAATACAATGTGAAAACCTTCCCCTCCCCCTCCACCGACGGCTAAGGGAGTCTGCATGCTGTTACTTCACTTAATTCCTACTGTGGCAGTGGCTCTGGCTCTGGCTCCGGCTCCAGCTGCTTCTCGTTGCAGAGAAGTTTTGAGGCTGACTTCCTCTCGCTGGCCTCACAATGCACAGAACCTGGATGCCCCTGCACATGCAGCCTGAGGGAAGGCAAGGGGGTCCTGGGAATAAGAGACACAGAACGGAGTGGGTACCAAGCGGCTTCCGCGTGTGTGGGCTGTCCCTTAGGAGGTGGGCCACGTCAGGAGATCAGGCTGTGAGTGAGAAGAATGATCATATAAGTGGGAGCACTGATTATCTGCAAAACAGGGAAGGCCGTGTTGTGAGGTACAGAGGGAGAAAAAGGCTATTCACCTGTTCAGAAGCAGCTTCTTCTGATGGTTGGTTGGTGGATAAAAGTATTGGCCCTCAGTTTGAAGAGTTAATGCAAAAAAGACGGTTGCTCACCTTTGTAACTGTTGTTCTTCAAGATGTGTTGCTCAGATCCATTCCAGTTAGGTTAGGTGCGCGCCGCGTGCACGTTCGTAGGAGAAACTTTTACCCTAGCAACCCTCGGCGGGTCAGCTCGGCACCCCCTGGAGTGGCGCTGCTATGGCGCCTAATATATATCCCAGCCGACCCGGCCACCCTTCAGTTCCTTCTTGCCGGCTACTCTGACAGAGGGGAAGGAGGGTGGGTTTGGAATGGATATGAGCAACACATCTCGAAGAAGAACAGTTACAAAGGTGAGTAACCGTCTTTTCTTCTTCGAGTGATTGCTCATATCCATTCCAGGTAGGTGATTCCCAAGCCTTACCTAGGCGGTGGGGTCGGAGTGAGATGTGGCGGTATTTAGAACTGCTGCGCCAAAGGCTGCATCATCTCTTGATTGCTGGACCAGTGCATAGTGCGAGGTGAATGTGTGGACCTATGACCAGGTCGCTGCACGGCATATCTCCTGGATAGATACGTGCGCCAGGAAGGTGGCTGATGACGCTTGAGCTCTAGTGGAATGCGCTGTAAGGTGGCCAGAAGGGACATGAGCTAGGTCGTAGCATGCACGAATGCATGCAGTCACCCAGGAGGAAATCCTCTGAGAGGAGATTGGCAGGCCTTTCATCCACTCCGCGACCGCCACAAACAGTTGGGGAGACTTTCAGAACGGCTTTGTTCGCTCAATGTAGAAAGCGAGTGCTCTGCGTACATCTAAGGAGTGTAGCTGCTGCTCCCTCGAGAAGAGTGGGGCTTCGGGAAGAAGACCGGGAGGAAGATGTCCTGGTTGGTATGGAAGGCAGACACAACCTTAGGGAGGAACGCCGGGTGGGGTCGCAGCTGTACCTTGTCTTTATGGAAAACAGTGTAGGGTGGGTCCACTGTAAGAACTCTCAGCTCGGAGACCTGCCTGGCCAATGTAATGGCCACTAGGAAAACTGTCTTCCATGATAGGTACAGGAGTGAACAAGTCGCTAGTGGCTCAAATGGTGGGAGCATGAGCCTGTTTAGGACAAAGTTAAGGTCCCAGGTAGGGGCAGGGTGATGTACGGGGGGATAGAGACGCTCTTGGCCTTTAATGAACCGAGTGACCAATGGGTGGGAGAATACGGAGTGGCCACCTTCTCCTGGCCGGAAAGTGGATATGGCCGCTAAGTGTACCTTCAGGGAGGATGTCGCTAGGCCCTGCTGCTTAAGGTACCAGAGGTAGTCTAGGACCGTGGGGATCGGAGCCTCCAAAGGGGTAATGCCCTGAGTTGCACACCAGCAAGAGAAGCCTTTCCACTTCGCTGACTACGTTAAGCGGGTGGAAGGCTTCCTGCTGCTAAGGAGAACATGCTGAACCGGCGCGGAGCAGCTCAACTCTGCCACGTTCAGCCATGTAGGAGCCATGCCGTGAGGTGAAGGGCTCGTAGGTCCGGGTGACGGAGCCTGCCGTGGTCCTGTGTGATCAGGTCTGGATGGAGAGGGAGGGGGACTGAAGAGTCCACAGACAGATCCAGCAGTGTGGTGAACCAATGCTGTCTAGGCCACGCAGGTGCAATCAGGATTAGACGCGCTTTGTCCCTGTGGAGTTTCAACAGGACTTTGTGCACTAGGGGAAAAGGAGGGAAGGCATACAATAGGTGGTGCCTCCATGACAGGAGGAATGCGTCCGTGATCGACCCGGGAGAGAGACCCTGAAAGGAGCAAAACTCCTGGCACTTCCTGTTCGAGCGGGAAGCAAACAGGTCTATGCGGGGAAATCCCCACCTCTGGAAGAGGGAATGTATGACGTCCGGTCTGATCGACCATTTGTGGCAGAGAAAGGACCGGCTGAGCCAGTCCGCCAGTGCGTTCCGGACACCTGGAAGAAAGGACGCCACAAGATCTATCGACTGGGCTATACAGAAGTCCCAGAGTCGAACGGCTTCCTGACATAGGGGAGATGAACGGGTCCCCCCTGTTTGTTGATGTAGTACATGGCCGTTGTGTTGTCCGTGAATACCGAAACACAACGGCCGTGTAGGTGTTGTTGGAATGTCTGGCAGGCGAGGCGGACTGCCCTCAACTCCCAGATGTTTATGTGAAGTGTCAACTCCTGGGATGACCAGAGACCCTGGGTACGCAGGTGCCCTAAGTGGGCCCCCCAACCCAGGGATGATGCATCCGTTGTCAAAGTCATCGACGGTGGCTGTGGATGGAACGGCATCCCCGCGCATATGAGGGATGGAGTCAGCCACCAGTTGAGGGAGCGGAGAGGGCCGCGGGGGACTGTCACCAGGACGTCTAGGTGATCCCTGCCCGGGCGGAATACTGAATGAAGCCACGTTTGGAAGGGTCTCATGCGGAGTTTGGTATACTTTGTCACATAAGTACATGTGACCATATGTCCCAGTAGTGCAAGACAGGTGCGAGCTGAGGTGATCGTGGAGGCCTGCAAGCTCCGTATGATCGAGACGATTGTCTGGAAGCGGGGCTGAGGGAAGTAGGCCCTGGCTTGAGTAGAGTCCAGGGTTGCGCCTATGAAGTCCAGCCTCTGCATGGGGACCAGGGTGGATTTCTCGGCATTGAGGAGCAGGCCTAACTGGGAGAAAAGGTCCGTAACCACCTCGACATGCTGCCGTACCTGCGACTGGGAGGATCCCTTGAGGAGCCAGTCGTCCAGGTATGGGAACACATGAATTTGCTGCTGACAGAGGTGGGCGGCCACGACGGCCATACACTTTGTAAACACCCTCGGGGCCGTGGAGAGGCCGAAGGGGAGGACTGCAAATTGGAAGTGCTGGTGTCTGACCGTGAAGCGAAGGTACTTCCTGTGCGGTGGAAAAATGGCAATATGGAAGTACGCGTCCTTCATGTCGAGGGCGGCGTACCAGTCTCCAGGATCCAGGGATGGGATGATCGTTCCCAGGTAGACCATGCGGAACTTCAACTTGAGCATCCATTTGTTGAGGCCCCACAGGTCTAGGATAGGTCTGAGACCTCCCTTTGACTTGGGAATCAGAAAATATTGGGAGTAAAACCCCTTTCCTCTCTCGTCTAGAGGTACCTCCTCTATAGCTCCTGCTGCGAGGAGAGATCGGACCTCCTGCAGGAGGGTTTGCTCGTGAGAGGGGTCCCTGAAGAGGGACCAGGAAGGAGGGCGGGAAGGTGGTGAAGAAGCAAATTGTAGGCGGTATCCTTGCTTCACCGTGCGCAGAACCCAAAGATCTGATGTTAATTGGGACCACGCCGGGAGGAAGTGGGAGAGGCGGTTGGAGAAGGTAGGGGGAGGATCCTGTCCTAAGGCTGGTACGCCGTCCCCGGGCGCACTTTCAAAAACCGGACTTGGGGCCTGGTGGTGCCTTAGAGAGCCCTTGGTTTTGGCCCCCCGGGAGCTGGACTGGCGTCTGCGGCCCCCCCCGTCTTCGCCTTCTGCTGAGGTCCTGCCTCTGGCGGGGTGGGAAATATGGTCGGCGTGCTTGGGGCCTGAAGGGTCTACGCTGGGTCGCAGGGGTATGCATCCCCAGCGAGCGTATGATCACTCGATTGTCCTTCAGGCTTTGCAGCCTGGGATCCGTTTTGTCCGAGAACAAACCCTTGCCGTCAAAGGGTAAGTCCTGGATGGTCTGCTGCAGTTCCGGGGGTAGGTTGGAGACCTGAAGCCAGGAAATGCGCCTCATGGTAATCCCCGAGGCCAGGGTTCTGGCTGCTGAGTCGGCCACGTCCAGTGAGGCCTGGAGAGAGGTCCTGGCCACTTTCTTACCCTCCTCCAGGAACGCATTGAACTCCTGGCATGAGTCCGGGGGTAGTAGCTCGGAGAACCTACCCCCTCCGCTCAGGTGTTATAACTGTACCGACTCAATAGGGCCTGCTGGTTGGCCACACGGAGTTGCAAGGCCTGTGCTGAGTACAACTTGCGACCCAGGAGATCCATCCATCTAGCCTCTTTGGATTTAGGGGCCGGTACCTGCTGGCCATGTCGTTCCCTTTCGTTGACCGACTGGACAACTAGGGAAGAGGGAGGAGGATGGATGTACAGGTATTTGTACCCCCGAGAGGGTACCATGTACTTTCTTTCGACTCCCTTAGCCGTCGGTGGAACGGAGGCTGGAGACTGCCAAAGGGTATCGGCAGTGGCCTGGATGGTCTTGATAAATGGTAGCGCTACCCGGGTAGGAGCATCCGCAGTGAGGATGCTCACTACTGGGTCTTCAACTTCTGGGACCTCCTCCACAGGCAGATTGATGTTAAGGGCCACTCTGCGCAGGAGGTCCTGATGGGCCCTGAGGTCTATCGGCGGGGGTCCTG
This sequence comes from Gopherus evgoodei, assembly GCF_007399415.2. Taxonomy (NCBI): domain Eukaryota; kingdom Metazoa; phylum Chordata; order Testudines; family Testudinidae; genus Gopherus; species Gopherus evgoodei. Next base: position 7,004,493 of record NC_044327.1, on the reverse strand, counting down.
AAGATGAGGTCCTTGCCACGGCTTCATCCGGCGAGGAGGAGGAGGATATTCTGGGGATGAGTGTGTCCTGGATGGCCTCCTGCTCCTGGGTCGGTTCCTGCTCCAGCTGCCCTGGGGAGTCTGGTGGTAACTGCTCTTCTGACTCAACCACGGAGGGGCGGGAAACGGTGGCCTCTGGTACCCGATGTTCCAAGGTAGCAGAACGAGTCTGGATCAGGGAGCACCCTGGGCCTGATGGTACGCCCAGTGTGTCCAGAAGACCCACTGTTGGGATCCCACATCCTGCGGACGGGAGTCCTGGAACACACCCACCGGTACTTCCGGATCCCAGTCCCGGTTGTAGTAGCTGCCCGCCTGGGAGGATGCAGACATGTCTCTGGACGGCCATGGTGGAGCAGCGAAGGTTGGAGCCGAAGTCCCAACGGACCTCACACCCCTCGGTTGTGGCGACCGGTGCCGGTACTCGTATCGGTACCGAGAGCGAGACCAGGACCTGCGACCGGCTCGGTGCCGGGAGGTCGATCAAGATCTTGAGTCTCTCTGCCTCGACCTGCTCCTGGAGGTGCGGTGCCTGGTATGGTGCTGGGAGCTGGAGCAGTACCGCGAGTATCGGGTTGACGCCCGAGATGTTGACCGGTGCCGGGAGCCTGACCGGTACCGAGGTGAAGGCCGGTGCCGGGAGTCCGAACGGTGCCGAGTCGGGGAATGGTGCCGAGACTGGGATCGCTGTCGAGAGTGGGAACAACGTCTCTATCTGGAGCGTCTGCGGGATCGTGATTCGGAGCGGTGGCGGTCCGCCACGCTGACTGATGATGGTCTGGTCAGGGTCGGCTTGCCCATTGATTGCAGTACCTCCACTGGCGGTGCCGGGGGTAAGGGCGGTGCTGCATCAGTGATCGCGATCAGATCTCTTGCCGCAGAAAACGTCTCCGGGGTAGACGGCGAAGTAAACTCTACCACGGTGGGTACCGGGGAGCCGCCAGGCGCCGGACTCTACGGCCCTCGTGGGGCTGGAGTCGACGGTGCCAGCTTAGGCGGTGCCACGGCAGATATCGGTGCCGGGCGGTCCGGCTTTGGTGCAGGCTCTGGCTGTGAGGTGGGTGTTGGCGGGTTCACTTGGGTCTTCACCGTCTTCGACCTCGGGGAGAGGGAGCGGCTTGGAGTAGGTTTCGGTGCCGGCGGGGGCCGGTGCCGGGAGTCCTTGGTGGCAGCGCTCAGTGCCGTGGGGGTGCCTTTGCTTACCAGCTGGCTTGTGCTCGGTGCCGAGGATGGAGGTGTCAGGGCCGCTTCCATGAGGAGCTGCTTTAACCTGATGTCCCGCTCCTTCTTAGTTCTCGGCTTGAATGACTTACAAATTGAGCACTTAGCCGATAAGTGTGACTCCCCGAGGCACTTTAGACAGGAGTCATGGGGATCTCCTACCGGCATAGGCTTGTGACAGGCCGAGCACTGTTTGAAACCCAGTGAGCCGGGCATGAGCTCCGACTCCGGGTGCGGGGAAGGGGTTGACCCCCGATCCCCTCAAACAAATACTAACAACTATACTATTAACACTAACTAAGACTAACTAAATTATATATAACAACAATTAACTACAACTGTGGATATAACAACGATAAGAAAAACTATGAGCTGCTAGGGAATATGGAGGTCAGCTAAGCCGCACTCCACTGTTCCAACGACCAACACGGGCGGTAAGAAGGAACTGAAGGGTGGCTGGGTCGGCTGGGGTATATATTAGGCGCCATAGCGGCGCCGCTCCAGGGGGCGCCCAGCCGACCCGCCGAGGGTTGCTAGGGTAAAAGTTTCTCCTACGAACGTGCACGCGGCGCGCACCTAACCTAACTGGAATGGATATGAGCAATCACTCGAAGAAGAACTGACTAATATCAAAATAGTCACGTGATCGTGAGCACAATAAACTTGGCCAAATGACAGATCCTACAGATAATATCAATAACTTTGAAAGATCGTAATCAGTGATCATACTGTGAACAGTGTGTGTGAATCAGATTAGAGACCACACATTTGTTAAAACTTCTGGGCATAGGGGAGAAAACAAATGGGGAAGACCTGTTTTGTTTTCCTAGGTAATATTTTGATTGTATCTGTTTCAAATATTTAACAGATAAGGATTTTCAAATACATTTTTCAGTTAAAAACAAAGATTTTTCTTACAATTTTTTTCTTACAATAGCTTATAAATTCAGCACTGTTATTTTTATATTCCTGATTGTTTTCTCCATATTTACACTTACAGAAGACACACATTAATTCATTTGACATCTAATATTTATAAAATCTTATTTATAGATTGTTGTAGAGGAGTTCTTAGAAGACATAAACAATATTCTCAATTCTGGGGAAGTACCTAATTTATTTGAAAAAGATGAATTCGAACAGGTTCTGGCACCTACGAGACCCAAAGCTAAAGAGGCAGGAATACCAGAGGGGAGCAGAGATGAGGTAGGAGAAGTATTGCAAATATTAGTTTATTGTATCTGATAACATTGTAAGTAGATGTTACTAAAATTCTTGTTTTCAAAGAATTAAGTATAGACATTCTAACACATGCTTTAGATCTGTCTCTTATTTATCTAATGTATCTAATATGAAAAGAGGAAAACATTACATTTTGTTTATGCTCAGGAAGATCAATTTCCAGGACTTCTAATAAGTACTTCTGTTCTGTCATATGTGGACGAAATATGTATATTCCACCCTGGGAGAGAAGGGTTCAGCTGTTCATAGACAATTTCTGAGACTAGCTGTAGAAGTTAGAGATGGAAATGACCTGTTAGATCATTCAGCCAAAGCAGGGTTGTTCCCTGCAGTACGTGACTGTACTAGATTTCCTTTGAGCAAACAATCTCATTGTCATCTCCTTTATTTTTCCCATATGCTATGTTCTTTTAAAACAGGTATTTCAATATTTCATTAACCAAGTTCGTCAGAAACTGCATATCGTTCTCTGTATGAGTCCTGTAGGTGAAGCTTTCCGAGCGCGATGTCGGATGTTTCCATCCCTTGTGAATTGCTGTACTATTGATTGGTTTGTGCAGGTTCGTACTAAGATCCACAGAGTAATAACTTTGAGATGTCTCAGTAATAAACACTGCTATTATATATGCTATCTTATAAAAAATCAGGTAAAAGTCTAGCCTCCTGAATGTCATCTAGGATTATGTGACCTATGTGTTAATTTTCAATGACAGTTAATTCCAAGATTCTCATTAACTAGAATATCTTGAATAACTGATTGTGGTTTCTACTCAGTTGAAGATAACATATTGGATCCTGGCTTCTCCTTCAGTCTGAGACATTTCACAAAACCATAGGCAGCTCAGACTTGTCCACAGGGCTCCAAGGATTGACATCCTTTCATTCGTTGACCAGATTCTCTGCCTCCAGTGATGCAGACAAAGCTGTTCAGCATTCCTGCTTTATCCATTACAGTCCTCGCTTTAAAAGTGGATATGGGAGCAGAAGCCAACAATCTGCCCCCATCTTCCCCTCTGCCCCCGACACTCTTTACTGTCCTGTAGGGGACTCGGATTTCCAGGGCTTTGGTCTCTAAAAGAGACACGATGCTTATCTTGGTTTTTCCCCTGTCTTCAGTCCTGGTGCAGCAGGCCAAACAGAGCAAGCTGAAGGTCTAGATGACTTTCTGAGGAGACACACAAGAGGATCACTGCCATGATTTCTGTCAGCTTGCACACCTTTGCTTTGTCATGTGATGATGTTCAACATCTACATGGCTTGTAGGAACCATTAAATCCACCCCAGCCCACCAAGTCTTATCCAGAAATATCTCATCAAAGGCTGGCCAGTTTCAATATCACTGAGGTTATGGAATTCATAGGGACATTTGATCAGGTTTTTTTAGTATAATGTACTCTTTCTGCAATGATCTAGAGAAAACATCTAGTTTATATTGAGAATTTACCTTTTCGCCACAAATGTTGGCTTTGACTGTGATGAAGTGAATGACTGTTACTCCAATTAATCTTTTTCCCTTTTGCAGTGGCCCAGAGAAGCACTTCTTTCTGTATCAAGGACATTTTTCCTGAATGTTGATCTTGGAAGTGACGAATTGAAAGAGAAAGTTTCCGTAATGTGTGTAGATATTCATATGAGTGTGACTGAAATGGCAGATCGATATTATGCTGAGCTGCGGCGACGATATTACACAACACCCACTTCGTATTTAGAATTAATCAATCTCTACTTGATCATGCTGGGGGAAAAAAGGAAGCAGTTGGTTTCAGTAGGTTTAATTTTATTAAGCAAAAATCTCTGCTTATTGCGTCTGAGAAATGTGTCTTACTTCCCCTCAGATTTTTGTATTACTTTTCCTTCATGGTGAAGCAGCTTCAGAATTTACCATAAGTAAAATGGCTTGTAATTATTTTGTGGTAAACCAGCCCAATTTTCCTTTTCCAAGTACTGAGTATTAAAGCAAAGAATTTTTAAAGTCTAATTTACTTTCTACTATTGGTGCTTTTTGTTACCATTTTGCACTTCATTCTCATGGAAAATGAAAAAATATGAGTCATTTCACTTCCCCATCTCTTGTCCTAGGACAAGACACTTGGGATACAAACGTTGCAGCACAATGATTAAATCAAAACCAAAGAAAAACAAACATTTTTATTGATTTTTAAACATTGCATCAACAGATTGCAATAATATTCGTGTTTTGAAAATGTTTAATTAACAAAAATCAATGTTGAGCCTGAACATCTGGCAGCTTCTGTTTGATAAGCATGATCATGTTTGCCAATTTAGATGGTTTTTCTTTTATATCTGTATAAATATTGTTACATCCATACTAACATAACATTTTTATTAGAGCCACCCTTAAAATAAATTTATTATACAAATTATTTGTAACATAATTTACAACTGATATAAAACTTACATTACATTGTGTTAAAATATATTTGTGCATAAGTTTATATTTTTATCATGTTAGAACTTTTTGGAAGTACTGTGTTTGGGAAAAGTATTTAGCTATATGAAATGTTTTTATTGGGCTGCAGGCTCGGGATCGAGTGAAGAATGGCTTATCCAAACTATTAGAGACAAACTTGCTTGTAGATAAAATGAAATTAGATCTCTCAGCTTTAGAGCCAGTCCTTGTAGAGAAATCAGTGGACGTTGAGGCTTTGATGGAAAAATTAGCAGTGGATCAAGAAAATGCTGATCAGGTACAAAGAGTTATCTTGTAATATTTATGAGATAGCATGTGTTACTGCTCAATAATTCATAGATACAGTAATGGCTTTAAAGATTAATAATTATGGGCTCTATGCTATCCTCTTTTATGTGACATACTGGGGAGCACAAGGGCCTAAAAGTGCAGAACTGAGCCTTGACAGGGATTGCAGAAAGGGAAAGGCAGTTAGACTGTGTCCTGCTTTTCTATAGTGTAGCTTCTACCAGTACAAACGTTTCTTCTGTGGATGCAGCAGAGGTTATGCAGACATTTTCCATGTTAGTTAATGCTGCTCCAAGAAGCCTTAACATCGCTTGTGCACTCCATGACACACATCTCAGGGGTTGTGGCTGCTGAGGTAAGGTCAGTAGCAATGCAACCGGCAGTAGGCCAGAGCCTGAGGCCTATAGAATTTGGTCTGTCCTTGCAGATCCTTGGCCTTTGCTCCTCAAAAATAATGGGATTTTAGTATCTTTCACCAGTTAATAACTTTCTGTGTGTGTCAGGACCAGTGACGCTCCTCTATAATTCTGTTTTGCATACTTTATGTATAAAACCAACAATGCAGAAGTGAGTGTTAAGCAAACCCATTAAAGAAACAAGACAGAACAAGTTAAGCCATTTAAATCTTTGTTGCATTTTGAAAATATTTCACTGCACATTTAATTTTTAGGTTCGCCGTGTTGTTCAAGAAGATGAAGCTATTGCAAAAGTGAAAGCAGAAGAGACTCAGGCAATTGCTGATGATGCTCAACGGGATCTGGATGAAGCTCTCCCAGCTTTGGAGGCTGCAAACAAAGCTCTTGACTCTTTGGATAAAGCAGATATATCTGAAATTAGAGTTTTTACTAAGCCTCCAGATCTTGTCATGACTGTAATGGAAGCTATCTCCATTCTTTTAAATGCAAAGTAAGCCATTCAGAGCTATATAGTATTTTGTTTTAATTTATTTTAATCTATTATTTGTTAATCTTTTTTTCTTTGTTTTTTCTTTGATTTTTCTTCCCACCCTTCTCGTCCCAACTCTCCCTTAGTGAAATGTTTTGTATAATGGTACCTACTTCTACAGTAAATTCACATTTTAATAGGAAGAGTACACTAATGTGGAGAATATCTTTGGTTGGATCAGAGCATTGTCTCTTTGACAGCTGTAGTCACAACTGCTTAGCTTTGCTTTGGGGGTCTCTCATGCAAAATGCCTTCTACACTTTTCTCAGAAAAATGGTATCATCATCCACTGTGATGTGGTGATTATATTTGTGAAAAAGATTGGCCTGAACCAGAACCCCGAATAAAAACACCCCTGAACTTTGGGGAACTTCAGATCTAGATTGGCATCTATAGTTCGTAACTGGTCACATTCTCTGTAGTGAGCTGGACTAAAACCGCATGTCAAACTTCCTGAACTTTTTCAAAGTTTCAGAACCAGTTCCAAATGTTGTGTCTTGGGTCCATCACTAATTTATAGTAACAGACCACATATATTCTTTGAAACCAGTTCTGAATGAGGAGAAGAAAGGAAGACTAAATTATAGGGTTACATTTAATTGTGCATGACATAATTTGTGTCTTTGATACAAGCAATTATTTTATAAGAGTTTCCAAAATCCCTAATGATAAAACTTGTCAGCTTTGATGTGCTTGGGTCAAATTCTAGTTTCTTGAAGCACAAAGTTGTATGCTTCAAGCAATGAAGCAATTAACGTCCGAAGAGGATGTAGAGATTTATTACATCAATAAGATATCATAACAAAACAATGAAAAGCCATATTTTAGATAATGATGCTAAAATATCTGGCATGGTAAACAATCCACATTTCAAAAACTGAACATTCCACAGGTCAAATTCTCCTTTTTTACAGAATATTGAAGTATTTTTTACTTAAAGCATAAGTTCCACTGCATTATTTACTCCCAACTATATGGATTTTTAAATCTTGACTATAAATACAGTAGTTTTTCTTTAAATAAACCAAATGTATTATTTAATTTGAGATCGAGTTACTTTTTAGTAAGCCTCCTCTCACTTCTACTTTGAGAATTTGTCACTGAGCTCTTGGAAGCTGCCTTTTTTAACCATTAAGAGACTGATCTTATCTTTTGCTGATGAGTGTTTCCTAACAGATATGTCAGTGCAAAAGTCTCTTGGCCAGATCTTCAGGTGGTGTAAATTGGCATAGCTCCAGTGACTTCAAAGAAGCTACATTGATTCTCACCAGCTGAGGATCTGATTCTCTGAACTTCAAGTTGGTGGTGGATTCTCCATAAGTACCACACCCAAACATTTTTATTAAGATGACTTTGGATTTTCATGTGAGCCAATCCAGTTTTTTTTACAAGCTTGTGTACCAGGGAAGACTAGATTCCATGGTTTCAATGTGAAAAGAGTTTATTACCTTGACAGGACTAAACCATATAGGAAATTCACATAGTTGTTGGAGAGAGAAATAAAGGCCCAACTCTTTGGTTAAAAGATTGTCTCAGGAGATTAAAGTACAGATTCATACCTGTTGTGACTTGGCTGGAATTTCAGAGTCAGAAAGCCCATAGGGCCCATTCTACTAGAAAAGTAGCAGGTTTGGCAGCCTGCCTTTGTCTATAGATTATTTGAAATCCATAGAGGTGCTACCTGTAGTTCAGTTCACATTTTCACAAAGCATTAGTCTCTCAAGTCTAAGTGCCAATTTGGAGCAGCAGAGCTAGTCTTCTTGTAATAGCACTACTTCTTCGAGTGATTGCTCATATCCATTCAAGTTAGGTGTGCGCGCTTCGCGTGCACATTCGTCGGAAGACTTTCACCCTAGCAACTCCAGTGGGCTGGCAGGTCACGCCCTAGAGTGGCGCCACCATGGCGCTTGATATATACCCCAGCCGGCCCACCCGGTCCTCAGTTCCTTCTTACCGCCATGTCGGTCATTGGAACTGTGGAGCGTGGCATAGCTGTCCTCCACATCCCTAGCTCTCCTTCGTTTCACTGTTCTCATAGTTGTAGATAGTTGTAAATTGTAGTTAGTTATTGTTAATTGTAGTATAGTTGTATATACTTATTAGCGGCCTTGGGCTGTAGCCCTTCCCTGCGCCTGGCACCGGGCCCAAGCCTGGTTCGCCGGGGTTCAGACAATGCTCGGCCTGTAAAAAGCCGATGCCGATCAGCGATCCCCACGAAGCCTGTCTGAAGTGCCTGGGGGAATCGCACATTTCAGACGACTGCCGCATCTGTAAGGCTTTTAAGCCTCGGACAAAAAAGGAGAGGGACCAGAGGTTAAGGACTCTCCTAATGGAAGCGGCACTTAACCCTGTGGCCTCGACGCAGAGCGCCGGCTCCGTGCTGGCACGGACCACGCCAGCACCGGAAAGACGCCCTGGCACCGACCTTCCCCGGCACCGGGACCCGACGCAAGACCCTCAAAGTCTGTGACTCCATCCTCACAGGCTCGAGTGGAGCGCCCGGCACACCTCTGCCGTGGCACCACCAGCAGGGATTCCGTCGACTCTGGGCCCCGGAGGTCCTTTGAGTCCAGTCCCTCCTAGCTCCCCTATAAGATCTGGGGTTGAGCTGTTGGTCCCTTCAATGCCAGAGACATTCACTTCGGCGCGGGACCTAATTGCTCTCACAGAGCCTACCCAGCCTCAACCCCCGGTACCCTCGGTGCGGGTCATATCTAGAGGCAAGCCTGCGACAATGCAGGTACCGTCTCCGGACTCACCCAGCCGGCACTGATCCCCTTTGAGGTCCCGGCACCGTGGACGTTCTCGCTCCAGGCGCCGCTCGCAGTCCCGGCACCGCTCCCCTCGGCGGTACCGGTCGCACTCGCGGCACCAGTCATCTTCCAGATAGTCTCGCTACTCCCGGCACCGGTCTGGATCGAGTTGCCGCTACCGGCACCGAGACTTCAGGAGCCGTTCCCGTCGGCGGTCAGCACCCCGGTCGACCTCCCGTCACTGAGCTGGTGGCAGGTCCCAGTCCCGGTCGACCTCCCGGCACCGCGCCGGCGGCAGGTCCCGATCGACCTCCCAGCACCGCGCTGGTGGCAAGTCCCAGTCCCGATCCCGGCACCAATACGATTCCTGGTACCGGTCCCCGGCACCGAGAAGATCGTCGACGTCGAGACCGAGGGAGCCCTACCAGCCATGTTCGGCCCCACCATGGCCCTCCCAGCAGCCGTCTGTCTCATCGCAAACAGACAGCATGTACGCCCTAGACGCAGACAGACCCGCGACCCTCTTCCATGACCCTCCTCCGCAGGATCGGGGACCGCAGAAGTGGGGTTTCTGGACTCCCTGGGTGTACCATCAAGCCCAGGGCCCTCAACACATTCCACCTCAACCTATGGCGTCTGAGCACAGGACTCCAGAGGCCTCATTGTCTCGCCCTCCCCCCTCTCCGGCGGGGGAAGACCGATCCAACCAGCAGGACCCTGAGCTCCCTCCAGAATCAGAGGCGCTGATACAGACGGAGCCCCCCGTGGACCCGCTCCTACCGGGGGTCTCCTCGTCGTCCCCCCCCGATGAGGCAGTGGCGGGAGCGTCATCCTCCAGTCCTCCCCCACTCGACCTCAGGGCACACCAGGACCTCCTCAGACATGTAGCGCAAAACTTGAACTTGCAGGCTGAGGAGGTTTTGGAAATCGAAGATCCTGTGGTGAGCATTCTCTCAGCGGATGCTCCCACCAGAGTCGCCCTTCCCTTTATCAGGACTATTCAAGCCAATGCTAATACCATCTGGCAATCACCGGCCTCCATCCCTCCTGCTGCACACAAGGTGGAGCGCAAGTATATGGCACCCTCCAAAGGGTATGAGTACCTGCATGTACACTCAACCCCATGCTCCCTTGTCGTGCAGTCCGTGAACGAGAGGGAGCGCCACGGGCAGCAGGCCCCAGCACCGAAGTCCAAGGAGGCGAGGCGTATGGACCTGCTAGGCCGGAAGATCTACTCAGCGGGCCCCTTCCAACTCAGAGTCTCTAACCAACAGGCCCTCCTTAGCCGCTATCCCTATAACTCCTGGGTGGCAGCGGATAAGTTCAAGGAGTTGTTGCCTCAGGATGCGCGTCAAGAATTCGCGGCAATTCTTGATGAGGGCAAGAAGGTCGCAAGAACTTCATTGCAGGCATCCTTGGATGCGGCAGACTCGGCCGCCAGAACTCTGGCTTCAGGGGTTACAGTGCGCCGCATCTCCTGGCTACAGGTTTCTGGCCTTCCTCCGGCGCTCCAACACACCATCCAGGACCTCCCGTTTGAAGGTCAGGGCCTGTTTTTCAGAGAAGACGGACCCCAGGCTGAAAAGCCTGAAAGACAATAGGGTCATCATGCGCTCTCTAGGGATGCACACGCCCGGGACGCAGCGCAGACCCTTCCGACTGCAACAGCAGCAGCAGCAGCGCTGGCCCTATCCCCAGTACCGCCAGCAGCAGGACTTTAGTAGATGCCGAAGCAGGAATGGCCAGCGCAGACAATCGGGCCACCAAGGGGGGCAGAATCAGGGCTCCTCTAAAGCCCCACCTGGCCCAAAACCTTCGTTTTGAATGTGCGCCCGAGGACGCTGTACCAGTTTCCCCCACGGATCCATCCCCCCTGTTTTCCAACCGCCTTTCGTTCTTCCTCCTGGCTTGGACCCAAATAACTTCCGACCGTTGGGTCTTACGCATTGTGCAAACGGGATACTGTCTGCAATTTATTTCACACCCTCCCTCCCGCCCCCCACCCTCGTCCCTCTTCAGGGACCCCTCTCACGAGCAATTCCTCCTTCAGGAGGTGCGGACGCTCCTCGACAAAGGAGCCATAGAGGCGGTTCCAGAGAACGAGAAGGGCAAGGGGTTTTATTCCCGCTACTTTCTGATACCCAAGGCCAAGGGAGGCCTCAGACCTATCCTCGACCTGCGGGAACTCAACAAACATATGGTGAAGTTGAAATTCCGCATGGTATCCCTGGGGACCATTATCCCATCTCTGGATCCTGTAGACTGGTACGTCGCCCTTGACATGCAGGATGCTTATTTTCATATAGCCATTTTTCCGCAACACATACGCTTCCTTCGATTCGTGGTTGACCGCCACCATTATCAATTTGCGGTCCTCCCGTTTGGCCTCTCCACGGCCCCGAGGATATTCACGAAATGCATGGCGGTCGTCGTCGCATATCTTTGGCGCAGTCGCATACACGTATTCCCCTACCTCGACGACTGGCTGATTCGAGGCACGTCAGAGTCGCAGGTCCGCAACCACGTCCGCAAGATCAGCAGGCTCTTTGCAGCTTTTGGCCTCATTATCAACGTGGACAAGTCCACTCTGGTCCCCACGCAGAGGATAGAGTTCATCGGGGCCATTCTGGACTCCACCTTGGCCAGGGCCGTTCTGCCGCTGCCCAGGTTCCAGTCGCTGTCGGCCATGATTCGGCGCCTACAGACGGCCCCCTTGACCTCGATAAGGACGTGCCTAACCCACATGGCGGTCTGCACCTTTGTTACGGGTTATGCGCAGCTTCGCATGAGGCCCCTCCAGTCTTGGCTTATCGCACAATACCGTCCGGCCAGGCATCTGCTGGACGCGGTTATCACCATCCCCCAGGAGGTATTGGATTCCCTCCGGTGGTGGCTAGACCAGTCCGTAGCATGTGCGGGGCTCCCGTTTCATCCGCCCCAACCCTCGGTATCCCTAACAACGGATGCCTCAGACCTGGGCTGGGGGGCCCACCTCGGAACCCTGAGGATGCAGGGCCAGTGGTCCCCTCAGGAAGTGGCCCTCCACATCAACATACGGGAGTTGAGAGCGGTCCGTCTTGCTTGCCAAGTGTTCTCCCATCAGCTTCAAGGTCACTGTGTCTCGGTATTCACCGACAACACGACGACCATGTACTATATCAACAAGCAGGGCGGCACGAGATCCTCTCCCCTATGTCAGGAGGCGATGCGGCTCTGGGACTTTTGTATAGCCCACTCCATTCACCTTATGGCTTCCTTTCTCCCCGGAGTAGGGAACACGCTGGCAGACCGTCTGAGCAGATCCTTCCTTTCGCACGAATGGTCCCTTCGCCCGGACGTCGCCCTCTCACTCTTCCAGAGGTGGGGTTGTCCCCAGCTGGACCTCTTCGCGTCCAGAGGGAACAGGAAATGCCAGATGTTCTGCTCCTTTCAAGGGCGGGAACCAGGGTCGGTAGTGGATGCCTTCCTTATCCCGTGGACGACGCACCTGCTCTATGCGTTCCCTCCGTTCCCGCTTGTCCACAAGGTCCTTCTGAAGGTGCATAGGGACAGGGCCCGCTTGATTATGATAGCTCCAGCGTGGCCCAGACAGCATTCGTATCCGAAGTTGCTGGACCTGTCTCTGGCCGACCCAGTCCACCTGCCCCTTTACCTGGACCTGATCACCCAGGACCACGGCAGGCTCCGTCACCCGGACCTTCAGTCTCTGCACCTCATGGCGTGGTTCCTGAGTGGCTGACCAGGTCAGAACTACAGTGCTCTACCCCCGTATGTCAGTTACTACTGGGCAGCAGGAAACCTTCCACTAGAGTGACGTACTCGGCCAAGTGGAAGCGTTACTCCTGTTGGTGCATGGAGAGGGGTTCCTTCCCTATGGAGGTTTCTGTCGCCAGTATTCTTGATTACATCTGGTCCCTCAAGCAGCAGGGCCTGGCGATATCGTCCCTTCGAGTTCATCTGGTGGCTATCTCCACCTTTCATCCGGGAGGAGACGGACGTTCAGTTTTCTCTCACCCTACGGTGACTAGATTCCTGAAAGGACTAGAACGTCTCTACCCCCAGGTTCGACCCCCTGCCCCTACCTGGCATCTCAACCTGGTTCTGACTCTGCTCATGGGCCCTCCATTTGAGCCGTTAGCGACTTGCTCCCTGCTCTATCTCTCCTGGAAGACTGCTTTCCTGGGGGCCATCACCTCAGCCAGACGGGTGTCAGAACTCCGAGCCCTCACAGTAGATCCCCCATATACGGTCTTCCATAAAGATAAGGTGCAGCTGAGGCCACACCCTGCCTTTCTCCCCAAGGTGGTCTCAGCCTTTCATGTCAACCAGGAGATCTTTCTCCCCGTCTTTTTCCCAAAGCCCCATTCGTCCCGCAGGCAGCAACAACTCCACTCACTTGATGTCCGTCGGGCACTCGCGTTTTATGTGGAGAGGACCAAACCGTTCCGCAAATCCCCCCAGCTTTTCGTGGCAGTAGCGGAGCGAACCAAAGGGCTTCCCATTTCCTCACAGAGGATATCCTCGTGGGTAACGTCCTGTATCAGAGCCTGTTATGACTTGGCTCACACCCCTATGGGCCATGTGACTGCGCACTCCACCAGGGCACAAGCATCATCGATGGCTTTCCTCGCCCGCATGCCCATCCAGGAGATCTGTAGGGCGGTGACCTGGTCCTCCATCCACACCTTCGCTTCCCGTTACGCCCTGGTCCAGCAGTCCAGAGATGACGCGGCCTTCGGCTCTGTAGTGCTCCATGCCGCGACTTCTCACTCCGACCCCACCGCCTAGGTAAGGCTTGGGATTCACCTAACTGGAATGGATATGAGCAATCACTCGAAGAAGAAAAGACGGTTGCTCACCTTTGTAACTGTTGTTCTTCGAGATGTGTTGCTCATATCCATTCCACACCCGCCCTCCTTCCCCACTGTCGGAGTAGCTGACAAGAAGGAACTGAGGAGTGGGTGGACCGGCAGGGGTATATATCGAGCACCATGGCGGCGCCACTCTAGGGGGCGACCTGCCGGCCCACTGGGGAGTTGCTAGGGTAAAAGTCTTCCGACGAACGTGCACGCGCGGCGCGCACACCTAACTGGAATGGATATGAGCAACACATCTTGAAGAACAACAGTTACAAAGGTGAGTAACCGTCTTTTCTTAGCCTTCATTCGGAGGCCTAGCCCTTTGCTTACATGTGTCCTGCAGAGGAGATCTAGTCTATAGCACTTTTATGTTAATTACATGTGATATCGAAATGTAAATGCTGTTGCTATGTTTTTATCAAGCACTGGTTGTGGTCAAGCTCTTCAAAATACTGTACAAAGCAAGAGGAAGTGGTCTGAAAAGTGCAAATTTATTTAAGATCATGTTCTCAGGGCATGTCTGTCTCAAATTCCGTTACTGTTATTTTCTTTCAGGCCTGACTGGGCAACAGCAAAACAGCTCCTTGGAGATTCCAATTTCCTCAAAAAACTTTTAGAATACGATAAAGAAAATATAAAGCCTCAAATATTGTTAAAGCTTCAGAAATATATAAATAACCCAGATTTTGTGCCTGAAAAAGTAGAGAAGGTGTCCAGGGCATGTAGGTCAATGTGCATGTGGGTGAGAGCCATGGATTTATACTCTAGAGTCGTGAAAGAAGTTGAGCCAAAGAGACAAAAGTTAAATGCTGCACAGGTGCGTGTTTATGTCACTAATGTCTTTTATTTGTTAGAATGATAACTTTTGATATTATTACTTTTGGTTTTTTACTGTGGTAATGGCTAGAAGTCCCAGTCATGGATCAGGACCCACAGACCAAAATTCAGTTCCTGCTCCAGGGAACTTCTGATTTAAGTAATAGAATTTTTTTCATCCAAAATTCTTCTTTTAACTCTTTGAGCCAAATCCAGCAGAAAGTAGCCTCCTGGGCTGCTATCTTGCCTTGCTACAGAAGCTACTTCCAGTTCCAAGGATGACGTATCCTCTCCCTCCTGTCTGTAAATGCTGAATTAAGATCAGATGAGCACTCCATTTGTGAGGCACATGGGGCAATCAGGTATTGTACATGACATTGTCGCCTAGTTCTTCCAAGACTAACTAAACACAAGTCATCGGGGGATGAATTTTCAAAGAGCTGTGGCCCAAGAGAGACTTTCCCCAGCCATTGTTCCTGTGCCAATGTCCAGCCAACCTGATTACAGCAGAGACTAGAGAGTGTGACAGTTTCATATCCTACTCCCTAGAAAAATGGTGGAGGCACTCCTTATGAAAATATCATTTTATTAATAGGACAAAAATGTTCTGGTTTAAAGCCACATCTTTCAAAAAGACTCCTTATTCATATGTAGGCACCTGAATAAGTGACCTGATTTTCACCAGTCCCCTGTACCTGTCACTGCCATTGACTTCAGCTCTTCTAAAAATCAGGCCACCAGGTTTGAAAGCCTTCACCTAAATGTTTCCTTATGTTCTTAGGCTGAGCTTGATGCTACTATGGCTACCCTTCGCGACAAGCAAAAGAAATTAAAACAGGTGGAGGATCAGATACAGGCATTACAAGACCAGTATGAAAGAAGCCTTGAAGACAAAGAGAGCCTTGGTAAGTGATTTCTCTTGAAGTCGTTAAACAGTTAAGTTAGTCTTTCACTTTCATGCCTTCACTATACAGCTAGCTGGATCAGGGGAAGCTAGCTAGCCCTGACCCAGACAGTCTCATACTATACACAATATAAACCCAGTGGTATGGAAATTAATATGCACATCAGTAGGACTGCACTGAAAGGGTCAAACACATGATTTACTAGGACTCTGTCTCACCAGTGCTCCTCTGGTCACACAGTACTGTGGTAAGGAGACACTACATCTGCTGCCAACAGTTAGGCTTGTGACTGTTCCTTCAGGCAGCTTCAACTGGAGCAACCTGAGTCCAGTAGCAGGTGATGATAATATCACAGCAGAGGGTGTGCTGGGAGTTTGGTGAGGTCAAGATATGGGTTCATGGACCGTAGTCTGTCCTGAAGTACCCAACCAATAGGCCAAAAAGAAGTTTGCCAGGAAGCCGCTGTAGAAGGTAAGGCTGGAAGAAAGGGTATGGGCAGAGGGAGGCTAAAATAGAAAGCAAGGGAAAAGATTATTAGGAAAAATTGACTTTTTAATACTAATCACAGTCCAATCGTTTTATAACTGTTTAGCAAGGACCATGGCACTTACCCAGGCTCGCCTCACTAGAGCTGGAAAGCTTACAGCTGCATTAGGAGATGAACAAGTCCGGTGGGAAGAGAGCATCAGGAACTTTGAAGACGAGATTTCAAACATCATAGGGAATGTGTTCATAGCAGCTGCTTGTGTTGCCTATTATGGGGCTTTTACAGCACTTTATAGGCAACTGGTAAGTAAAAATAATCTCCCTTTTCTTTTTTCCCTCCATAATGGGGTGCTTGTGAAAGGTACCAAACTGACATCACTGTAGAATTGCTCTAGCCTCTGAACAGGTGCAATATGGATGGTGTCAGTCTAAGCATCCCCCACAACTGCATTAATGGTCCTCAGCTTTTCTGTCCGGAGTTCAGTTTAAATACATATTCAGCTATTAGTGACAATTGTGAAAGGTGTAGGATTATTGTTAGTACAAGACAGGGACCCCTGTCTATTTTGAAATGAACTAAAGACACTCACTTCTCACCTCCTAAGCAATCAAGCAGCCATCCAATGATGATAACTTTTAATTACTACCAACTAGTGTCCAACAGGTTATTGTTACAATTCCCATGAAGTCATATAATCTCCTATGAATCTCTTTTTACAACTAATCTCTCTCTATCTCAGCTGATAGATTGCTGGATCAAGAAATGTCAGAATCTAGAGATTCCTATTAGTCCGGACTTCAGTCTTATAAACATTTTGGGAGATCCCTATGAAATTCGCCAGTGGAACACGGATGGGTTACCACGTGACTATGTGTCTACTGAGAATGGGATTCTTGTGACTCGAGGGCGACGCTGGCCACTGATGATTGACCCTCAGGATCAGGTGAGCACTGGTTGTTAACTGTACTGATGCATCTCCCTTTCCAAAAATTCAGCTCCTCCAAAATTTTATTTTGTACCAGACAGTTCTAACACTGACACCTTTTTCTTTGATGGCTTGGGGTCAGATCCTCTGCTCATGCAAATCAACATAATTCAGTAGAGCTATAGTGACTAACGCCAGCTGAGCATCTGGCCCATACATTTTCAGTATGAGATCTGTGATTAAAAATAAAAAACACGGTAGTGTTTCAGGTATTGCATGGACTCTAATTTAACATTCTCATTCCAATCAAAATTGGAATAGGTTTAAAATAATTAATAGAGTACTATGAATCTTTATCAAGAGGTTTCTAACTATAAATAACATGAAAATGATTGTGCAAAATGTGTGATATTAAAACCCCTCCACAATACGAAAACTATAAACTGTATTGCCAACAGAGGAAAAACAGTATTGTGTCCAGTTTTCATTAAAGGCCCAGGGATGAGTCTCAAAGATGGTCAAAGCTATGAAAGGAGTTTCATAAAATGAAAGACTGTGAAGATTTATTATTATTTAAGCTAAATAGGCGGAAAAAACCCTGCATATACCTGCCTCACAACTGGTGTTTATTTTATGCCATAACTTTCACCGCATATTTTGGTGGTTTTCTGAATCCCCTTAGTTGACCTAGTGCTAAGCGACCATTGAACCATAGCCAGATTTGTTAGGACAGTTCCCTGCATTGTTCACTCCTTTCCCCTAAATTGTGATTACTGGAAGCGGTAGATGAGCACAATGAAAGAATTTAGAATGAAAAACCTTTTTCAATTTAATTTTTACATTTAAAACATTACAAGTATAAATCTACTATTAATTATTTTAAGGTCCAATCGTGTTTGTGTGAATATTCCTTCCTCCTTCACTCAACCCTGCAGCACCACCCTTTCCTCTTCGCTAGACAGGTCTCTCTTCATGGCCCGATGTCCTTGTTGGAGGAGAGGGGCTGCTGAATGAATGGGCCAGGTTGTATGGGTGGGTCAGGTGAGCACAGGGATTGCTCCTTCCTAGTGCACAACTCATCCTAAAGGGGATGCATGGGAGGCCAATCTCGCTTCTCCACATCAGCCCTCGGTGCCCCAGGAAGAGTAATCTACCACTCAGTGTGTATAATCCCACTGGAAGCTGGCCCTCTGATATACAGTCCCTCATAGAGCTTCGCTTGGTGTGGTACTGCCTCACGCTACTCCCCAAAATGATTCTATGCCTTGAATGCCCAATCTGGACCTATAAAGGCCAATAAAATACTAGCAGTACCAGCACAGTTGAATATCACACCATGCAGTGTAAAAGCCTTAGATATTACAGATACAAGCAAAACCTTATTTTCTGGTGACGCTTCTCAGGAGTAAAGAGTTAGTGCAATTAATTTACTTTTCCCAAGCAAAGCAGTTATCTTAAGAATTGCACTTCTGAATATTGAGGCAAACATGCTAATTAACCTTCTGGTCAAATGTGACACTTAGCCAACCTTAGTGATTACTCTCTTGTTTCCTTCATAGGCAAATCGGTGGATAAGAAACAAAGAAATGAAATCTGGTTTAAAGATAATTAAGCTTACAGATGCTGGTTTCCTGCGTACTCTTGAGAATGCTATTAGATTGGGTTTACCTGTTCTTCTAGAAGAGGCATGTATCTTTTATCCTTAAACTTAAATTATTATCATTGTATTTCTCTCTCTTTTAATATGTTGGAATTAGTAGGAACATCGTAATCAAAAATTTCGTTTATGAACTTCAGTTTTTTTCTGGCCACAAAATCCCAGAACCACTGCATAACATTTTCTACATTTTAGCTATATTATTTTTTCCAGAGAAACGTTAGCTAAAAATAACTGTTCAGTAAATATGGTTATTCAAAAAGCAAAACAAAAGATCTCTGTAATTCACAAAGAACTCGAGGAGAAATTCATTGTATAAGACGATAATCTAAAATATACATTATAGAGTCACAAGTTTTTGCTTTTTTTTTCTTGAGAAACCTGCCTTTCATTTGAATTTTAATGTGGGTGATATGCTGCCAGAGGAGATTTTTTAATCAGACAATTTGTTTTTGAAACGTTGAAAAAAGTGTTCTTACTTTCTGAAAAATCTACTAACGCTTTTTGTAATTTCATATCTCTAAATGGCTTGGTGTACAAACATCACATCGATGTTATTTGTTAGCCCTGGAAGAGAGGGCCAGATTCTCTGTCCTACTGTGCTCTTGGAGTGCAAAGCAGTCTTAAATTTGGCCTAAGAGAAATGGTCTGAAGTAAATAGGATGAAATTCAATAAGAACAAGTGCAAAGTACTCCACTGAGGAAGGAATAGTCAGTTGCACAAATACAAAATGGGAAATGACTGCCTAGGAAGGAGTACTGCGGAAAGGGATCTGGGTGTCATAGTGGACCACAAGCAAAATATCAGTCAACAGTGTAACGCTATTGCTAAAAAAAGCAAACATCATTCTGGGATGCATTAGCAGAAGTGTTCTAAGCAAGACACGAGAAATAACTCTTCTGCTCTACTCCGCACTGATTAGGCCTCAACTGGAGTATTGTGTCCAGTTCTGGGTGCCACATTTCAAGAAGGATGTGGAGAAACTGGAGAAAGTCCAGAGAAGAGCGATGAACATGATTAAAGGTCTAGAAAACATGACCTATGAGGGAAGATTGAAAAATTCGGGTTTGTTTAGTCTGGAAAAGAGAAGACTGAAAGGGGACATGATAACAGTTTTCAAATATATGAAAGGTTGTTACAGGGAGGAGGGAGAAAAATTGTTTTTCTTAACCTCTGGTAATTGGACAAGAAGCAATGGGCTTAAATTGCAGCAAGGAAGGTTTAGTTCGGACATTATGAAAAAATTCCTAACTTTCAGAGTGTTTAAGCACTGGAATAAATTGCCTAGGGAGGTTGTGGAATCTCCATCATTGGAGATTTTTAAGAGCAGGTTAGACAAACCCCTGTCAGGGATGGTCTAGATAGATAATACTTAGTCCTGCCATGAGGCAGGGGACTGGACTAGATGACCTCTCAAGGTCCCTTCCAGGCCGATGATTCTATGATTCTAAGTGGCCAAATGGGGATTCCCCTGGCAGAGGGGAATTCTTGAGGTTGACTTAATATATACTGGGGGTGAGCATGGTAGTTCCTGGGATCATGTGACTCCCAGAGGTGATGTAAAGCTACCGTTTCTCACAACTCCCTCCTTTAGGGTCCTGTGGTTGGTGTAGCTGAGCCAGGCTTGAGGATTACATATGTAGTACAAGTCTGTTGTTTATTAGGCTAAATGCAAAGTTTTTAAGTTATTTCCTATGGAAATTTGAATCTTTGAGGGTTTTAAGGAGAAAACTGGAGGAGGATAAATGAGGTAGCTCTATGGATATTTAAGGGGAACTCCTCCCAAGGCATCATGAGAGAAAGCATGAAGGTGCTTTTTTTTAGAATTTAACAAGTGGGCAATGGAGGCTGGTAATGTGAGGTAGTTGGAGGTGAGAGTCAACATCTTGATAGAGAATGAGTGATAAGTTGGGGGAATAGGCTGTAGAGGCCCTCGAAAGTGAAGACAAACAGCTTGTGTTTGATGCAATAGAGAAAGAGAAGTCAGTGGAGGAAAACAAAGAATGAGGTGACATAGTCAAAGTGACATGCTAGAAAAATGATCTTTGCAGCATCCTTCTGAATAGATATGAGCAGGACAAGATTGCGTTTGTCAAGGCCAAAGAAAAGGATGTTGCAGTATTCAAGATGTGAGATGATGAGATCCTGGATGAGGGTCTTAGCTGTATGGATGGATAGGAAAGGCCATATCTTAGAGATGTTATGCAGAAAGAATCTGAAAGATTGAGATATAACCTGTATGTGCAGACCTAGAGAGAGGACCAACTTGAAGATGGCAGCCAGGTTATGGGCCTGAGTCACAGGCAGGATGGTGTTGCCCACAGTTCACAAAAAAAAGAGATAAGGCAGTGAGCATTTGGAGAAAGATTCAGAACTCTGTTTTAGCCATGTTGAGCATAACCTGATGGTTAGACATCCAGTAGATGTCAGAAACACACTTCTTCAAGTGATGGTCCCTAAGTGCATGGATACGTGTGTGCCCCATGCACCTGAGTTTGTAATTTTTTAGTAAGCAGTGTCCGTTGGTCCACACATGTGCTGTAACTGTCCTCATGCTCGGAACAGAGTGTGTAAGGGATGGTGCAGACCAGCACCTCTCCAGTTCTTTCTTATCACTGCATGGTCCGAGTCGGAGTTCATACAGGGTAGTCATATGGCACAAGACATCTGGACCCTTCGAGAGTCCAGAATGCATATCAATCTACTAGATCTCAGGATATTCCATCAAATCTGTAATGCATTCCTTCCACTCATCCCATCCTGACATCTTCAGATAATGTCAACATAACAATAAGGACAACATAACAACTGTCTTATATATAAACAAGTAGTGGAGAATGAGAGCCCTTCCTTTTTGTATAGCATCAGTTAACATCTGGAATCGGTGAAACCACCATCACATAACCCTTTCAGCAGCATGGGGTTCAGAACTCCCTAATGGACAGTCTCAGCAGATATTTTTCCATGGACCACAAATGGGAGATTCACAATTTAGTTCTCAACAAGGTCTTCACCCAATGGGCAATGCTGTCCTGGGACCTTTTTGCCTCACATGTGAACAAGAAACTTCCTCTATACTGCCTAGGCAAGGGCTCAAAGGGAGATACACTCCAGCTATCACAGAAGGATTACCTGAGGTATGCCTTCCCTCCCATTCCATTAATACTACAAGCCCCATGGAAAATCCATTAAGACAGAGCTCAAGTCATCCTCATTGTAACTGAGTGGCCAAGACAGTTATAGTTTACAGATCTACTGAAGCTCTCAGCTCAGCTGCCCATAAACATCTGCCCATTTCTGGACCTTCTAACACAACACCAGGGCATTTTCAAGCACCCTAATCAGGAACCACTGCAGCCTGGTATTCGGATGGTCGCTGAATGTAAGAGCGCTTGTGTTCCATAGTGATACAATTCAACCTTAATCAAAGTAGGAAAAACTCTACTAGGATATGTTATTCAGCTTAAAAGAAGGTGTTTTTCCTCTTGGACTCAACAATACATTATCTTCAGAATCTGCTGAGTTCCCTGCTGTCCTGGAATATTTACCCGTAAGTCTTTGGATATCTCATTTAGTTCTCTTCAGGTTCATTTATCAGCAATCGTGCTTTTCATCAGGGGCTGCTAACAGGGAGTTTTGCAAGGGAGTTCTCCAGGTGAAGGAGGAGCAAATACAGCATCTGTGGGGTAAGTGACTGTCTGTAGTGTTTGTGTGTTTGTGCTGGGGAGTTACTTCCTGTGTGCTGTGTGCTGAGCTTGTGTTTGGCAGTCTGTTTGGTTGTTTGGTTGTTTGAAGGACCGTGTGCTGTGGCTGGCAGTTGGAGGCCGTGAGCTTCAAAGGAAGGTTTGAAAGCTCGAAGCCTCTGGTAATTGGCTGAGCCTTAATGGGCGGGCATTAACTCAGGCCAGGGCTTTATAGGACCGCGCACAAGTGACCAGGGAGCTTGCAACCAGAGGCTGCTAACAGGGAGTTTTGCAAGGGAGTTTGGAAGGGGAGTGGGAAGGGGGGGGGGTCCCTTGTCGGTCCTACCAGTTCCTCTGTAGTCCCCTTAAAATCTATAATCCAAACCATATTCCAAAACCCCTTTCTTTAAACCACCCTTTCATTAACTAGGAGACAATGCAGGCAGAAGCCCAGCAGCAGAGTGGGGGCTATCCAGTTTATTGCACTGAGTGTAGCATGTATGATTACCTGCCCTGTGGGTGGGTGGCGTATGTGTGCAGTTGGTGCAAGGAGCTCCTGGCCCTCAGAGACCACGTATGGACTTTGGAGGCCAGGGTGGCGGAACTGGAGGAGCTAAGAGAGGCAGAGAGGTATGTTGATGAGGCTTTCTGGGACACTGTAGAATTGTCCCACCTCCGCTCAGACAGCCTCTGTGCCATTGAGGAGGAAGAAAGGCCCAGGGAAGCAGAACAGTCAATGGGAGCAGAGGGAAACCTTCCCATAGTTGGGACCCTCCTTCCAGATGGTGCTGGGGTTGCCTCTCGCACTGAGGTTGCCTCTCCGGGGGAGGGAACTCCATTTGCTAGAAAAGGCTGGTGTTAGT
Organism: Gopherus evgoodei; assembly: GCF_007399415.2. Lineage (NCBI taxonomy): Eukaryota > Metazoa > Chordata > Testudines > Testudinidae > Gopherus > Gopherus evgoodei. The sequence goes on along the minus strand of NC_044327.1, from coordinate 6,981,378 downwards.
AATGGGAGATTCAATCATTAGAAACGTAGATAGCTGGGTTTGTGATGATGGGAGAACCGTATGGTGACTTGCCTGCCTAGTGCGAAGGTTGCGGATCTCTTGAGGCATCTAGACAGACTTATGTGCAGTGCTGGGGAGGAGCCAGTGGTCATGGTACATGTAGGTACCAATGACATAGGGAAGGGTAGGAGAGATGTCCTGGAAGCCAAATTTAAGCTGCTAGGGAAGAGACTGAAATCCTGGACCTCTATGGTGACATTCTCAGAAATGCTCCCAGTTCCACAAACAGGGCCAGGTAGGCAGGCAGAGCTTCAGAGTCTCAATGTATGGATGAGACGATGGTGTAGAGAGGAGGGGTTTACATTCATTAGGAACTGGGGAAACTTTTGGGATAGGGGGAGCCTATACAGGAGAAATGGGCTCCACCTAAACCAAAGTGGAACCAGACTGCTGGCACTAAACATTAAAAAGGTTGTAGAGCAGTTTTTAAACTAGGAGATGGTGGAAAGCCGACTGCTGCAGAGGAGCATGTGGATCAGACACAGACTTCTCTTAGGGGAGAGTCTGATGATAGAGAATCTCCAGGTTATAGTCAGGAACAGAGGACGGAAGAGGATAATGTAAGGGCTGGATCAGATGATAAACAGTCACATTAAAAAAAAATCTGGCGCATCAGAAAAGGGCAGACAAATAAACAGGATCAAGTTTTTAAAGTGCTTGTGCACAAATGCTAGAAGTCTAAGATAATAAGATGGGTGAACTAGAGTGCCTTGTGATAAAGGAGGATATTGATATAATAGGCATCACAGAAACCTGGTGGACTGAGAGCAATCAATGGGACACTATCATTCCGGGGTACAAAATATATCGGAAGGACAGAACAGGTCGTGCAGGGGGAGGAGAGACACTGTATGTGAAAGAAAGTGTAGATTCAAATGAAGTAAAAATCTTAAGCGAATCCACATGTTCCATAGAATCGCTATGGATAGAAATTTCATGCTCTAATAGAAATATAACATTAGGGATCTATTATCGACCACCTGACCAGGACAGTAATAGTGATGATGAAATGCTAAGGGAAATTAGAGAGGCTATCACAATTAAGAACCCAATAATAGTGGGGGATTTCAATTATCCCCATATTGACTGGGAACATTTCACTTCAGGACAAAATGCAGAGTTAAAATTTCTCAATACTTTAAATGACTGCTTGATGGAGCAGCTGGTATGGGAACCTGCAAGGGGAGAGGCAACTCTAGATTTAATCCTGAGTGGAGCGCAGGAGCTGGTCCAAGATGTAACTATAGCAGGACCGCTTGGAAATAGTGACCATAATACAATAGCATTCAACATCCTGGTGGGGGGAAGAACACCTCAACAGCCCAACACTGTGGCATTTAATTTCAAAAGAGGGAACTATACAAAAAATGAGGGGGTTAGTTAAACAAAAGTTAAAAGGTACAGTGACTAAAGTGAAATCCCTGCAAGTTGCATGGACCCTTTTTAAAGACACCATAATAGAGGCCCAACTTCAATGTATACCTCAAATTAAGAAACACAGTAAAGAACTAAAAAGAGCCACTGTGGCTTAACAACCATGTAAAAGAAGCAGTTAGAGAGAAAAGACTTCCTTTAAAAAGTGGAAGTCAAATCCAAGTGCGGCAAATAGAAAGGAGCACAAACACTGCCAATTAAGTGCAAGAGTGTAATAAGAAAAGCCAAAGAGGAGTTTGAAGAACGGCTAGCCAAAAACTCCAAAGGTAATAACAAATGTTTTTTAAGTACATCAGAAGCAGGAAGCCTGCTAAACAATCAGTGGGGCCCCTTGATGATCGAAATACAAAAGGTGTGCTTAAAGACGATAAAGTCATTGAGGAGAAACTAAATGGATTCTTTGCTTCAATCTTCATGGCTGAGGATGTTAGGGAGATTCCCAAACCCGAGCTGGCTTTTGTAGGTGACAAATCTGAGGAACTGTCACAGATTGAAGTGTCACTAGAGGAGGTTTTGGAATTAATTGATAAACTCAACATTAACAAGTCACCGGGACCAGATGGCATTCACCCAAGAGTTCTGAAAGAACTCAAATGTGTAGTTGCGGAACTGTTAACTAAGGTTTGTAACCTGTCCTTTAAATCGGCTTCGGTACCCAATGACTGGAAGTTAGCTAATGTAATGCCAATATTTAAAAAGGGCTCTAGAGGTGATCCCAGCAATTACAGACCAGTAAGTCTAACGTCAGTACCGGGCAAATTAGTCGGAACAATAGTTAAAAATAAAATTGTCAGACACATAGAAAAACATAAACTGTTGAGCAATAGTCAACATGGTTTCTGTAAAGGGAAATCATGTCTTACTAATCTATTAGAGTTCTTTGAAGGGGTCAACAAACGTGGACAAGGGGGATCCAGTGGACATAGTGTACTTAGATTTCCAGAAGGCCTTTGACAAGGTCCCTCACCAAAGGCTCTTACGTAAATTAAGCTGTCATGGAGTTAAAAGGGAAGGTCCTTTCATAGATTAAGAACTGGCTAAAATACAGTGAACAAAGGGTAGGAATTAATGGTAAATTCTCAGAATGGAGAGGGGTAACTAGCGGTGTTCCCCAAGGGTCAGTCCTAGGACCAATCCTATTCAATTTATTCATAAATGGTCTGGAGAAAGGGGTAAACGGTGAGGTGGCAAAGTTAGCAGATGATACTAAATTGCTCAAGATAGTTAAGCAGATTGTGAAGAACTTCAAAAAGATCTCACAAAACTAAGTGTTTGGGCAACAAAATGGGAAATGAAATTTAATGTGGATAAATGTAAAGTAATGCACATTGGAAAAAATAACCCCAACTATATATACAATATGATGGGGGCTAATTTAGCTACAACGAGTTAGGAAAAAGATCTTGGAGTCATCGTGGATAGTCCACGCAGTGTGCAGAGGCGGTCCAAAAAGCAAACAGGATGTTAGGAATCTTTAAAAAGGGGATAGAGAATAAGACTGAGAGTATATTATTGCCTTTATATAAATCCATGGTACGCCCACATCTTGAATACTTTGTACAGATGTGGTCTCCTCACCTCAAAAAAAGATATTCTAGCACTAGAAAAGGTTCAGAAAAGGGCAACTAAAATGATTAGGGATTTGGAGAGGGTCCCCATATGAGGAAAAATTAAAGAAGCTAAGTCTCTTCAGCTTGGAAAAGAGGAGACTAAGAGGGGGATATGATAGAGGTATATAAAATCATGAGTGATGTTGAGAAAGTGGATAAGGAAAAGTGATTTACTTATTCCCATAATACAAGAACTAGGGGTCACCAAATGAAATTAATAGGCAGCAGGTTTAAAACAAATAAAAGGAAGTTCTTCACACAGCGCACAGTCAACTTGTGGAACTCTTTGCCTGAGGAGGTTGTGAAGGCTAGGACTATAACAGTGTTTAAAAGAGGACTGGATAAATTCATGGTGGTGAAGTCCATAAATGGCTATTAGCCAGGATGGGTAAGGAATGGTGTCCCTAGCCTCTGTTCGTCAGAGGATGGAGATGGATGGCAGGAGAGAGATCACTTGATCACTGCCTGTTAGGTTCACTCCCTCTGGGGCACCTGGCATTGGCCACTGTCGGTAGACAGATACTGGGCTGGATGGACCGTTGGTCTGACCTGGTACTGCCATTCTTACGTTCTTATGTTCCGTTGATAACCACATGATCTTCATTCACCCTGTCAAACTAGATTTTTGAAGGGGCTTCTTTGACCCTTTCCACCACTGGTGAAGTTCGCACCCCAGTGGGACTTCAATTTTGTTTTTTCATCTCTCAGCAGACCTCCCTTTGAACCTTGAGCCACATGCTCTGTGGCCCATCTGACTATGAAAGTGGCCTTTCTAATCATTGTAACACTCGTTAGACAAGTCAGCTAGCTGAAAGCATGCATAGTGGAACCGAGTTTCATAAGAGTCAAACCATCCACTTACTGGTATTTTTTCTAAAACCACATGCCTCTCAGATGAAGAGAGGAGACTGCATTTGCTGAATGTCTGAAGGATACTGGCCACTTGATCTCTATTTCATCCTTCTGTGAAAGTGGCCTTCACAGTAGCAATAACATCAGCCAGGAGAGCTGTTAAGCATTGTTAGCCAAACCACCTTATTATACTGTCTTTCATAAGGATAAAGTTTCTCTGAAATCTCACCCTAAGTTTTTACCAAAGGTGGTTCCAGAATTTCAATTAAATCTATTCACATTGCTGTTGTTTTCCCTAAGCTTCATGCAGAGCATATAAAAGCAGAGCAAAAGCTGCATTAGTTTTATGTAAGCAGAGTTCTTTCGTTCTGTCTTGACAGAACTGCACACTTCAGAAAGTCTCCTAAACTGTTTGTAGCATATAGAAGAAAGTTTCACCTTTGGTCCTATCTCAGAGCCAACGATCGTTAATTGAATTTCCACATGTATCAAATTTTATTATCAGGTGACTGGAAAGACTCTGTCTGTCAAAATAATGGATCATTTGATGAGAGCTTGGTCCACTGTGATGGCCGCTCTCAGGACATTTGTAAGGCAGCAGCCTGGTCCTCCATCCACACATTCAGTCAGCAGCACACAATTGTACAGGCTTTCAGAGACAATGCAAAATTTGGCAGAATTGTGCTGCACTCTTCAACAACTCCTGGTACCTACCTCCAGCAAGGCCACTGCTTGTTGAGAGGGTGGAGGAGAGGTCATCAACAATAAAATATATGTATACAGCTCATCATTAGAAGTAGAAATAGTTACTTGCCTGCACAGTAACTGGTGTTCTCCAGATATGTGGTCTGTATACATATTCTGTGACTCAGCCCCCAGCCCCACTACTCAATCTTTGACATTGGGTTCTGTAGGTGGCAAAAGAACTGGTTTGTGGTTGAGGCAGCCCCTCCCTTTATGCCCTCAGTTGATGGTGTGAGGATGTGCAGTGGATGTGCACACACCAACAGTGGAATATGTATACAGGGTACACATCTTGAAGAACACCATTTACTATATAAATAAGTAACCATTTCTTCCCATAACATCTGCGCGATGAATTTCTGAACTGGCAACACTTTCTGTGCAACACCCTATTTTCGAAGAGAAGATTTTAATTTACATCCTCTGTCATTCTGTAGAAAGATGTCCATCAGCATTATACCTTCTGTCTGTTTGTGGCCAAAGCACAAGACAAAAGCTTTAGCACAGTCGGGATGTGTGTTTAGAAGCTCATACACACAAAGTATAATAAAGCACTCAGAAAATCACCTGTTTGTTTCCTTTCATTCACAATGTGTAAGAGCCAGGGTCTCAAAATAGTCTCTGGATAGACAGTTAAAAGGTTTGTCAGGAAGGCATATACAGCTTCTGTTAAACCAAATATTTTTTCCTATTCCATGTTCAACCAGAAGTTTATTGGGCTAGTTGCAGGCATTATTGGGTGAAATTCTATGGCCTATGTTAGGCATAAAATCAGACTAGATGATCACAGTGATCCCTTCTGGTCTTAAAATCATTGAATATCTAGCAGCCATGTTTTGGGCAAAGCTCAATAGTAAACTCCGAAGAAACTTGCAAAGCCACAACGTGGATATAACTCTTTTGTCTTTCATAAAGCACTGTAAGATAGCTCTTCAGGTGTTTAATGCATTTCTCCCCACTCCAAAAAAGCCTCCATTTCCTAGCACCAGAGCATGGATTATTTATCTTTATACTCATCTTTTTATTTCCCTCCTCCTGAGAATCTTATTACTTGCCACATCCCTGAGTAAAGGGTCAGTGTACGTGTTAGCATGAAGGATGGGAAAATTGTTACCTTTTAAAAATTATTTTCCTTGATTAACATCTTCACTAGTCTGTCACACACACATTCAGACCTAAGTGAAGTTGAAGTTAGAATTTTACTAACATCTCAAACCTTGTTTGAGAAATTATTTATATGGATTTGGGAGTACATGATGAGGGGCCCAGCCGAGTGAATAGGTTGCTAGGCAATGAGCTCAGCTGCCTAAGGGGCCATTGCAGAGGGATTAGTACTGAATAAAGGACTAGTGGAGATATTAATAACAGAAAGGAAATGATCATGTAATACATTTTCCATTCTGTCTACCCAGAGTTGATTATGCCCTAGGTAGGAACTCAGTGAGTTTAAACTCAGAACTTTCAGAGTAAAATATCCCTCCCTTGAGCGTAAGATTTTATTGCGCTTGAATAATTCAATACTGAGTTAATTTTTAAACTTCAGACTTGCTATAGACTTGTTGCTAGGTCTGACTAAAACACTTTTTTCCCCTTTCACAAGCACTGAAATCACCCATGACAAAGTGTCTGTGGCTATAGCCCATATTTCATGACAGTGGTGTCACAGAACTGTAGTTTATTCAGCAGGAATAACTGTCCAATTTGTGAGTTACCCAGCAATTTCTTTTAACGTGACAGCAGCACATACAATTAATTGTTCACGGATATATTAAGCCTCAGTTATACTATTTTCATTTGGCCCACAGACAGAAATTTCTTGAATCCCATAAGCATGTCAGAGAAGCTATTCCTAGTTCCTTTGGCCACAGCTATAACTTTAAGCAGTCAGTACACACTGACTCGAGACCAAGGTTCTGATTTGAGTAGCTGTCAGGATCAGTAACTGCAGGGGAAAAAAAGATATGCATAAGTGAATGTCCACCAATGTGTCATATGTTTGTCAGTTTTCAATACCAGAGGTAAAAATTCAATGCTGTATTAATTGGCATGATATATATGGCACTGGGATCTGATGATTCATGACTCCCTCGAAATTCAAATATATTTCTTTATTTTGATTTATTTTCTTACTTTTTATAAATGTGCCTCTTAAAAATCTGTATACTCGTTTAAAAAAAAGAATCCACAACACCATAATATGTCCAGTAGCTAATGGATAATAGAAAACATGGCTTTGTTTGCATATTAACAAATGTAAACAAAAAGTCCCATCCCAGTCCAAGAATTCCCAAGACACACTCAATCATTCCTTGCAGAAAAGTGCAAGGTGAACACATATGCCCTGCACCTTGCCCTGAAAGTCGGCAGATCTGGAAGTGACAAAGGCACGAATAAATGTACTGAGATCCGTGAGCGTATGTGAAAAAAGCACTCTTGCCCATCCCTACTAGAAACAAACATGGATCCAATGGAACCCCCATATCTTCACGTCAACTAAGAAAAAAATAGTCATATCCTCTAAACTAAGAGACAGGTGTTATCCTTGCATTTTCCTGTGACTGAATGCCATATGTATAGTCCTCAGCAAAGAATTTGATTATGTGTTTAACTACTTTGCTAAATAGAATTGATGTAAACACATGTTGAAGTCTTCTGTTGAATTAGGACCCTAATTCTACCCAGTTTACTGTTTCTGGTTCCCATAGTTTGATGAAGCTCTGTCTTGACTATAACCACTCAGAGATACAGGAAGAATGGGGCACCTGGGCCCATAATACATATAATTAAGAGTAGTGAGAGTGGGCAAGAGAATCCCATTATTGGACACAACCCTGTCAGGTGCTGAGCACTCTCCAGCAAAACACTTATAGCACATGCTTAAAGTTAAACAAGTGCATTACAGGATTGAGCTAGAGTGCTCAGCATTTTGCAGGATTGAGCCCATTGAGTCTTAGGAAGCAGGAGTATATGGGTCCTTCCCATATTTTGATCAAGTTTTGGAAATAACATTTTCATTACCATTCTGTTTCTAAAGGGACATGACTATTTTATAAATGTCTCATGCCTTTTTTTTTTTTTTTGCTAATGTATCATCATGAACTGTGGTTGAACATATGCAAATTATGTACAGTGAGTTTGGAATTTTGTGACCAGAAAAATAAATTAGGCCCAAATCCTGCAAAGACCTTCTCATGTACATAACTTTATGTACCTGAGTAGCCCATTGACTTCAGTGTGACTATTCATGTGCATGAAGTTATGCATGTGTTTAAATTGTTGTAGGATCAGGGCTTAGTTTTATACTTTCAGTTCTCATGTAAGTAAAGAATATTTTCTTCTATCGCTATGTGTTTGCTTTAACACTGTCTAAATTCTGTTTCATCACTGATTTGTGCTCTGAGAGAGTTCTGAGGTAAAACATGTAGGCTTTCTCTTGTTTAAAAAACAATGCATAATTTGGAGTGTGTTTAATATCCATGGGATTTGGGCACATAACTCTGTTAGGCTCCTTTGAAAATCCAGCCACATCCTATAACAAAAACTAGAAAAGCAGAGAATAATAAGTGAACAGAAGAATATCATTGGGGCCATCTTTTTGTTTTGTGTTTGTTCAGCACCTCTCACAGTGGAGTCCTGGTCCATGACTATGCTCCTAGCCACTACAAAAACAACTAGGCGTCCTTGTGGCTCCTTAGAGACTAACAAATTTATTTAGCCAATACAGTAATACAAATCATAAATAATAATTATTATTATTCTCCTTGCATAGAGTGGAGGGTGTTAATTTAATTTTTCATTTTAGTAATGAAGTATTTCAGTTACCAGTTACATGTAGAAAATACCTTAATCTGGTTTCTTTTTCTAAAGCTGAATGAAATCTTGGACCCTGCACTGGAGCCTGTTCTTTTGAAGCAGACCTTTGTTTCTGGTGGAAGAATGCTTATTCGCCTTGGAGATTCTGACATTGATTATGACAGAAACTTTAGGTTCTACATGACAACTAAGCTACCAAATCCACACTACCTTCCAGAGGTATGATGCAGCATTCTAAATTAATGTCATACAAATCATAATCAATATTACTAGAAGGACATTATCAACTTATGTTGGCCCACATTATTACAGACCTTCCCAAGGCTCAGCTGGTATCTTTTATAAGTAAAGTTTTAAAACAGATGAAAAGAAAAAAAAAACATGTCCTTTCATTCCATGAGTGAATGTAGCACAGTAGAGTCCAACATGGCCATGCTAGTGTATGTGAAAACGTTCATGGACTTATTGACCGTTCTGACAAAGAGAGGTTTGCTCCTGCTGCACAGCATCACCAGGGCTGTTATGCCTCAGGGCTCAGCCATTTTGCTGTGTCCCATATTGGAGGTTCAGAATACAGGGCCACTGAGACTGGTCCTGTGTGTCTGTTGTTGGAGTCCTGTATGTGGGGTCTTCCAGAAGATCCTGCCACCTGGAGGGGAGAGCTCTGTCACATGGCTTCTCAAATATTAATAACATGACAGCATGACTTCCAGTGAAGACCTTCATTCACTAATGGACAAGCTGTATGGCCTATTTGAAGGACCTGTGGAGGCTTTCTTAGGAGATCCTAGTGTCTGAAAGGGGATTGTTTCATTAATGGTTCCTCTGAAAATCTGCTACTAGTGAGAGACTCCACAATCAACTCCCTCCCAAAAACCCCATTGCAAAAAGGGTAGCACGGCTAGTAGGATTTCCTAGAAAATTTACAGCTGTCTATCCCTTTCTAGACAGCTATGAGGTCTAGGCAGATGCTGGATGGTGTAGGATGGGGTAACTGTGATGTAATTGCTTTGATTAAGGAAGTACTTGCAGGCAACTGATACACATTTTATTTCATAATTCTGTTACTTTATTTTGAGGTTCATATGATTCTGTATTTTGTATTTATATGTTGTATCATCCAGTTTCCACACATAATATCGGCTGTTACTTTATTATGAAAGCATTTTTAAAATCAAGCAATCTGTTGAAGTGCCTAACAGTAGAAACCTAGGTCTGAAAAGATGCAGTGTCGGCTACAGGGGCCAGAATATAAGGAGACCTCCATTCAGATCCTGGTTCTAATGTTGACTTGGAGTGTGACAGTAGCCAAGTCACCTAAGCCCTCTGTGTCTCAGTTAATTTGACAGTCACAGGAAATTAAAGATGCGCCAATAGGGCTCATGGTCTAAAGGACTAAGAACTAGGGTGGAAGCCAGGAATTTAGGAGTTCTTTCTATTCCAAAGTGTAGTCAACTGGTTATAATCATTCTTTGTTCTTATGTAGCACTTTAAAGGCATGTTTTATTTATGTTCATAGCCCACCAGGAGAAAGACAACTAAATTCCTTTTCTGACTAGTCCAGCTTTTAAGTAATTGTAGCAGGCTGACTTTCAGAATTGCTGAGCACCACAACATCAATTGAAGTTGATCGGAAATGTTGGTGCTAGCACTTCTACAAATCCAGCCCTGCATGTGTAGACCAGCGTATGTGATTAGGCACTTAACTCTTGTATGTATTTAAACAGCCACATACATATGCATGCCACATCCTTCTTTAAGATCGTGGCTTAAAAATGATCACTGTTTCTTACTGTGCATGCCTCAGGGTACTTTTCAAATATTCAAGACTTTTGTACTTTATAGCTATATTTTCTCAAACTTGCCATCCCTTATACTAGTCATTGCAGACTGGTTTCATGTAAAATTCAAAGTTTATAGTTAGGGCCTGTCACGGTGTGCACAGCCAGCCCCTCTTCTGAAGGCCCAGCTGCCTTCCCAGATAAGTCCAGGGAGACATTAGCTTTGTGCAACACCCGTGTCCTTTATTCTTTAAGCATTTTCCCACCACCAGCGTCCAACTATACACAATCCTTGCAGGTTTTTCATCTACCGCAGGCCAGGTCAGTAATCGGCTAGAGAGCTTCCATTTCTCTTTCTAACTGACCTCTCTGTCTGGCTGTCCCGCTCCCTCTGACTCTTTCCCAACCTTTGTAGTGCCTGGCCTATCAGGCTGTCAGGTGTTGTCAATTATCAGGCAGACAATCGATCCCCCTTGATTGGGGCTGGCGTGGCAGGGGCTGATTAGGTGTGTTTGCAGCAGCACCCTGCCACAAGGCCCTACTAAATTCATGGTTCATTTTGGTCAATTTCATGGTCATAATATTTAAAAAATAATAAATTTCATGATTTCAGCTTCTTAAATCTGAAATTTCACAGTGTTGTAATTGTAGGGGTCCTAACCTAAAAAGGAGTCATGAGGGATCACAAGGTTATTGTGCAGGGGGGCGGGAAGGGGTGTTGATACTTTTAACCTTACTTCTGCGCTGCTACTGGCAGCAGTGCCTTCAGAGCTGGGCGGCCAGAGACTGGCGGCTGCTGGCCTGGAGCCCAGCTTTGAAGCAGAGCCACCACCAGCAGCAGTGCAGCAGCAAGGATGTCCCGGTATGGTATTGCCACCTTTACTTCTGCACTACTGCCTGCAGAGCTGGGTCCTCAGTCAGCAGCTGCCGTTCTCCGGCCGCCCAGCTCTGAAGGCAGCCGCACAGAAGTAATGGTGGCAATATTGCGACTCTCCTAAAATAACCTTGCAACCCCCCTACAACTCCCTTTTGGGTCAGGAGCCCCAATTTGAGAAACACTAGTCTCCCCCATGAAATCTGTATAGTATAGGGTAAAAACACACAAAAGACCAGATTTCATGGGGGGAGACCAATTTTCATGGTCTGTGATGCGTTTTTCATGGCTGTGAATTTGGTAGGGCCCTATTTATAGTTTCAGCCTTTTTTGAGTTATGCCACTGGAAATGATTACAAGAAGAGTTATTGTGCAAAGTGAAAAACATATTTTTATTTCCTCCTCCAATCCCTCCAAAAGTTTGATCAAACTCCCAAAAAATCACTTTTGGACATAAACCAGCCATGTGAAATTTCAGCCCAAATGGAAATTTTTGAATAAGTTGTGAACAGCTGTAAATTGAAGTTTAGATTGGAAAAGCCTTCTCAGCCATAACTATACCTTCACTGTGGGTGCCATTATTTTTCTTAACTAAACCCCTTATTTTGTTGTATTAACCTACATAGAAATAATTTGTGTCATTTGTTGTATTTATTCTACAGGTGTGTATTAAAGTTACTATAATCAATTTCACTGTAACCAGATCTGGCCTGGAGGATCAGCTGCTAAGGTTTATAACTTTTATTCCCATTATTTATTTCACAGTAGTTGCTTTTAAATGTTTTAAGGTGACACCAGGAGAGAATAAACGAGGAAAACAATAAAGAAAATGTTTTCCCACATATTTATGTAAAGTACCAAGTCACAATCATCAATAACTTAAGGACAACCTATTTCTTGCCTTACTATGCATGTTTTCTAAAGCATCTTATGCTGGGATAGATATATCTAATTCTTTAATTATTGTAGTAGGAGTCATCTCTTTGTAAAGTATTGTAATAGGAATCAGCTATTTGTAACTCAGGATCCATAATTACTTATCTTTTTCTAATACTGCGTCTAATAGTCTGGATTTAAAAGTCATAACCCACTATTTGACTTTAGGGGGAGCTGAATCAAGCCCATATAATGAGCATTGATTATGCAGATGTGACATATGTGATAATTGTTTATATTAATACCAAATTTCAATATCCTAAATATACTCTGGGTTATAGGACAAGATCAGACTTGCATTGATTTTAAAGTGAGAAATATACCCAGAACATGGGGTTCTTCTTAGTGTGGGAGAAGACTTGTATTACATTCATGTATTCATGTCCAATGCACTGAAGCCAGAGAACTTTGCTTAGCAGTACCCATTGAAGCAGCGCTCATGCCCTCTGTCCCTTGTAGCCCCTTCCCAAGCTATATAAAGGTGATGCTGCCCCAACCCCCATCAGTTCCTTCTCTCCACCTGTGGCTTGAGTCAGAGTGGTGTCTCACTTCATGTTCTTCATCACTAGAGTGACCAGACAGCAAATGTGAAAAATCGGGACGAGGGTGAGGGGTAATAGGAGCCTATATTTTAAAAAAAAGACCCAAAAATTGGGACTGTCGCTATAAAATTGGGACATCTGGTCACCCTATTCATCACAGTATTTCTCTAGTTTTTTTCTGTAAATACTTGGTTACGTTTAGTAGTACCTTAGGATTTAGTTTAGCTTAGTGTGTTTAATAGAGTTTTAGCCCAGAATGCTACCTTCTCTGGGTTTTAAACATTGTCCTTCATGTGGGGTTGCTATCCCTCGTAGTGACCCATACTCATACTCACACAATGTGTATTGTTCCTTGTGCAAAGGCACATTAAGGAAAGATGCTAACTCCCAGGTAAGTCATTTAAGAGAATGCAGGTGGTGAGGGACTTGTGTTTGAAACAGCACATTATGGAGCATATAATGAGGCCTGCTGTGGAGCTGTGGACTGCTGCATACCATCAGCCCCCCTCAAGAGCTCCTGAGCTGTTACAGATGAGGCTGCACCTACGGACTTGGATTCTTTGCCCAGGAGGAAGGGGGACCATTCTTTTCCTCTGGGGACCAGAAAAAGGAGAACCCAAAAGACAGACCTGGTCTGCTCCAGAATTTGAAGAAATGTCTCGTCCCTATCTAGGAGTGCAGACCAGTAGCGTTAGTCTTCTGGTACATGGGATAGAGCTGGGCTGTCAATGCTTTGTCCAGTACCAATGCCTGATTAATTAGACTCCGCACTGTCAACTTCGGTACCATCCTATGAGGGGTCCATTGAGTCCAGTACTGAAGACAGTGGTGTCTGAACAGACAGTCTCCACAACACCAATGTATCATGCAGCAGTGAAATTGCTGTGCCTATCTGTTCCTGATTTGCCACTTAGTCAAGAAAATTCGACTGTTGTGACTTCATCTTCGGTGTCCTCAGCACCTTCTGGATTGGTGGTCAGATTAGTGTTATTGCCAGCACAGTTGTCTGCTGTGCCTCATACACAGGGCCCTGGGTTACAGGGACCTGGGCCCTGTTTGGTACCGAGGGCAGATGCTATCTTCAGTACTGATGACAATTCCAGCACAGTCTACATCTGCTTTGTGTTTGGTACCGATTCCTGCTTCAGTACCACATGTTTGTGGATGCATTTACCTCCACTCAAAGTGCCTTTGACTGTACCATCATCGGTGCCAGTTAGGCCAGTGTGTTGGACTGCAGATGATTCAGGCTGTTTATTAGCTCCCTCTGGAGTAGCTCCTCCATTACTGCAGACGGCTTGGAAGGAACTTCAGGTTTGAGTGCAGCATTGTCTTCCTCTCCTTGGCCTTTTTAGTACCACTCAGAGACTTTCAAGACCTCCTGGGATCACCATTGGTACCAGGATTGGTTCCACTCCTACAGTAGGGACAAAGTTTCCAGGCCTATCTCCTACTGGTCACTAATGTTGTATCCCTATCCACTGTAGCCTACTAGGAATCTGTGGGTGGTTCTTCATTCAGCGAGGTCCTGATCATCTGCTCAGTCCAGGACTAGATCACTTGTTCCTCAAATGGTCTCTCCAGGTGAGCCACCTTTGCTACAGCCACAGACTAAGGGGGTTTCCTCTGACCTGGTGCAGCCTGATCCGTTGATTCAGTTAAATGTGTTACCACAAGAGATTCCAGTAGTTCCACTTCCCTCTTCTGCCTCTTCACCAGATGATGCTGCAGTGCCTAAATCCATGGAACTGGAGGATTTTAAATCTTATCAAGAGCTCCTGAGATTAACAGCATCGTCATTGGGTATTCAGGCTGAGTTTGTTCAGGAGAACACCCAAAAGTTAGTGGATATTGTTCGCTCCTCAGCTCCTGAGAGAGTCACTCTTCCTATGAATGAAGTGATATTGGAGCTTGCCATATCTCTGTGTAGTACCTCAGCATCTATAACACCCATGGCTAAGCATACTAACGAGAGATATTGTGTCCCCAGGCAAGGTTTCAAGTATTTTTTCTCTCATCCACTTCCTAATTCCCTGGTTATGACTGAGGCAAATGAGAGGATACGGAAGTGGAGATATAAATTTACACCTAAAGAGAGAGAGTCTAAAAGGTTAGATTTGATGGGGAGAAAAGTGTTTTCAACCTTGTTGCAAATGTGAATTGCCAACCAGGAAGTGTGATTGTCTAAATATGACTTTGCAAATTGAGATGCCAAGTTACCAGAATTCTTCTTGGAAGAGTTTAAGGCATTTATTGCAGAGGGCTGTTTGGTGGCCAAGACGTCTTCACAGTCAGCACTGGATGTAGCAGATATTCCATGCAGATATCTGGCTCTAGCTATGACGATGAGGATGACCTCATGGCTACAGATCTCTGGCCTAACTCCTGAAGCTCCACAGACCATAGAGGACTTACCATTTGATGGTCAGTTTTTGTTTTCTGAGAGAACTGAAGAGACTTTACATTCTTTTAAGGACTCTTGAGCTACTTTACAGTCTTCTGGGAGTTTCTATCTACACCACAAAGGGATGTCATTTTGTAAGTCAGCAATAACACTAGCAATGTCACGCTGCTAGGCTGCAAGACTTCCCCAGAAAAGGACATCATAGAGGAGAAGATCTTCTGAATCTAGTTTTAGCCAACCAGTCTGTCCATCTTCAGGGAAGCAGCCTATTCGATTTTGTGATCAAGAGCAGCATATGAGTTGTGGACCTCCCACATCTCTTCATCTGCCTCCTGACCTGCTGACTCAGTAGCATGGTTAGGTTCTTCATCCAGTGCTGAGCAGTCTACACCTCACGGCATAGATGGTACATGGCTAGATGCATAGGTAGGGCAATGCTTGGAAGCAGTTCAGAGGATCCTGCTTAGTAGTAGAAAACCATCTACTTATTTGGTTTGGTCAAGATCTAAGGGAAATTAATCCGTGTCAGCTTGTGTTCAGGACATTTTGGACTACCTGTTATATTTGAATTCCTTGGGTCTAGGTCTTAGTTCATTGAGGATTCATTTGGTGGCAATCTCAACATTCCATCCTCTGATCCAAGGAAAGTTGATTTTCTCAAATTCCATGGTAGTGAGATTTCTGAAAGATACTGTCCATCTGTTTCCACTTGTGAAGGAAATGGTCCCATTCTGGGACATTAATACTATGCTGGCTGCCCTCATGGGTCCTCTGTTTGAGCCGATAGCAACCTGCTTGTTGTCTCTCCTCTTGCGGCTATAACATCCACAATAAGAGTCAGCGAATTACAAGCCTTAATGGCAGAACCTCCATATAATCAATTCTTCAGAGACAAAGCTTCCTTAAGACCATAGCCAAAGATTTTGTGGTTTCAGTTTTACCTTAAGCAAGTTATGTACTTGCCTATATTCTTTCCAAAGCCACACTCAAATGCAAATGAGCAGCATATCCAGATGTTAGATGTGAGGCTGTGCTTGGTGTTCTATTTGGAAAGAACTAAACTATTTCATTCAACACCTTGACTTTTTGTCAAACGAAAGGTCAGCTGGTCTCTGCACAGAGGATGTCCAGGTGGGTAACTTAACGGGCTCACTCAGTGAGAGCCCAACGGACATCTATCTGATTTCTCAGCGATGTTTCAGTATTGTACGTTTGCAGGGCTGCTACATGAATCTTCCATGAATATTTTTATCAATATTATGCTATTACCATGGCATCTAGGTCAGATGCAAGCTTTGGGATGTCAGTTCTGCAGTCACTGTTTAAGTAGACGCTGAGTCCCATGTCTTACAGGTACTGGTTGTGAGTCACCTAAGTGGAATACACATCTGTAACCACTTGAAGAGGAAAAGATGGTTTCTTACCCGCATTGTACTTGTTGTCCTTTGAGATGTGGATGAAGACATATATTGCACCACGTGCCCTCCATTCCCACTGCTTCGGAGTCTCCAGCCTTGGATTTGAGTGCGAAGGAACTGAGCCCAGTCAGGGTGGTGCTGCTGTTAGATAGCCTGGGCAGGGGCTACCTGGATCAGAAGGTGCCAGTACAGGTACTGCCTGTACAGGTACTGCTAAGCAAAGTTCTCTGGCTTCAGTGTGTTGGGCACGCACACACCAGGTGGAATTCATATCTGCACGCACATCTCAAAGAACAACAATAACAATACAGGTAAGTAACCGTCTTGTTTGGGTGGATGGGGTCAGATGTATTTTGCTGTTCTGAATAACTGACTAACAATTATGTTTAAAATAACTATTACTATTTGATGTTCAGTTATATCTAGTTTCTTTACATATATGGCTGTAAGTAAATGCATTTTTAAATTATAAAGAGTGATTTTACATAAATATTTATCTTGTGGGTGTATCTATAAA
This sequence comes from Gopherus evgoodei, assembly GCF_007399415.2. Classification (NCBI taxonomy): domain Eukaryota; kingdom Metazoa; phylum Chordata; order Testudines; family Testudinidae; genus Gopherus; species Gopherus evgoodei. The sequence goes on along the minus strand of NC_044327.1, from coordinate 6,964,393 downwards.
GCCCCATTTCATCACATATCTTAAGCCTGTGCTTAACTGTAAGCATGTGAGTACAGTAATTCCTTTAAAGACTATGGAATTACATGTGCACTTAGATTTAAGCACGTGTTTAAGTGCTTTGCTGGTTCTGGGCCTCAATTTCCATTCTGTTCAGATCCTTAAACAGTGCCTATCACCTTGTACCAATAATTACCTTACCGCGCTAGCCAAGATTACAACAGTTTACCATGTTCTTAAAATAGGAAGTATCTGTGATGACCCTGTGGTCACACTTAGCAAATAGTGACTTTTTAATATCTTCTGCAGTATTTTCCTTGTAGTCAGTTAAAGACGGTTATTGATGTTACATCTTAGCTAGGCAGTAACTTTGTGTTCCCCTGGGAACCTCATGGAGCTGCATGTTCCATGCCAGAGGGCGAAATCCCCTAACTTACACTGCTGAACTTAGAGTGAGAGGGAAGCTTCTGCACCCTCCCTGATCCTCAGCTTGGCCAGGAGCTGAATGGCCCTGATGTAATTTAGAGTAGCCTAAGAACTTACATTGGCTTCTTTGACTTGGACTGCCAGAGGATATTACACTCTGGTTTCACTCCTAGACTGCTTAGTAACATCCCCTGTGCCACATGGGGATTCTTCCTATGTTAGGGGAATCCATAATTGCTCTGCATTCCCATTATGCCACTGGAGAAGCACAGAAGGGATGGAGTGAGGGGCCAGGAGTGTTTGGGAAAGTTTGTTAGAATGAACTGGATCACTAAACAGAAAGACAGTCAGGGCAAGAGAGAACAGGTGATAAAGCTATTAACCAGAACTTCTAACTTCTTTTCTAGTGATGTTGTGCGACTGGAGAAGCCTGAGCTTGAGGAACAAAGAACCCAGCTCATTGTGAGAATCAATGCTGATAAAAATCAGTTGAAAGCTATTGAAGACAAAATTCTAAAAATGTTGTTTACTTCTGAGGGAAACATCCTAGACAAAGAAGAACTCATCAACACACTCCAGGAATCAAAGGCAGGAGACTCACTTTTACAATACCTTGTTTTAATTAAAAATAAGTGATATAGCAAGGGCTGTATGAAATGTTACACAGGGAAAAAAGTCTCAGATTTATGTTTCTTCTTTGTACGTTGACTTTTACCGATCTACAGTTCTAAAATAATAGACCAAGCTTTCAAAACCCAGACACATGTAATGCAGTTAGTCTGACATAGGGGTCATGTGTCCCAATATAAAACCATTTTAAAAATCTAAATTAATTATATCCAATAATTTCCTAGATTAGCATTTTAATATTGAAGGTTAGCTAGGCAATATTTAACTCTATAAAATTAATGCTTGTTTGTTACTGTCATACAAATATTCTGTTCATGTGGTTGCCATTGTGCTTCGGCAGTACATATACTAAAATTGAAATGATACAGAGATTAGCGTGGCCCCTGCGCAAGGATGACATGCAAATTCATAAAACGTTCCATATTTTTGGGGGGGGAGAGATAGCTCAGTGGTTTGAGCATTACCCTGCTAAATCCAAGATTGTGAGTTCAGTTCTTGAGGGGGCCATTTAGAGATCTGCTGCAAAAATCTGTCTGGGGAGTGGTCTTGCTTTGAACAGGGGGTTGGACTAGATGACCTCCTGAGGTCCCTTCCAACCCTGGTATTCTATGATTAAAAAGTCAGAATTTGGTAGTAGTTACCACACTGTGTACAAGATACCAGTCTCTCCATATGCTTACAGTAGGGAATAGCTGTTAACTGCATAGAATCTGTTGGCAAATGCTAACTGAATTGGCTGTCACTCTAGGTATATTTGGCTCAAGATTTTTTCTTTATGAAAAAATAGTTTTCTTATTTAAAGAATTAATGTGCAATAATTATGTAGCAGTTTGACTTTGCTTATCAAGGCTATGTTCAGCTACACTTATTGAATTGTATCTTACTCCACAAGCAATCACACTGAAGTAAATGGGACTCTGCCTAATTGCTCCCCAATGTGAATAAGGACTATACAGTCTTACCAGATGGGACTGTTTGCAAAGTAAGATTCTACTCAGTGTGAAAGCCATAGTAAAGATCTAGCTGTGAATTGTAGAATTCCTTAGGTTGACCTAGTTCTTAATGGACAAAAGTCTGCATTATAAAAACCACAGTCCCAGTTGGTCAAAGCTGGACTCTAGTTGGTGGTCCCAGCCACATACTGAACAAGCCATGAAGAATGAATTACCATTTCACTCCAAAAGATGGTCCTTTCGGATCAGGCCTGAGACACCCCTGATGGGTAGTGTGGGTTTACCCTTGTAGTATCAGTACAGTGCATAATTTGGGTTAGGAAAAATGTAACCTATCATTCTAAACTCTTTCTGGCTGATTTTGGCCCATAACATTCACATTCTCAAAAGTGTAATACCATGGAAAGCCAGAAAATCAGACCCATCTGTTATACATTTATTTGCAGGTAGAGTTTTGGAGTAGTCATCTACATTTAGGGGCAGAGCTTCAGATGGAGTCAATTGGCATAGCTTCATTGAGGCTTAGGAGCCAGCCCATAATTTCCAGCAGAAATTATGTAGGCCATCATTCTAGCATGATGTTAAGCAAGCCTCTTTTCCCCATTCTCTCCAGCTCTCCAGCACTGAGGCTGATAAGTTGCTTGATTTGTGTTTGGTTATATTCTTCAATTAATTATTTGGTAAACATTCTAAATATATTTTCCTCTTTCTTTTTTTCCCCTTGTCATAATTTTTCATGATCTTCTGAGATACTGCCTCTGCTAAAAACTTCCTAGTTATTCTTGGGGGTAAACTGATGTTGTTGGCTAATGGCACTGTCAATATAAGTTACAAAATGCAGCATAGTACATTGATTTGCATAAATGCTTAGCATTTCATTTTAAATTATCAAAGGAACTAATATTCTCTTCTAAAAGTATCCAATAGCTAAAACAGAACCAAACCTGGATCTTGAGTTTCTGGTTTGTGACAGACAAAAGTTCTCTGTAGCTCTTGGAATAGAAGAATGCCTCCCTCAGCATGAGATGGCGCTTTCATGTCTTTGGCAAGTGATGCATAAAATTACACCAATGCCATCAACATCAAATGAGGAGCTTGCTCCTCGTGCTCCATGCTCTCTCTATCATGAAATGTTTTCTAAAATGCTATTAAAACTTGTTTCTTTTAGGTTACATCTGGTGCCATTAAAACAAGGCTAAAAGAAGCAGAATCTACTGAAGAGAAGATAAACACTGCTCGTGAAAAGTACCGCCCTGTTGCTACTCGAGGGTCTGTCATGTACTTTGTGATTGCAAGTCTGTCAGAGATTGATCCCATGTATCAGTTTTCCTTAAAATATTTTAAGCAGGTTAGTTTCATTTTTCTTTGAAGTAAATAGCATTTAGTATATGAATAGAAATTGTTATATATAACAGGCAGCAAAATTTAAGCCTTTAAGAATTGTTTTTTCATTACATCAAAAAAGAATTCATTCTGTTTCTAATTTTATGATAAATTTGAAAAATTAGTAAGATTATAAAACATCCAAGTATGATTCTAAGTACTGTTTCCAAATTTAGACATTCATTTAGGTGTCTAGAGTTAAGTTGTCTGATTTTCAAAACTGCAGAACACCCAGAGACTCCACTAAAGTCAAGAAATTAAACATGATGGTCAGCATCTCTTAAACTCACTGTCATTTAGGTGCCTGAATTTAAATAACTTTGAGTTTTATAATATTTAATGTAAGCGATTTTGCCAGCATCTCACAAGAAGTCTGCACCCTGAAGAGTACCTGACTCTTCAAAGTTAGCTTACTTTGCTAGTTCAGTGGTTCTGAAATTTTGGTCCATGGAATGGTGGTGCTTGTTAGAGCATTTCCCTGTAGACCGCAGAGCTTTCTGTGTTACAATGGTGAATAATCTCTATCAATCAAAACGAGAGGATGTAAGCCACAACCATCATATTAAATCGAGTTTATTTTCTCATTTTATCTTCTTACTGGTGTCTTAATATTATTTCTTGAAAATTCCATGCACTCATAGATTCATAGACTTTAAGGTCAGAAGGGACCATTATGATCATCTAGTCTGACCTCCTGCACAATGCAGGCCACAGAATCTCACCCATCCACTTCTATAACAAACCCCTAACCTATAGTGGTTGCAGAAAAACATGGGAATCATTACTGAGAGGTTGGGAGGAGACATGCTCTGGGTATGAGAGGATCTCTCACTTAAGAAGTATTGTACAATACGACATAGTTTGAGAATCATTGTTCTAGTCCAGTGAATTAATCTAGAAGCATGCTGTTATTAACAATTAGAAATAAGCTCATCAGAACTGGTTTTTTCTTGCAGTTATTTAATACAACTATTGAGACTTCTGAAAAGAAGAATAATCTGCAGCAGCGCCTGGCAATACTGCTTAGCCAGACTCTCTATGCGACTTATACCAATGTGTCCCGCGGCCTTTTTGAACAACACAAACTCATCTACAGCTTTATGCTGTGCATTGAGATCATGCGGCAGAGAGAAGAACTTACCAATACAGAATGGAATTTTTTCCTCCGGGGTTCTGCTGGCTTAGATAAGGTGCACTTGGAGTAGATTGATGATAAACAAAATAGTAAATAATTATGTATTTTTGGGTTTACAAAGTGATTTGTAGATAGTGAAAGGAGGTTGGTGTCTAAATTTGTCTTTACAATAGTGACTTTGGTGACTTCTAATTATGATTTTCCATCATGTGATATGTTACATTTTGAGGCCTGAAACATTTGCACAGTTATTTTAGATATTCATTACTTATTGATTCCAATCAAAGAAAGCATCATTATTCAGGACAGCATTTAAACACACACTTAATTTTAAGCATGTCAGTGGGACTTAAACACATACTTAAACACATACAAATAAGAATGAATTTAAGATCATGCTTAAATGCTTTTCTGAATTGGTCCCGCTATTAATAAACTTGTTTCTTGTGCAACTTTCACATTTTGACTATTAAAAATAGTCATATATTTGTCAAGCTTTTATTTACCACCTTCTTCTTTCATATTTTCACTGATTCTTTCATCTTTCCAACAGCAACGCCCTGCTAAGCCTGATGTTCCATGGCTCGAAGACACCACATGGTTTATGTGTTGTGACTTAGAGGAAACACTGCCATGTTTTCAAGGAATTCAGAAAGAAATACTGTCCACACACATTTTCATTAAATTAGGTAACATGATAGATAAGAAAGTGGATTGGAAAAGCCATTTTGCTTCCTCCAAACCTCTGCTTCAAGGAGGGTTTTTTACACTGATTCTACTTATATTTTATCAAACCTATTTTTGAACAGCTTCAGAAACAGTAACTTAGCCACTGCAGCAGGCAGTTTATTCAAAACCTTAAGACATTTGTTATGTGTACGATGGACTTTTCCATTTTCCCTTTGACATAATGACTCCATTTCCCGTTACTCTCATTTACACTCTCTGCTGGGGGACTTGGCAGCTATCTTCTTTCAACAGGCTGGAGCTCCCCACACTGGAAGATTGGGGACAGCCCCATAAGTGGCAGTAGGGCTCCTCATGACTACTTGGGAGAAGCAGGGCAACAGTATGATCCCTTCTCTCAGAACCAACAGTGCCCGCCTCTTTCTCCAAGTGATGCAGAGGTAATAGCCAGGAGGCCCTCCAGAACTCTTACCCCAATAGCCGAAATGTATTTGCTTTATTGGAAGAGTCGGCTGGGCCTGCTGCACTACTCTCCTGCCACACACACAATCTTCTGCAGCAGTGATGTTGACCTGGCCCCCCAAATCCGTGATACTGCAGGAAAAACCCGATTAAGATGAATGGGGCAGCTTACCCCTCTCAGAGCTATTGTTTTAGGCTCTCTGCAAGCTCCAGCAGACATCTCAGTTACACTTGGGTCACCTTTTCAAGCTTTTCTTTGAAACCATGAGAGATAGAAAGCCACTTACAAAAAATTGAAGCTCAGATTCTGACATAATTATGTGACAGCAGGAGCCTATCATGCCTATGCCTTAATCCAACGTTGTCTGTCCCCAAAATAGAATCCTAAGCTGGTCACACAGTCACCATGATTGCATGCAAAGAGCCAGTTAGACCTCTAACTCATGTACAAAAGAGAGCCTTTGCCTTTTTGAAAATTTGGTCTTACATATCACCGTATCATTGTGAATGGTTTCTGCTTGGCAAGTTCTAAATTTAAGACATTGCTAATGACAATGTCATTTGTAGGGTGCCTTGAAATTCGTGTCAACCCAGAAACATCGGAAACATATGATTCTGAACCCGCCCCTTCTGTAGAGCAAACCGAAGAAGGAAAAAAGGAAGGCACAATGAAAGCTTCCTGGGACACAAGACTGAGCATGTTTCAGAAATTAATTATTGTGAAAAGTTTTATGGAAGAAAAGGTAAAATCCAGTTGTACAGAAATTTGCATCCACACCAAAGCTACAAGCATTTGCAAAATTGTTTACTTGGGGCCATATTGTGTCATTTGAATGTTGGCTTGAAGAGGGATGATGCAGAGATGGACCTTCCCAGTGGAAGCTTGGATCTGGCTGGAGAAGAGGGCTAGCTCCCTTCCCTAGCTTCTTTGGGACTATGTGAATCTGCCGCAGGAGCTATGCCTGTTCTCTTCCAAGCAGAGGGACTGAGATTTGTGACTGGCCCATGGGTGGCAGGATGGAGAGGGTCCTTGTACCAGTCACAATCTCTCTCTTTGTAATTAATTTGTTTACTATGGGTCTGCTGCAAAGTCTGGGAATTTTTGAGTGCAGTGGGAAGTTTGACTTCACAGGGGCTACTCACATGCCTCTGTGGACAATGGCCAGTTCTAGTTTGCCAATTCTTATGATCTTATCCAAATTTTTTGGATGTTGAATCAAACTTTTTGAAATGCCCCTAGTACTAACTGAGGTGTGTTTGAGTTAACACAATGCAGTGAATGTTTTCTGTTTATGGGTTTCGAGAGGTAGTTGCTTGAAGGGATCGTAATGATTTTGAACTTGGAGGATTGATGATTTTTACCACTGATTAGTTAGTCTTTGTTATTTGTATTTGCCCAGTGAGGACTGGGCCTGATGGTGCTGTAGAAAGACATACAAAGATACAGTCCTGGCCTGGAAGGGGTATACAGTCAAATGTAAATACTGTTCTCTGGGCCTCTTTCTGTTTGTAAATTGATATGTTTTCATATCTTCAGGTGATCTCTGCACTTACTGAGTTTGTAATAGAGAACCTTGGAAAACAATTCATAGAGAATCCCCCAGTTGACTTGGGAACTCTGTATCAAGACATGTCCTCTTCAACTCCTCTGGTGTTTATCCTAAGCACAGGCTCTGACCCCATGGGAGCTTTCCAGAGATTTGCAAAAGAGCGAGGATATTCAGAACGGTACAAAGTACATAGTTTTATTAGACATGGTATTCAGCTGGGATGTTCAAAGGACCCCAAGGAGTTTAAGGAAATGGATTATTGAGTATCAAAGAACCCTAAGGATTTGAAGGGAACCTGGGTACCTAATTTGTCTAGTCTTCTTTGAAAATCCCACCCTCTTATGCTTGCACATTTATTCCATTGAGTCATACTGTAACATGCACTGTCTGTGGGTGAAATGCTGGCCCCACTGACTTTAACCATTGACTTTAGTGGGGTCAGGATTTCACCCTCTCTATACGTAAATGTATGTTAAAATATTTTTTTTTAGTTCTCCTCCAAACTATATACTATTGCTCTGCTTCAGAGAACTCTATATTTGTAATAATAGCCAAAGCTGCGAAATCAGACTCCTAAAACCATGTTAGGCACCTAAATAACATTGGTGCAGTTTTCAGAGATTATGAGCACTTTCAGCTCCCACAGACCTCAGTGGATTTGTCGGTGCCCAGCATCTCTGAAAATGAGGCCATTTCTATTTAGGGTCTAAATATGGATTGAGGAGCCTAAATTTCAGCAGCCAAGTTAGGAAGTTTTGGCCACTATCTTTAAAAGCTACAAATCCTAAAAAACCTACCATTTCAAAAGTCACTGTATGTTCAAGTATTTGCATCATGAACGTTGACAAAATTTTCTCTGTTTCAGAGTACGGTCAATTTCACTAGGGCAAGGGCAAGGACCTATTGCAGAGAAGCTGATAAAGGATGCAATGAAAACAGGAAATTGGGTTTTTCTGCAAAACTGTCACCTAGCAGTTTCATGGATGTTAGCTATGGAGGAGCTTATAAAAAGTTTTACTGAGCCAAGTATGTAATTTTCCTTCTACAACACAATATATTTCCCTGATGGTAGTGCCAAATCAGAAGTGTGCTTTTCCACTTTTTGCTTGTCTTGCCGATGAGAGGGGAAAGAGCCAAAGAAATGGTCCTCTGTAGGATTAAGAAATTGCTCATCCTTTTAAAGAGTATTACCCTATTCTATGCTCTGTAGTGCTCATTTATTTATTTGTTTCATTTGCTTGCTTATAGGTTTTCGCCATTGCATCTGTTCACCTCACGTATATTAAAGAATGTTTTCACATTAATGAATTCTCACAATGCCAACAGCCTGTAAAACAGGGAAATATATCCTTATCCACAGATTGGGAACTGAAGAACAGAGATATTTACATATGATTAATCACAATCCTCACCAATCTTAGGGGGGAGGAATAGCTCAGTGGTTTTAGCATTGGCCTGCTAAACCCAGGGTTGTGAATTCAATCCTTGAGGGGGCCACTTAGGGTTCTGGGGTAAAAATCTGTCTGGGGATGGGTCCTGCTTTGAGCAGGGGGTTGGACTAGATGATCTCCTGAGGCCCCTTCCAATCCTGATAGTCTATGATCTACTTTGCTAAATGTCCACTACTAATGGTGTTTGGAAGCAGGTGTTTAGTAAAAGGGTATGTGCAGACAGGAAGGCTGTGGAGGGTCAGAGTTCAAGTTGTGGTCTGTTGTAGTGACCAGGTGTGTGCTTGTAGATGACTACCTGTCTGTTAGTTGGCTTACACTGTCATCTCTTTGCTTTCAGTGATTTTGTTCCATGTATGTAATGTCGGTCACGGCTTTAACTGCTTCACAGTGAAGTTTTTTGTACATTATAAAAATTAAGGTCTGGGTTGCTTTAGCCAACTTCCATGGGAAAACTTCAGCCACTAACCAGAGGCCCCTTTTTCTTGCTCGGCCTTCTCCAGCTACATTCACAGACTCACAGGGAGCTGAACTCTTCTCTCTTTGAGAGCTTCCTTCTCCGCAACCTCCTCAAGTCCTCTGAAAGCCAGCCCTTCTATAGCAGCAGCTGCAATTGAGCCCAGCTGGTCTGCTTTTTGCCTCTCCTTGGCTCCCTAGTAACCCTTTCTCTACCATCATAATGCACAGTTTGCTTATACTCCTTCACTGTCCCTTTAAGTTAGCGCTTAGCCAAGCTGTGCATATTGGGGTGTATTTTGAAGGCATAAGGACCATTTAGAAATTCAACTCTCAATGAAGGTTAATGGAAGTTGGCCACCTGATTTCTTTAGACTCCTTTGACAATTCCAGCCATTTAGTTCTTTTACAATTTCTTTATATGTCAGCACTTCCATCCCCTTAATCATTGTGTTGCTTTTGCCTGTACCCCATTCAATTTTTCTGTAACTTTCTATTACTTAGATGCCTAGAACAGAACACAGTATTCCAAGTTTGGTAGCAATATAGTCATATACCGAGGGAGTGTTATTTATGACATGATACTTCTGCATATATAGCTCAAAATTACATTAGCATTTCCTGCTGCCATATCCCACTGCAATCTCATATCTAGTTGTCCACTATCATCCCTCAATCTCTTTCAGCATCATTGCTTTTCAGGTTTTTCTTTCCGAAGAAATATCTGTATTTCTTATTATTTTTCTCCATATGCATTTTCTTGAGTCTCGCTTTATCTTCTGACTCCCCTGTGGTACCTACTGTCCAAGCTTTCCATGTTCCTTTTTACTATCTGTTTATGTTCACTGGTATTTGAAACACTTCCCAAAATATCCCCTGTAATTTAAATATGATGCTTTTTACTCCCTCTTCCAGATCATAAATGAACATTAGGTGGTATATATAGTTCCAGTACTCCAGCCATTGGAAAGATAGATTTTATGGCAAATTGCTTATGATTTGTGTATGAATTTTAACAATTAAACTCTTTCACAGGAGTGTAGTGAATGTACTCATTCTTTTGGTTTTCAGATGTTTCTATTCAGGAGAGCTTTCGACTCTATTTAAGTTCCATGCCTAGTGAAACCTTTCCTGTCACTGTCCTTCAGAGCTCTGTCAAGGTAATATATCTGGAAATAACCTTAAGCAAAATGAACAATGCAAGGACGAAATAAATTATTTACAGAGTATCTCAAATCAAATGTCTAATCTATATTTTCTAATCAATCAAGATCCAAAAAGCATATTCTACAAGTTGCAATGTTTGTATCTTTTGTTCTTATATTTAGCAACAAAGAGTCCTGTGGCACCTTATAGACTAATAGATGTATCGGAGCATAAGCTTTTGTGGGTGAATACCCACTTCCTCAGACGCATATTATATTTAGGATGGTCAGACACATCATTTTCTTGAAAAACACTAAATGGGATCAACTGACAATCAGCAATCCTGCCTGTACCAACACAAGGTGTCCAAAGTTCTGACAAACCAAAATGAGTCCAAAATCCATAATCTCTTCTCCACTGTGGTACCTGTAAATACAAGTAGCTGCAACTTTATCAGCTTTTGTAACTAAGTCCTGTGTTGTCACCCCAATTTTGTGGCCCAAGTGGTCTCTGGTTTCCATCTCCATCTCTCCATTAACCCATCTGCATATTACTCAGCTTCATTTGCATCCAGGGAAGTCATGCTCCATGCTTTAGACATCCAGAGGGCCTGAAGTTATTATCTATATAGGGTCATATCTATCTCCAAGTCCTTCAAACTTTTTGTGGCATATGGGGATTAGGCCTGGGTTCAGTCCATTGCAGTTTACAGGCTGTCCAAATGGATCAGAATATGTATACATGATTTTGTGACTTGACAGGTCTTCACACACCTGGGGATATCAGAGCACACTCAACTAGGTCCAGAACCGCTTCTAAAGCATCTTTTTGCACTGTCTTCACCATCAAAATATCCAAAGCTTCTCCTTGGAGTTCTAAATGTTCTTTGCTCGCCATTACTCCCTCAACTTGATCTCTAGAACAAATTTGGTGATAACTTTTATCTCCTCTGACCACCTTCTGGACAATTACTGCTGCTGGCTAATCTGCCAAGAGAGGGGATCTATCTATTCTTCTTCAAGTGCTTGCTCATGTCCATTCCATGTTAGGCGTGTGTGCTCGCCACATGCACTGGTGTCGGAAGTTTTCCCCTCGGTATCTGTAGGGGATCAGCTCTGGCGCCCTCTGAAGTGGCACACATATGCCGTGGTATAAGGTGCACCACTGACCTCCCCGCCCCCCCCAGTTCCTTCTCACTGCCAGTGACGGTGCTGGAATGTACCTTTGCTCTGGCAAACTTTTTCTTCTCTAGAACTGTTTGTTGCGCACTTTTTTGTAAATAGTTATAACAATTAGTGTTAGTTCCCTTAGTGTGTTTTAGTTAGTTTACAGTTATCCCAGAAGGGACTTAGGCTAGGGGCGGGGCATGCTCCGCTCCCTGGACTTTAACAACTGTGACCACTGTAGGAAGCCTAAGCCGTCAGTGACCCCCACACCAGTTGTTTAAGGTGTTTGGGGGAAATCTCATGTCAGCAACAAGTGTCACATCTGCAGGAACTTTAAGCCTTCCACTACGAAAGAGTGGGACATCCAACTTAAAGCACCCCTTATGGAGTCAGTGCTGGAGCAGGCAAGATCAGACTCCGCGGCTTTGGTGCAGAGCGCCCTGCTGGTGCCATCGTCAGACAGGCGAAATTCCACTTCCACATCTTATCCCTCCAGGTGCCACCCACACCAGTGACAGCAGCTCCCAAATCAAGGGGTCAGCCTGCCTTTGGACCATTCCTTTAGTCTCTATCAGTGCAGCTCCACTTGCCACCTCAGGGAGCATCCTGCCACAGCTCGCCCACTCAGAGCTACTGCTCCGTGGGCATAGGACTGCCTACCAGTCAGAGCTGTCGGTTCCAGTCTCCGGATTCTGGTCCTTGCTCTGTGGGTTCGAAGCGTCGGTTGCTGGTAGGATAGCGTAGATCTATTGAGGTATGCTAAACCCCACAACCCCGGTACTGGGAGCATCATAGCCACTCCAGCAAAAGCCTCCGTTGGGGCTCTCGGTGCCGGTCACTGGCCGACCGACATAGGTTGTCGTACCAGCATCGACGCTCAACATTGTAACATCAGTCACGCTCTTGCTCCCGGTCCATGGATTGGCACCTGTCAGGAAGCATTTGGCATAGATCGCCCGGGTACCATTGTGGGTCCATCGGATGCTGGTCACCGGGATTTCGGCGTGGTTAGTCATCACCCACATAAAGATCCCACTCGGAGCATGGCGGTGGACACTGCTGGTCAGCTTCGGTACAGTCCCGGTATCTGGAGCAGGGCCCTTCATCCCAGGGCTTGGAGACGGACCAAGAGCCCCTGCAGACAGGTCAAAGTCCTCCATTGGCATCACCGGTCCTTCCCGTGGCACTGACAGGACTATTGTAGTCTCGGGGTCAATGGCCCATGGCATGGCACCCTTGGAATCCGTGGGGGTTCCTGCAGCTGTCCCAAGGGCATCGGTCGGTGTCAGGAGTCTCCGAAAAGCCCTCTGCCATGGTCTCCCGCCCATCTGAGATGGAGGCCACAGTGCTTGGGGGAAGAAGGTCCTGCCGAGCAGGTCTCAGAGGCGGTGGCACCTGCTGCAGCCACAACCTCTGCCTCATCCCCTGATAAGGCCATCATGGGGCCCCCACCTGTGGTCCCCCTGGATGATGCCAGAGCTCATCAGGAGCTTTTGAGGAGAGTAGCCTTGAACTTGGGGCTAGAAACTGAGGAGATGGAGCTCTCTGACACCTTCTTCATCCTCAGCTCAGCAGCCCCCACTAGAGTCTCACAGACAGTTCATGAGGGGGTGGCCAACATTACCAAAGCCCTCTGGTAGACCCTCTCATTGCTACCCCCAGTTTCCAAGTGGGCAGAGTGCAAGTACTATGTGCCCGCAAGAGGGTACAAATACTTCTGTACCCACCCTGCCCCAAACTCGTTAGTAGTGCCTGCAGTCAATGAGCGGGAAAGGCAGGGACAACCACGGGCTACTCCCAAAAATAAAGAGATGAAGAAGCTGGACTCTTTTTTGGGAGAAAGGTTTGTTTGTCACCAAGCCTACAGCTGAGGGTGGTGAACCATCAGGCCCTATTGGGCTGTTATGATTTTAATGTTTGGCAGTCGATGGGCAAATTTGTTGACCCCCTCCCAGAGGACCCCAGGAAAGAGTTCCAGGCCATCCTGGAAGAGGGGCAGGGAGTGGTGAGGGCGGAACTGCAGGCAGCTTCAGACACAGCTGATTCTGCAGCGCAGACATGGTCTCAGCCATAGTAATCAGGAGGGTGGCGTGGCTGCAGTCCTTGGGCTTGTTGGCTGAGGTCCAACAGTCCCTCCAGGACTTCCCATTCGATGGCCAGGCTCTGTTTGCAGAGAAAACAGACAATAAGCTGCACGGGCTAAAGGACTTGTGCACCACACTCAAGACCCTGGACCTATACACTCCAGGGCAGCAAAGAAAGCGACTTCGGCCACGGCCTCCCCATCAGTAGTGCAGCCAGCCTAGACAAGAGCCTTTCCATAAGAAGGGCTAGGGTTACAAGTGCTGTCAGGGCCAGCAGCCATCTACCTCGACACAGGCTGGTGCTTCCCACTCCCAGCAGGGGTCAAAGCGGTCATTTTGAGGGTGTGCTCCAGGGAAACATTCCACCCGCTGTCCTGGATCCTGCCCCCCTCCATTTCTCCAGCCGCCTTTCTTTTTTCCTCCCAGCCTGGGCATCTATAACTTTGGATGCCTTCAATACTGTGGCACAGGGCTATGCCCTCCAATTTGTTTCAAACCCCCATCCCACCCTCCCTCCCCACCCCTCTTCAGGGACCCCACTTGTGAGAGTCTACTGCATCAGGAGATACAGGGCCTGCTGCAGGCAGGGGCTGTGGAAGAAGTCCCTCTAGACCTCAGGGGCAAGGGATTCTACTTCCATTCTTTCTGATCCCAAAGTCCAAAGGGGGCCTAAGGCCCATCCTGGACCTGCAACTCCTCAACAAATTTCTCAAGAGGTTGAAGTTCCGCATGGTCTCCCTGCTCTCCATCCCCTCCCTGGATCCAGGAAACTGGTATGCCACCCTCAACTTGAAGAACGTGTACTTTCAGATAGCGATCTTTCAAGGGCACAGTCGCTTCCTCCGCTTCATAGTGGGATCCGCATGCTACCAGTTCGCAGTGCTCCCCTTCAGCCTGGCAATGACACCGAGGGTGTTCACAAAGTGTGTGGCGGTGGTGGCGGCTCACCTCAAGCGTCGAGGTATCCTGATCTACCCGTGACTCAATGACTGGCTGGTCAAGGGTCACTCCAGGTCCCAGGTCCAGGATGCCATTGTGATGCTGCTGACCACATGCAGGAGGCTAGGCCTGTGGATTAACAAGGAAAAATCAACATTAGTCCCTGTACAAAGGATAGAATTTATCAGAGCAGTCTTCGACTCCACCAGGGCAAAGGCATTTCAGCCACTTGACAGGTTCCAGACAATAAGGGACTTCATCACTGGACTCCACATTTCCTTTCACGACAGCCAGGGACTGTCTACGGCTGCTGGGCCACATGGCAGCGTGCATGTATGTCGTCCACCATGCAAGGCTGCGGATGCAACCCCTCCAGCAGTGACTGGCTACAGTCTATGCCCCATCCCGGGATCACCTGGACAAGGCCGTCACTATCCTACTGAAGGTACTCACTGTGTTGCAGTAGTGGACCAACCCCGGAACAGTCCTTGATGGAGTTCCGTTTGACACCCCACTGCCTTTGGTGTCGCTGATATTGGATGCTTCGGACCTTGGCTGGGGAGTGCACCTCTGGGTGACGTGGACGCAAAGTACATGGTCCACAGAGGAGATTACGTTGCGTATAAATGTCAAAGAACTCATGGCAGTTCACCTAGCCTGCGGGGTTTTCCTCCAGCAGTTATCTGGGTGTGTGGTGCAAGTGCTCATGGACAACATGGCCTTGATGTTTTACATCAACAGGCAAGGGGGAGCATGCTATCAAGAGGCACTCCACCTAAGGGATTTCTGCATCCAGCATGTGATCCACCTGGAGGCCTGTCAACTTTCTGGTGTCAGGAACACACTGGCAGATCACCTCAGCACAGGTCCCTCTTTTCTCACCATAAGTGGTCACACCACTCAGAAGTGGTCCAGATGCTCTTCGAGAGGTGGGGAACTCCCCAAGTAGACCTGTTCGCTACCAGACAGAACAGGAAATGTCATCACTTTTGCTGTCTGCAAGGCCTTGGCAAGGCTCTCTCGGACACTTTTCCCCTGTCCTGGTCAGAGATCTGATGTATGTGTTCCCACCCATCCCACTTGTCAGTAGAGTCCTGTCAAAAATCAAGAGGGATAAGGCTCGAGCCATAATTGCCCCGGCGTGGATGCACCAGCACTGGTTCGGCATGCTGTTGGATCTGGCAATAGCCCCCCCCCCCCCCCCGTGGCCATTGCCTGACAGCCCAGACCTTCTCTCGCAAGACCCCGGTCGCCTCCTGCACCCCAACCTCACCTCCTTCCACCTCACTCCACCTGTGAATGCTGCATGGTTGAACCCAGAGGAGTAAGCCTGCGCCTGGGAGGTGCAGCAGGTCGTTTGGGGAAGTAGAAAACCCACCACTAGAGTGACTTGCCTGGCGAAGTGGATGAGGTTCTCCCACTGGTTCTTCCCGATGTGCTCTTCTCTGCAGTCAATCTTTGAATATCTGCTCTTCCTGAAGTATCAGGGTCTGGCCCTCTCTTCTATCAAGGTTCATCTAGCTGCCATCTTGGCTTTTCATCTGCTGATTCAGAGTAGATCGATGTTCTCGCACAAGATGTCCATCAAGTTCCGGAAAGGCCTGAAAAGGCTCTTCCCTCCCATTGGGGATCTTGTCTCACAATGGGACCACAGTCTGGTTCTCCACAGGCTCACGGATCTTCCCTTTGAACCCTTGGGCTCTTGTTCCCTTTCCCACCTATTGTGGAAGGTCACCTTCCTTGTGGAAGTGACGTCAGCTAGGCGAGTGTGGGAGATTAAGCCCTGACCTTGGAACCACCATATATGGTCTTCTACAAAGATAAGGTACAGTTGCGACGCCATCTGGCCTTCCTAATGGAGGTGGTGTCTTCCTTCCATATCAACCAGGACATCTTCCTCCCAGCATTCTGTCTTAAGCTGCACAAGACCAGTGAGGAGGGGCAGCTGCACTCCCTGGACGTCCGACATGTCTTAGTGTTTTACTTGGAGCATACCAAGCCCTTTCGCAGGTTGACACAGCTCTTCATCGCAACAGCGAACAGGATGAAAGGCCTTCCGGGGTCCTCTCAGAGGCTCTCCAACTGGATCACTTTCTGCATCCGGACCTGTTATGAGCTGGCGCAGGTCAACCGCTGCCTCTGGTGAAGGACCATTTGACGAGAGCACAAGTGTCCTTGGTGGCCTACCTGGCGCATATCCCCACCCAGGACATTTGCAAAGCTGTGAAGTGATCTTCGGTTCACACGTTCACAGCACACTATGCCATCACACAGCAGGCCAGAGACAATGCGGGGTTCAGCACAGCTATGTTACAAGCTAGACATCCATGAACTCCTACCCACTTCTGTTGGTACCACTAGGGGGTCACTTAAGATGGAATGGACATGAACAAGCACTCAAAGAAGAAAAGACAGTTACCTTTTTCCATAACTGGTGTCCTTTGAGATGTGTTGCTCATGTCCATTCCATGACCCACCCTCCTTCCCCACTGTTGGAGTTCTGGCAAGAACTCCTTCCCTTTAATAAGACTTTAGGAATGTTCCTTCCCCAGTGGAACGTACATTTAGAGAAAACAGAAAAAATCAGAAAGGTCCTCCAC
This sequence comes from Gopherus evgoodei, assembly GCF_007399415.2. Lineage (NCBI taxonomy): Eukaryota > Metazoa > Chordata > Testudines > Testudinidae > Gopherus > Gopherus evgoodei. Next base: position 6,947,331 of record NC_044327.1, on the reverse strand, counting down.
TCACACCTTCTTTGTTGAAGCCAACACATTGATTCTGTCATAGTCTGGTCCATTTGATTCTGTTCTATATAGGTTCTTATACTATATTCATCACCATAGTATCTGAGCACTTTCCAGTAGTTCCGTAAGTACCTTTCACTCTAATCCAGACACTCAAGACTGACAAGCCCTAGCTCCTTACAAATGTAGCCTGGGACAAGAGCAAATGGAATAGCTGAATGAGAAGGAAGAGCTTACCTTAGCATGAACTCTGATGTCCCTCCTGATCTTTGTAACCCTAATCCATTTAAATCAAGATACTGACTACTGCTGGCTGGACAGTCTTTCTGCCCGGTAAGGCAGCCATCTGCTAAACCAAGATCTGGAAGCTGTTGTCCAAATAAAGCAGTTAAGTTGCAGTAGTGTGTACTCCGCATAGTGAGAGTGCTTACTTTAATCACCCTTCTTGCTATATTTATTTATTCTAATTTGTGCCTGCAATTTTTTTCTGATTTCTTTCTGCTCCAAATGTCCTTATTTTCATAACATATATTTTCATTTCTATATATTTTCTAAGGTAAATAATCAATGTGTTCATTTGGTTAACACCTAAAGCTTAATGTAGAAAATACAATTTACATGCAGATAGCCATTTAAGTGATAACTTGACAGCTCTGCATAAAAAAATGGAGAGCAGACTTATGTATAGAATAAGAACTGGTAATTTTTCCCAATTCAGGTAACCAATGAGCCTCCAAAAGGACTTCGTGCAAACATCAGGCGAGCATTCACAGAGATGACGACTACGTTTTTTGAAGACAATATCCTTGGCATAAATTGGAGGAAAATGATTTTTGGCATTTGCTTCTTCCATGCTATCATTCAGGTATACCTGATGATAATTAGTTCAGATAGCGGAGGTACTGAGATGCCATTACATAATTAGTTCAAGAAGTCTGTTATATTCAGAATATGTCTGATATAATCATAATTGTAATATCAGTATTTTGTGCAAACTTTATTTAGCCATTCATTTCCAGAAACTAGAACTGTAAGTTATATTACTAATTAGGGCTGTCAATTAATCACAGTTAACTCACACGATTAACTCAAAAAATTAATCACGATTAATCGCACTTATAACAATAGAATACCAATTGAAATGTATTAAATATTTTGGATGTTTTTCTACATTTTCAATATGAATTTCAATTACAACACAGAATACAAAGTGCACAGTGCTCACTTTATATTATTTTTTATTACAAATGTATGCACTATAGAAATGATCAAAGAAATAGTATTTTTCAGTTCACCTCATACAAGTACTGAAGTGCAGTCCTTTTATCATGAAATTGTAACTTTCAAATGCAGATTTTTTTGGTTACATAATTGCACTGAAAAACAAAACAGTATAAAACTTTAGAGCCTACAAGTCCACTCAGTCCTACTTGTCAAGTATCAGAGGGGTAGCCGTGTTAGTCTGGATCTGTAGAAGCAGCAAAGAGTCCTGTGGCACCTTATAGACTAACAGACATATTGGAGCATGAGCTTTCGTGGGTGAATACCCACTTCGTCAGATGCATCCCACGAAAGCTCATGCTTCAATACGTCTGTTAGTCTATAAGGTGCCACAGGACTCTTCAGTCCTACTTCTTATTCTGCCAATCGCTAAGACAAAGAAGTTTGTTTACAGTGATGGGAGATATTGCTGCCCATTTCTTATTTACAATGTCACCTGAAAGTAATAACAGGCATTCGCATGGCATTTTGTAGCCAGCATTTCAAGGTATTTACATGCCAGATATGCTAAACATTCGTATGCCCCTTCATTCTTCGCCACCATTCCAGAAGACATGCTTTCATTCTGATGATGCTCGTTAAAAAAAGAATGTGTCAATTAAATTTGTAACTGTCCTCCTTGGGGGAGAATTGTATGTCTCCTGCTCTGTTTTACCTGCATTCTGCCATATATTTCATGTTATAGCAGTCTCAGATGATGACCCACCACATTTGTTTTAAGAACATTTTCACAGCAGATTTGACAAAGCGCAAAGAAAGTGCCAATGTGAGATTTCTAAAAATAGCTACAGCACTCGAGCCAAGGTTTAAGAATCTGAAGAGCCATCCAAATCTGAGAGGGAAGAGGTGTGGAGCATGCTTTTAGAAATCTTAAAAGAGCAACACTCTGATGCGGAAATTACAGAACCCCAGCCACCAAAAAAGAAAATCAACCTTCTGCTGGTGGCATCTGACTCAGATGATTAAAAATGAACATGTGCCAGTCCGCACTGTTTTGGATTGTTATCGGGCAGAACCCATCATCAGCATGGATGTGTGTCCTCTGGAATGGTGGTTGAAGCATGAAGGGACATATGAATATTTAGCACATCTGGCACATAAATATATTGGAACACCAGCTACAACAGTGCCATGTGAGCACCTGTTCTCACTTTCAGGTGACATTGCAAACAAGAGGCAGGCAGCATTATCTCTTCCAAATTATAACCAACCTTGTTTGTCTGAGTGACTGGCTGACCAAGAAGTAGGACTGCTTGCACTTGTAGGCTCTAAAGTTTTACACTGTTTTATTTTTGAATGCAGGTTTTTTTAATATAATTCTATATTTGTAAGTTCAGCTTTCATGATAAAGAGATTATACTACAGTACTTGTATGAGGTGAATTGAAAAATATTTTTATTTGTTTTTTACAGTGCAAATATTTGTAGTAAAAAATAAATGCAATGTGAGCACTGTACTCTTTGTATTCTGTGTTGTAATTGAAATTAATATATTTGAAAATGTAGTAAACATCCAAAAATATGTAAAATGAATGATATTCCATTGTTAACAGCATGATTAATCGCGATTAATTGCGATTAATTTTTTTAATCACTTGACAGACCTATTACTAATACAAAGCATCTCTTGTCTGATAATCTAATTATAATTTAAAAGGAAAGGTCCATACAAAGCACAAGACTTCTTTTCTCCTAAAAGATTACATTAAAATGTCTGTGCCATATTAATTATATCAAACGTAAGTGTGTCTCCTGAGATTTCTTATGGATAAATATGATCAAGCATTTCATTTAAGTGAAACTGTAGTTCCACTTTACTGTGTTAGCAAACAATCCATCAGAAGAATTCTGCGTGTCTTAAATTAAATGAACTCAGAGATTACAGGGGGACACATGGTGGTAAGAGGAATGGAATGTGCTGCTTTAATTATTCTGTTTTCATCCTGGTTATTGAATGACTACACAATACCTTATTTAAATAGGCAGAGAACCAATCCTTACTCAGTTTTCAATCAGTCACTACTTGAGCAAATTTCCGTTAAAGTCAATAGACTTTTTCTTGAGAAAGGACTGAGTAAGGACTTCAGGGTTTGTCCCAGAATGATAGTAATTTCTGATTGGATTAAACTAATAACTGAAACATTAGATTACTGATCGTTAATGCACTAGCTAATTGCAATTGAATTGGAAGTGGGAAGACAGAAAATGGAAATTCACAAAATTTAGATACAGCTTAATTTTGTTCCTCTTTCTAAACCTTTCAGTTTGTTTTTACTCACTCTCTACTAAAACCTCTTGGAAGCATGAAGTGAAATCTGTTTACATACCAATGTTACCCTTGCTTAGCATACTAGGTTGCTGCTGTCAGATTATTCATGAATGTTGCATCAATTGCATTCATCTCACTTAGAGAAAAAACCATGGAATGATTTATTTTGAAAAATAATGCAATATTTGGAATTACATGAACTGGGCAGATGGAGAGCTGTAAGATTAGACGTATAAGATTAGAAGATAGGTTGAATTCTGAGACAGCCTTTCCAATCTGTAATAGGGAGATTTATCTCCTAAGTGACCAGGAGCTAATCCTTTACTTTTAATAGTACTGTAAGGGGTGGGGAATGGATAGAACCAAAGCTCAGCTGACCCTTGCTGGGGGAGGTTGCAATGTGCTCATGGCATAAGACAACTGAAAATTACTGCCCTCTCCTGTCCAAGAGCCAGGAGAAAAATATGACTTGGGGGGGAGTGTCCCTGAGGACCAGTGCCTTCAGGTGCTTGTCATAACCTAGTCCCAGATTTGGACCTTAGCGTCCAAAATATGGGGGTTAGCATGAAAACCTCCAAGCTTAGTTACCAGCTTGGACCTGGTAAAGCTGCCACCACCCAAAAAATTAGAGTGTTTTGGGGCACTCTGGTCCCCCCAAAAACCTTCCCTGGGGACCCCAAGACCCAAATCCCTTGAGTCTTACAACAAAGGGAAATAAACCATTTCCCTCCCCCCCGGAGGGATTCCACCCTCTCTATTTCCAGTCCTGGAAACAGAAGTACTTCCCTCTTCACCCAGAGGGTATGCAAAGTCAGGCTAGTAAATCTAACACACACAGATTTCCCCCTGACTTCTGCCTCCCACCAATTCCCTGGTGAGCACAGACTCAATTCCCTGGAGTTCCTCACTAAAGAAAAACTCCAACAGGTCTTAAAAAGAAAGCTTTATGTAAAAAGAAAGAAAAATACATAAACATGGTCTCTCTGTATTAAGGTGACAAATACAGGGTCAATTGCTTAAAAGAAATATGAATAAACAGCCTTATTCAAAAAGAATACAATTCAAAACACTCCAGCAACTATACCGTGTAAATACAAAAGAAAAAAAACAATAACCCCTATTGTTTTTATGATCTCTGTACTCACAACTTGGAAACAGAAGATTAGAAAGCAGGAAACAGAAATCCTCCCATAGCCGAGAGAGAGACAGGCACAAGACAAGAACAAAGGACTCACACACAAACTTCCCTCCACCCAGATTTGAAAAAGTCTTGTTTCCTGATTGGTTCTCTGGTCAGGTGTTTCAGGTTACTTCTTTCCAGGTGAAAGAGACATTAATCCTTAGCTATCTGTTTATCACAGTGCTATTCATGGATAAGGCTGTGATTTAGTATAATGGAGGTCACGGAAGTCACAGAATCTTCCAAAGACCTCCACGACTTCGGCTGGGAGCTGCAGGGTCCCCGGCTACCACGGGAGGCAGGGAGGATCTCTGCAGCTCAGAGCTGTCAACAGAAGGAGACTCTGGAGTTTCAAGCCCACATATGTGGTGTGGGCCCCTGGAGCTCCCAGCCCACTGGTGCTATCCAGGCTCCCCATTTTGTCATGGATATTTTTAATAAAAGTCAGGGACAGGTCTCGGGCAACAATGAAAAATTCACAGAAGCCCATGACCTGTCCCTGATTCATATTCAAAATATCCTTGACAAAATCTTAGCCGTAGTCATGGGGCAATAAAGCTTACACATCACCCCTTGCTAAGGTCTGTGCTAATCTAAAATTTGAAATTGCTATCTGAAGACAACCCCACATTAACAGTACAATAGCTCTGAGCATCCTGAACAAAGTAATCTTATTCAGTTTTGCTTTTCATTTTATATTCAAGGAGAGGAAAAAGTTTGGACCTCTTGGGTGGAACATCTGCTATGAATTTAATGACAGCGATAGAGAATGTGCCTTACTGAACCTAAATCTTTACTGTCAAGAAGGAAAGATACCCTGGGATGACCTAACTTACATAACAGGTACAGTGCTTATCTATGGTATTAGCAGTTATCTACTTCTAGCATTCCTCAATAAACACAAGATATTACTAAGCTATATAGCTTCGTGCAACAACTTAGCAGGTTTACGTTGATTATTTGTATAGGGCCATATTATGCTTTTACTTATAACTGTGGAACCCTACTGAAGTCAATACAATTATATGGGTTCTGTCCTCAATCTTCACCTTTTATGGCATTTTAAAGTTGGAGTCAGAGTAAGGCACTAGCTAAGTGTATGTCTACACTGGAACTAGCGGTGTAATTTCTGGCTTGGGTGGTCATAGCCACGCTAGCTCTGATTGAGCTAGTGCACTAAAAATAGAAGTTTAGGCACAACAGAGTGAGCAGCAGGATGGGCTAGCTGTCCTGCGTATGGTCCAGTCTAAAACCCTAGGTACCCTAGCCCATCCCGCTGCTTGTGCTGCCACAACCACACTTCTATTTTTAGCATACCAGCTCGATCAGAGCTAGCATGGGTATGTCTCCCTGACGTGGAAACACCTCCAGCTCCTGGTTAGACATACCCATTTAAATGCTATCTAACAGACAGGGCTGGCTCCAGGCACCAGCGAAGGAAGCAGGTTCCTGAAGTGGCTGATAGAAAGGGGCGGCACGTCCAGGTCTTCGGTGGCAATTCGGCGGCAGGTCCTTCACTCCCTCTCTTCCTCTTTTGGGGCACTTCGGTGGCAGCTCAATCAGGCTTTTTTGTTTTTTCCCCCTTTACCTCTTTGGGCAGCAAAAAGCTGGAGCTGGCCCTGCTAACACACTGGCATCGAGGGCATAGGCCAAATAGCAAAAACCTGTGTGGTTCTGAAAGGTCCTAAGCTATGTCCATCCTGCAGAGTTTCTGTTTGGAAGGATCTCCCAGCTGGAGAAAATCAGCAGCCTTCTAACTTGATGACCCCAGTCACCTTGAACATAGAAGTCCCAGCATTCAGAACTATTGTGGACACATGAGAGGATCAATCTATGATCCCTCCAATGGAAACCTGCTATCAAAGTAGCAATATCCAAACAGCTGCTTAATTACCCATAGCAACAAGATAATCATCCCGCAGATTATATCTCCTTTATTCCTTGGGCAAGAAGAAAAGAAAATTGTCAACTCTCACTTTACAGAGTCAAATACAAGGGATTTAAAAATTCTTCAGCAACTGTGGAGAGCCTGATAAATCTAATCTAACCATCAGTAATCATAATTTTATAGGATAGCAAACCAAAGCCTCTGTTCAAAAGCAGTTTTTTATTCTTCAATAAATCTTTTCAGGAACACAAAAGGGCCTGATTCATCACAGTGTTACTCCAGCTTCTCATGAGTGTAACTGCATTGATTTCAGTGCAGTAACAACAGGATAAAACTGGAGTAAAATAGTAGCGAGTAGGCACTTCTGAAAGTAAAACAACTTGGAACTCTGAGCTCATTGCATTCTGTACTGGTACCATGCAGTCAGCGCTGATTATTATAGAGATTAGATTATAATTTCTGGGTTTTGACAGCAAGATTTTACGGTAATTTTTCTTCACAATTTCAGTAATATTCCTCTTTGCTTTTTAGTTTGTATAATTAGTTTTTATTCCTTCATAAGTCACTTTAATTATTTTTATCATAAAATTACCATTTTTGTTTCCTGTCTAACTATCTTCCAAAGAGTAAAGTAAAAGAAATAGAAACACATTCACAGTGGTTTAGGCAAAACATATCTGATCCCTTATTCTAACATGTCCTAGATTACCCCTGAAATTTGAAAATGCATTTCACCTATCCATTTCATGATGGTTTATAATTTTTTACTTTATATGGCCTTTATCACAAATCCTGTAATTTGGTTGTAGTATTTCACAGTGTTAGAATTGCTTTCATAGTAGTTACTTCACAAGATAGATATGTGAATATAACAGTTAAGGGTCTCTCCTTGCCTAGGTTTTACATTTTCCCCATTAGTTACCTGTATTATACAGCAAAAAATCCTTTCCCAGTGTAAATGAAAAATAGGCCCCATTATTCTGTTCTGTGTTTTGTCAAGCTGAAGATTAAAACTACTGTAAATTCTCTGAGATGAGTACAAGTGCTTTCAAGCTTGCCTGCTAAGTGAAGCCCTTTCTGTGGCACAAATTGCATCTGAAAGTATTCTGTCAGTTTGAGTAGTAAAGATTTGTTCATTCACCCATGTATATTAAATGCTTGTTTGCAGCTAATTGATTTTACTTCAGCATCAGCCTCATGGATGTTACTTCAAAGTTGTACTGGACCAAATTCCCATTATCTTAAAATTACCTTTGGTTCACTTCGTGAACATTTATTTAATATGTTTTTAAGGAGGATGTATGCAGTGTAGTTGTAGCTGTGTCAGTCCCAGGATATTAGAGGGACAAGGTGGGTGAGGTAATAGCTTTTATTGGACCAACTTCTGTTTAAGGTGGATGGATATTTGAACACTGGTTCTTCTGTTTTGTTTTTGTTTTTCCTGCATGCAGAATGAAATGCTGCCAGAGTTCAAGTTTCAGACCTATGAGCAAAGTCTCTCCTGCTCCATTTCTCCTCCCCCTTACTCTGCCCTTTCCTTTTTCTTTTTTTATCAAGCATAACTTCACTTTAAATGGCCAGGTTTCCTAGCACTTCTGTGTTGTTATTGTTTTTAAAGCCTGTCTCCTAAAACGCTTGAAGAAAAAGCATGGTTCCTGTTGTTAAATGTCTATAGAGCTGTTCAGATTTGTCTTAGGAGAACTGATCAATTCAGAAACACAACATCCCTGTTTATCTCCCATCACCATAAATGTCCTTAAAGCCTCAAACTCAGCTATTGCTAGAGGAATCAGATGAATTGCCAGGGCATATACAGCTGTGGAAAACTGACTGCAGAAGGTATTCTGAGCGGAAAAGGCCTAGGCCACTGAGAATAAAGTCTGCAAAGCTGCCTCCTGCTCATTCATCAACACCCTTATAAAGCTCTCCAGGCTTGGTCTTCATTCCTTTGCAGCATAGTCCTTCAGCAGGAAGCTGCTCCAAGCACTGGCCCTAAAATAGATTAATTCTATCAAATTTCGGAAATGGGAACCTTCTTTTTGTCCTCCTTATCTCTTCCTCTCTGATAATTCTCCTTATTTCTTGCTGTGTCTCCAGTGTCTCAATTTAAGGTAAAGGCCAGGTTGCAGGATGGAATATTGATTACCTGATTACAGTGCCGATGCAAGCCCATATGGGGCCATACACAGGAATATTTTGGTAGGCCCCTCACCCACACACAACACATACTAATAATTAATAGGAGACCCCTTTGTGCAGCTCAGGGCCCTAAGCGATTGCTTAGTCTGCTTATGCCTAGCACCAGTTCTGCCTGATGACTCCTCCCCTAATTTGCCCCATGACATGAAAGTTCTTTGGGTCTCCCTATGATGGCTGCTTTTCAGATCCCTGTATGTAGTTAAATACTGTTGAATATGATGTTACTCTTACGAGCTTATATATAGCTACTAAGAAGAAGGTGGTGTTTCTGTATAGCTTTGAAAGTACTAAGATGATATGAGTGTAGAGTCCAAGCCATCTAGTTCCATGGACAAGTCTGAGCTGCCATTCAAATGTCTGAGATTAGGGCAGAAGTCAGTCCCAGAAAGGAGATCATCAGATAACAAATTTCTGTTACTGCATTAAGGGCCAGAGTTTCCCAGTTCAAAATGGATCATGAAAATTGTGTGTACCATTGTATATGTATTTTGCATATGCAGTTATTCCAGTTACACAGTAAATTCAGTGACTGTGCATGCAGTTATTAGTTTAATTAGGCACACGATATGCAGCTACCCAGTTTACATAGAATCATAGAACTAGAAGGAATCTCTAAAGGTCATCTGATCCAGTCCTCTGCCTCATGGGAGGACTAAGTGTTATCTAGACCATTCCTGACAGGTGTTTGTCTATCTGCTCTTAAAAACCTCCAATGATGGAGATTCCACAACCTCCTTTGGCAATTTATTCCAGTGCTCAACCACTCTGACTGGCAGTTTTTCCTAATGTCCAACCTAAACCTCCCTTGCTGCAATTTAAGCCCATTGTTTTTCTTAACCTCTGAGGATAGGACAAGAAGCAATTTTTCTTCCTCGTCCTTGTAACAATCTTTTACATACTCGAAAACTGTTTTCATGTCCCCTCTCAGTCTTCTCTTTTCCAGACTAAACAAACCCAATTTTTTCAGTCTTCCTTCATAGGTCATGTTTTCCAGACCTTTGCTCATTTTTGTCACTCTTCTCTGGACTCTCTCCAATTTGTCCACATCTTTCCTGAAATGTGACGCCCAGAACTGGTCACAATACTCCAGTTGAGACCTAATCAGCGCGGAGTAGAGCGGAAGAATTACTTCTCGTGTCTTGCTTGCAACACTCCAAGTGGAGTACTTTGTATTTGTCCTTATTGAATTTCATCTTATTTACTTCAGACCACTTCTCCAGTTTGTCCAGATCATTTTGAATTTTAATCCTGTCCTCCAGAGCGCTTGTAACCCCTCCCAGCCAGGTTGGTATCATCCGCAAACTTTATAAATGTACTCTGTATGCCATTATCTGAATCATTGATGAAGTTATTGAACAGAAATGGACCCAGAACTGATCACTGCGGGATCTTGCTCGTTATGCCTTTCCAGCATGACTCTGAACCACTGATAACTACTCTCTGGGAACAGTTTTCCAACCAGTTTTGCATCCACGTTGTAGTAGCTCCATCTAGGTTGCATTTCCCTAGTTGTTTATGAGAAGGTCACGTGAGACAGAATCAAAAGCTTTACTAAAGTCAAGCTACACCACATCTGCCGCTTCCCCCCATCCACAAGGCTTGTTACCCTGTCAAAGAAAGCTATCAGGTTGGTTTGACACAATTTGTTTTTGACAAATCCATGCTGACTGTTACTTATCACCTTATTATCTTCTAGGTGTTTGCAAATTGATGGCTTAATTATTTGCTCCATTATCTTTCTGGCTCCAGAAGTTAAGCTGACTGGTCTGTAATTCCCTGGGTTGCCCTTATTTCCCTTTTTATAGATGGGCACTATATTTGCCCTTTTCCAGTCTTCTGGAATCTCTTTTCAAAGATAATCACTAGTGGCTCAGATATCTCCTGAGTCAGCTCCTTGAGTATTCTAGGATACATTTCATCAGGCCCTGGTGATCTGAAGATATCTAATTTGTCCAAGTAATTTTAAACTTATTCTTTCCCTATTTTAGCCTCTTCTGATCCTACATCATTTTCACAGGCATTCACTATGTTAGATGTCCAATCAGCGCCAACCTTCTTTGTGAAAACCGAAACAAAGAAGTCATTAAGCTCCTCTGCCATTTCCACATTTTTTGTTATTTCCCTCCCCTCCCTCGAGGGCCTACCCTGTCCTTGGCTTCCTCTTGCTTCTAATGTAGTTGTAGAATGTTTTCTTGTTACCCTTTATGTCTCTAGCTAGTTTACATATACAGCTGCAGTAATTACATGCTCAAATTAGGCACATAATTGTGTGCACAACTTGTTTGAAAATCTGATTTTTTTTAATTAGTCAGCTTAGATGTATTGCAGTGTCAGATTTTGTTATCACTTTAATGATTTAAAAAAAATCTTTCTGACAGTTAAACTCTCTTATTTCCATGAAAGTGATGCACAAAAATCATGCTGTCCTGGATTCTAGAAAAGATGAAAATTAAAATTTTAAAAAGTAAAAGTTTGTGAATTGTTATATAAAATTGTAATCTGTAAAAATCAAACACTGTTGCAGGTGAAATTACTTATGGAGGGCGAGTTACAGACACCTGGGATCAGAGATGCCTGCGTACAGTCTTAAAGAGGTTTTTTGCTCCTGAAACATTAGAATATGATTACAAATATTCCGAGTCAGGTAAATACAGTTAGAATTATAGAGGATTTCCATCTAGGTTAATGCAAACTGTGTTTGTCTATCACATTTTTTTATGATTTTATGTGTTAAATTCTGGTCTTTCTGTGATGGATCTTGCATCAGTCAATGGGGTCTGGTTCACTCTGTGTGTCTAAGAACTGGATAACAAGTTTAGTTAATGTCTTCCTAGTTTTTTATTGAGAAAAATGTCTCTTGCCTCACTGAGGACATTATTGGTAGTGTATCTCCTTCCATTCCCATGGACAGAAATCTCTGACTCAGAAGTACAATTCCAAAAAGAAGCTTTTGGCCCAAATTTTGCAGTATTTGAGAAGAACCTTGAGCTCTGTCATGGACTTTCTAAGATTTTCAAAGACTCCGTAGAATGTGGTTATTCTCTGAAAAGTCACTATGTAAAATATTACCTTCTTACTTTGATCCTTGCACCTGATTCTCTTCTCACACTATTTTTACACTACAGTAGTCCCTGACTTCCATGGAGTTACTCATGATTTACTCCAGCATAAATGAAAGGAAAATTAGTCCCATAATATGTATAAAGAGTTATATCTGCCAAATTTAGTGACAAAACTATTCTTGCTTGTGTTTTATACTTCCATTAGCACTGCTGAGCCAACACAATTAATGGTAATTGTCAGTGCTTCTGATTTCTAGATCTTAGAACACGTTGCAAAAATGAATAAACATTATTATCTCCATTTTACAGATGGGGAAACTGAAGCATAGAGGCCAAGGGTGAGATTTTCAAAAGTGCTCAGTCCACTCAGTTCCCACAGTTTTCAAAAGGGCTCATCTTAATCTAAACACTTAATCTAAAACTAATCTGGCACCCCAAATGGGAACTCATAAGTGGCTCATGATCACATAGTGAGCCAACAGCAGCAATGGAAATAGAACCCAAGTCTACTGACTTTCCTGTCTAGTGCCATACCTAGTGGATGATGCTATCTCCCGTAAGAAAGAGAGACCTGTGGGGAGGGATAGCTCAGTGGTTTGAGCATTGGCCTGCTAAACCCAGGGTTGTGAGTTCAGTCTTTGAGGGGACAATTTAGGGATCTGAGGCAAAAGTTATCTGGGGATTGGTCCTGCTTTGAGCAGGGAGTTGGACTAGATGACCTCCTGAGGTCCCTTTGAACTCTGATATTCTATGAACTGGATTGTATCTAATCTTTCTTGTACATCAACAGACTTGTTTACTCCAATCCAATAAATTACAGTTGAGCAAACCCGTTGAAGACAGTAGGGTTGCCCAGGTGTCATCAAGGGCATAATTTAAAGACAGAGGGCTTGTGCATGTGTAATTGAGGGCAGAATTTGCCCTGCAGAATCTTTATCCAAGGTAATGGTGCACGAGAATCTATCTTGACTTGCATATTCCAGGGTGAATGGCAGGAATGGCAGATTAGAAGAAAAATGTATTTTTGCTTATTTCAGAGTAGCAGCCATGTAAGTCTGTATCTGCAAAAAGAACAGGAGTACTTGTGGCACCTTAGAGACTAACAAATTTATTTGAGCATAAGCTTTCATGGGCTACAGCCCACTTCTTCGGATGCATGAAAGCTTATGCTCAAATAAATTTGTTAGTTTCCTATATTTTTGCTTGTGAACTGAGCATATCTGATCTGGAAATGCCAGAGAGATGACAAGCCTAGAACCGCACTGCTATTTTTACAGAGCCACTTCTCTGATTAGAGCTGTACTTTAAGGTCCTTACCAGAACTGGTCCAGTTAAAGAACGTAGGGGTCTGGGCTAAAAATTTAGCACAACCAGGCAGATTCCAGTATTCCTGCAGGGTTTATAACTCCCAATGAGTCCTTGAATCCTGCTGATGGTGCTAAACCTTTTTATCCTGGCCATCTTCAGGGGGAAGGGGAGCTCTCTTGCTTCCCTATTACATATTGAAAAGCTGCACAACACCATGCTCAACAGGTGTTTGAGGTGGATCCCACTGCTTCAAGCACTGCACGTTGTCAGCACTCTCTGCCTGAAATGTGGCCAGAGTGTCAAACGAAGTGTTGATCAGAGGGACATTTCTCACTAATTTGGGAGCATTTTATACTCCCTTTGCGCTGTTGCAAATGACTGCATGAGGCCAAGTGCAATGGAGCATCAAGCCCATGGAGTTTGGATCTCTCCCCCTTGTGCTGGGCTACTCCTAAGAGTCCTTTTTTCAGGACTGCTCCGCTCGCCCCCTCCCCAGAAAGGCTCTTTCACCTCCCTTGTTATCAGTGTGAGGCAAAGAACCCCCTGTCTCAGTGACTCACCAGAACCCACTTCACCATTTTTCTGCAGGAACAACTGGGAGCAGTTTTTCAGACGTGCTGCCACCCATTACAAATCTATCTATTTTTGGTACTTGTATGGCACCCATCATTGTAGCCTCTGAGTGCCTGGCAATTGTTAACATATCCATCTTCCCAGAATCCCTGGAAGGTAGGCCAGTGCGATGATCCCCATTGTACATATAGGGAACAGAGGTACACAGAGAGTAAGTGACTTGCCCAAGGTCACATAGCAACTCTGTGGTGGAGCAAGGACTTGGACCCAAATCTTCAAAGTCTGAGGCTAGTGCCCTGACCACTGGACCCTCGTTCTGCTCTATCCTACACACACAACTTCAATGCCTTTAATGTCATTTAATCATGTCCCTTTATATGTATTTCCCTGGCAGATCAGGGGGAGCGGAGAAGAGAATTTAATTTCAGTTTGATGAATATCCATCACAGGCCAGTGATAGATTGCACTTACTTCAGTCCAGCACTCATCACCTCAGCCACACCAGTCTTTCCTTCTTCCAGACTTGGTAGTTATGCTGTTTACAGATGGCAATTAATTATGAGTAGTTGGCCCTAGTTGTGTAAGTTGCTGAGTAGCTAGAAGTCTCCAAAGAGGAAAAGAACTGTAATGACCCACCAGAGAGTTGGAAGGCCAGTCAGGAACTAATCTGGGGCTCACTATACCTGTGTGAGTTGCCACTTGTCAGGGTTTTAGCTCAACAGTCAAGCCTGTGAAAGCCATTTGATTCTTTTTATTTTAAATAAAGTTGGTCTATCTATGGAATATAACAAGCAACATCCCATATCCTGCTCCTGTTTTTTCATTGTTTTCTCAGGCAACAAATATCCAGTTGTTTTTCTGTTCCAGAATATAACCTATTTGCCTCAGAAGTTCTAGTTCCTCTGAAATGCTAAGACATGCTAATGTAAAAGATGAAAATGTGAGACTTTGGGCTCTACCTTTGTAGAATTCTGCCTCTAGCAATTTTAGAGTGTCAGCATCTGAAATATGCCTGTCACTCATAATGAAAAATGTTACCATCCAAATGTATTTTAAAGCATATTTGTATTGATGTTTTGTTATTTGTGTGGTGAATTCCTTTACTTCTTTGGATGTGCTTTCAATAATTTAAGTTTTTCCCTAATAATATACAATATATACATTTTGACATTGCCATACATTTTTGCTCATTTATTTCACAATAAAACATTTTAATATGGAGTCTGTATGTGCATTTGTGTAACAGGTATATATTTTGCCCCTATGGCTGATAGTTTGCAAGATTATAAAGACTATATTGAAAATTTTCCTTTGATCGACGACCCAGAAATATTTGGAATGCATGAGAATGCCAATTTGGCTTTCCAGGTTTGTAGGCTTTTCTTAAATACATGTTCTAAATTAATTATATTAAATGAATTATACTTTGTAGCTTAAAGGGAGAATTTGATTTAATAATTATAGTTTGTTAAGCAGAAATAACAAGCAATAATTGCTAGGGAATCCACCTCTACTCATTAGATTTATTTTTTCCCATATGTAACTCCCAAGTGTTTTCTTTAACCTGTTTCTGGTCAAGCTGTGTTTTCATGAAGTGCACCGTGATTTATGCTGGACAGTTGTTTATTAACATTGATTCTATCCTTAGTTTTACACAAATCAGCCTCTTCTTATGGGGCATTATAATTCTGGATTAGACTGATGAGATATGTGAAGGAATACTGACAACCTGTTCAGAACACAAACAATCTTCCAGAATCCTTAAATCCACCCTCATAGTAGTCTAGAAAAACAGCATTACACACATACAAACACTCATTAAAAATAGTTGGCTCATGTGGTTGAGATTTTGAAAGCAGACTAGGGGATTTAGACACAGATGGGTGAGACTCAAGTGATCTGGGTACAGTTTCTGGCTCCACCAAAGAATTGGTGGCCTTAGACAAGTCACTTAATCTCTGTGTGTCTTTGTTCCCTATCTATAAAATGGGGATAGTGATACTTCCTTTCTCCCATCCTTAGAAATATCTATTTCATTTGAGAGCTCTCCAGGAGAAAAACTGTCTCTTGTGAGGTGCATGTGCTAGGTGCTGAACAATAGGGCTTTGATCTTGATGGGTAACTCCAAGGTGCTTCTATAACATAATGATCTTTCATTAATTTAGTGGAAGTTAAGTGTCTAAGTCCCCTAGACCACTGGTTCTCAAAGCCAGTCTTCCGCTTGTTCAGGGAAAGACCCTGGTGGCCCGGGCCAGTTTGTTTATCTGCTGCATCTGCAGGTTGGGCCGATCGCGGCTCCCACTGGCCATAGTTCACTGCTCCAGGCCAATGGGGGCTGTGGGAAGGGCGGCCAGCGCATCCCTCAGCCCGTGCTGCTTCCCGCAGCCCCCATTGGCCTGGAGCGGCAAATCGCGGCCACTGGGAGCTGCGATCGGCCGGATCTGTGGACGCGGCAAGTAAATAAACTGGCCCAGCCCACCAGGGGCTTTCCCTGAACAAGCAGCAGACCAGCTTTGAGAACCATTGCCCTAGATTGCTTTGAAAATCTCAACAACACACGCTCTCTTCCGTACACAATACATCACTGAAAAGCAGTATCTTTTGTCTGTCATAAGCACTGAATTAGAAAACATCCACTTTTGCTTGTAGTATAATATTAATTCTAAACACTAGACGAATGTCACAATAAGCTTATGGCACAGCACCATAAAAGCAAAAGATTGTCATACCATCTAAAAAACCAGAAGATAAACTACACATTATTTAATAAACTTTGATCCTAGGGATTTGAAGCAGGGATTTTATAACTTCCAGTACTAAGATAATTAAAAACATTAAAATTTTAACTCAACTTCCCTTAATTTTATAGTCTCATTCAGTATATACTGCAGTAAGTTTAATGAACTAAGTTAGAAACGT
The DNA here is from genome assembly GCF_007399415.2 of Gopherus evgoodei. Lineage (NCBI taxonomy): Eukaryota > Metazoa > Chordata > Testudines > Testudinidae > Gopherus > Gopherus evgoodei. The sequence continues at coordinate 6,930,653 of NC_044327.1, read as the reverse complement.
ACTGAGAAAAAATGCTCATTTCACACTTCTTTCTGTAGAAAGCAGTAAAAATTATTGTTACTTTTAGATGGGTCAGTGGGGAAAATAAAAACAAATCTTTTTTAATCTAATTTTAAATGTTTATACTGAATTCAAGCAGCATCAAAGGTCTGGAATTCAGTGCCATGGAATGGATGCATTTTATAAGAGATAGCGGTTGAGAAAAAATGATGCCCATGTTTTCTGGCTTTTTTTTCACACAAAATAACACACTCAGTGATCATGGGGACTTATTTCTTATGGTAACAATAGCTCATCAAAAAAGCCACCTAAAAACAGAGCAAAGTCCTATTTACAGACTTCAAGTAAATTCAAGAATGAAAATATCATGAACAAATTATAAAATTTTCCTTGGAAGTAACTGGTTCTGAATATAAACACCTAAAAAAAAGAGAGCGAGATTAAAATTATTTAAGTAATAACATGTGATGGCAGATTTTTAAAGGGTCACAGCTTTTTTCTTTTTCTCTTTGCAGCGTAAAGAGACTAGCACTTTAATCACAACAATACTTGAGATTCAGCCAAGATCAACTGCCCAAGGATCAGGAAAAAGCAATGATGAAATTGTTCAAGAACTTGCTAGCACTATCTTGACAAAACTGTCTGGTAGGATAGTGTTGTTAATGGGTTTTAGCCAACATTACTGCATATATATAATGGTATTTGGGGAAAATATGTTTGTTTATTGATGAAGAACCTTTTGCATAATTCCTTATATAGGAAAACTTATCACTGGAGGTATATGGTAGTATCAGACGTGAATGTATCTCCACACTGAAACAATAAACATACACGTAACTACATGTAGATAGAACTTGTTAAAATGGATCAAAAATATACCGTACTTAAATGATAAAGGGGGAAAAAAACAACAATTCATAATGAACCTATAGCACTTGTTTCATACAGGGGGAGATTTTCACAGGGACAAGGCACGGTTGGGCATCTAGCAATCATTTGTGCCTTTGAAAATCATGCCCCAAAATGTTACTGAGACAGAAAAATACTAGAATTCAAAACATTTTAGATGGATAATCAAAATATCCAGATTTACACTGGCTAGAATATACATTTATAGAGGATAACAACTTTTATGCTTCAGAATGTAAAACAATCAACAGCTGTGTGGGGTTAAGACTACACCGTTGTCATAGCTATGTTATTGCCCAATGATAATGGTTTATGCCTTCCTTTAAGGCATCTGATTCTGGCCATTATTGGAGACAGGATATTTGATTAGAACAGAGCAGATGAGATAGACCAGTGGTCTGAACCAGTCTGGCATATCCTACTAGTTGTGTGTGGTCTATAGACACAGTGAGGAAGACATCCCCAGAGAAGGGTGGTGATTCAGGTGCTTAAATCCTGTAAAAGTCAATGGAATTTAAGTACGTGCTTTAAAGTAAGCACACGCTTATGTGGTTTAGTCAAAAAGATCTCTTCCTTAATGTTTATTCATGTGATTGAGAGGGCAGCCTATAAATGAGAAGAGAAATAGAAAATATTCTCAGCTTAGGGCTAAACCCAGTGCTGTATGGCCTGGCTGTGGGGACCTGCCTTCCCAAAGGCCTTCTCCCTTTTCCATCTTCTAAGCAGCTACTCTTAAATATCTTCCCTCCAGCATCTATTCAAGAAGAGGGACAAGCTTAACTGGCGCTAACTCCCTGCTAACAAAGGGGAGCCTCTGCACATTGGGACAGGAAGTTTTAAGATGTGCAACTAAAAGCCCCAGTCCTGCAATCAAACCTGACAAACCTCATCATTTACCCTCACCAAAAATCCTGCGCAAGTCAGTGGGATTCCATGCTGGCAGGCCCTTATGCACACACACAACCCCATTGACTTCAGTGGGATTCCATGCTGGCAGGCCCGTATGCACACACAGAACCTCATTGACTTCAGTGGGATTCCAGGCCTGCAGAAGGGTCCATCCATGTGGTTCTGATTGCAGTGTTAGGGCATAAATTATGTTGTGAGATTTAGCTATTGCATATGAATGCAGTGTTAAGAGATCCTTCCGTAAAATAATGCGCCTAACACCTGGGGGAATAAGTCATTAAAGCTGTTCACCAGAAAACAATGAAGATTCCCTTGGGGAACAAAGGATGAATCCTGTTGCTATGATATCCTGTCATACCAATTAGTTTGTCAGAACATAAGATTTTCTAAACAGTTGTGACTGTTCAGTCCTTTCACAATAATTACAATTTTTTAAAATTATGCACCATTGTGCTATTAATATGCAAACACGTCAGGTGCAATTATCTGCATGTGGTGGTTTTTTCCTAAACTCTTGCCCCAGCTAGCAAAATGTCACTGAAATTCTCTGCTCTGTAATCATTGTGAAGATATTTAATTTGTTCCCATTTTAAGAATATGTTTTTAATGTCAAATGGTTTAATGGTTTCTCTGTGGAGAGAGGTGGAACGTCTAGGTTTTCAAACATGTATTTTGGAAATCTTTCTCAGTAATATGTACGTTTTATTTTCATGGGAAAAAGTTGTTTGTAGACTCTATATTTGGTGAACTGTTTTCATGCTCGCAGTGCTGCATGTTAAACAGTATCAGAGGGGTAGCCGTGTTAGTCTTGATCTGTAAAAGCAGCAAAGAATCCTGTGGCCCCTTATAGACTAACAGACGTTTTGGAGTCTGAGCTTTCGTGGGTGAATACCCACTTTGTCAGATGCATGTCTGACGAAGTGGGTATTCACCTACGAAAGCTCATGCTCCAAAACATCTGTTAGTCTATAAGGTGCCACAGGATTCTTTGCTGCATGTTAAACAGCAGCACCATGAGAAGAATCAAATTTAATCTAACAACAAGAGGCCAGATCTTCATTGGGGTAAATTGGCACTGCTCCATTGACTTCGGTTCAAGCTGATTTGTACCTGTGAGTCTCTGGGCTTTCTTGTCCAAACATGTAAATTGTTAGGGACAAATCTTGCCCCTCCTGTGAGGGCACTAGCTCGCGAGTGGTCCTGCTGCCTCTGTGCCCATGGAAGATGTTGGATGCCTGTGGGGCACAGATCCTCGCGCTACCACAGAGCTTCCTGAACATCATTACCCAGCAGGGATTCAGAAGGGGATGGGACTGGTGGGTGCATGACTCAGTGATTCATCGCTAAGGCTAAGATTTTGTCATGGATATTTTTTCTAGTAAAAGTCCATGGACAGGTCATGGGCAATAAAGAAAAATTAACGAAAGCCGGTGACTGTGCATGACTTTTATTAAAATACTATGATAAAGATGGATGAGACTGGGCGGGTTGTGGGGGTGACTGGGAGCTTTGGGGCCCCCACCACCTGTGGAGGCTCACAGCTCCAGGGTCCCACTTCCCCTCACCAGCGGCGGGGAGTGCTGTGGGGACTCCCCCTGCCATCACCCCGCAGTGGGGAGGTATGGAGATTCCTCTGCCCCTCATGGCAGCCAGCTGCTGTGGGGATCCCCTGCCCTCTGTGGTGGCAGGGAGCAGCGGTGGTCCTCCTGTCCACCGGATGACTGGGAGCTGCAGGGGTCCCCCCACCCTTCCACGTCAGTGGCAGGGAGCTTCCAGGATTCCTCTGCACTGCTGCGGAGGGCAGGGAGCTGCTGGGTTTGTCTCCCCGCGCGGAGGGCAGGGAGCTCCGGGGTTCCCCTGCACTGCTGTGGAGGGCAGGGAGCTGCCGGGGCCCCCCTGCCATTGGCAGCAGAGGTACCCTGCAGCTCCCTGCTGCTGCAGGCAGAGGGGATACCCTGCTGCTCCCCGCCGAGGGCTGAAGTCACAGATTCTGTGTCCTTTCGCAACCCTCCATAACAAAACTGTGGCCTTATTCATCACTCATTCTCCCCTGTATGAGGGCAGGTGGGCATGGTGGAGGTACTCCAGACCTGAGGCTGCTGTAAAAAGCTACTTCAAACAACTGGATTGGAGCAAGCAGGGGGGTTATTTCCCGCCAGTCCCTGAGGAGCTCCCCAGCAGAGGTGAACTTGGAGACAGCTCATCAGGAAGGAAACTGGGCCGTTTTCCCGATCAAGAGATAACATTGTTCCTCTCCTCCTTCCCTCGCAGTAGTGACACCAGATCTTTCTGAGTGATAAACAAGGGCTTCTATTGCAGGAAAACTGGATATAGACTCTGCTTCAGAAAGCCTTTTTGTCAAGGATGACAAAGGACGGGTGGACTCTTTAACTACTGTACTTGGACAAGAAGTGGATCGGTTCAACAATCTGCTCGACTTGTTAAGAGTACGACACTCAATTGAATCATTTTACATTGGGTGGCAGTATTACCGGAAGCTCTGTCACTAGCTTATACCCCTGCCCTGTGCTCTGTGGGGGTGTAACGGCTCCCCTTCGTGGTGCAGTGCATCTAAGGGTTACCCACAATCACAACTCCTGCAGGGGCTCTTACTGAGATGTTCCTCCCACGGCAGGTGAGGGAGCTGGCTGCAAGGGGATGAGTATGCTACACCCCTTAAAGAGGAGTAGTAAATTACTCCCGTCCTCCCTAGTGAAAGTGACTGGATGTGGCTGTGTATAGAGTAAGGCCAGAAGGGTCCACTAAGCTCCTCACGGCTGACCTCCTGCATATCACAGGCCACCAACAACTGAAATGAGACCAAAGTATGTCAGCCCACAGGAGACTAGGCTGTTATGTGCCACAGGCAGCAATGAGGCGGGACCAAGGTGTATATAACAAATAATCTAGCCCTAAATAGCTGTTTCTGTTATGGTGTGGGATCACCTGTTTAAATGTTTGTAACCATTGCATACTTGTCCACTTGGTAGTTTTGCTAGGTGGATTTCATCATTAGCACTGGAGAAATTATTTAAACTCCTTACCTAAGAAGGGCGGCACAGATTGTTATGAGTGCAAGGCATTATTCTTACTCTTGCTGTCAAAATGTTGTAGAAGAGAATATTCTTTAAACAGTACTAATGTTGGGTGGAAAAACCTTTTACCAGAGTACAAGGAAAATAAAAGGTTCAGGCTAGTGGTTTGTGACTGTAAATCAAATGAAAATCCACAATCTGATTATGTGGGGAGGGAGGCGTACAGTGCCAAAAGTCACTGTATACATTAATTTGATCAAAATATCCTTTATTTTTGCAGTAAAAACCTATCTAAAATTATTTAAACACATTCCATCCAGTTAAAATAACCGTCGCTAGTGCCTGTTGCTTCCATTCCTCAGAAGCCAGAGTCCAGGAAGGTGGGTAGAGGAAAGAGATACTGTCTCTTCTTCTGCACTGCTTTCCTGCCTCTGACAGTTCTGTAAACTCAGTGACTTTCCCTAATCCCAGAGAAAACACAGAATCTGAGATCCACCCACAGGGGCCTTGTGACAGGCCACTATATCCAGTGAGGAGACTTCTTGTTCTCTCATTGGCCAACTCTGACTGGGACGTGAGAGTGGTCATGGCTCTGCAGGAAGTGGTCATGATCAGCACTTAGCTTCCCAGATTTTAACTTGGCAGTTCTCAGTGTTCTGTGAAATTAGTTCAAATGTTGTTAGCGCATCTACACATCTGCATTTAAAAGCCATGAGTGTTTATTTTAGATAAAGTTTATGGGATCCACAATTCCCATAACAGCCGTGCAAAAATGCAGCTTCAGTAAAGGTATTTATGGTTTAGTGCATTATAACATTTTTGTTTTTCAGAGGTCTTTAGAAACCCTCAACAAAGCCATTGCTGGTTTTGTGGTGATGTCGGAAGAGATGGAGAAAGTATACAACAGTTTTCTTAACAACCAAGTTCCCACACTCTGGGCCAATGCAGCATACCCTTCTCTGAAGCCATTAGGAGGATGGGTAAAAGACCTTGTACTAAGGACAACCTTTGTAGATGTAAGTAAATTGCCTTATGATGAGGTGATGTGCTAGGTCCTTGCTCAAGGACTGAATTTGGTCATTGCAGAAGCTTGAAAGAGGAGCTTGGCCCAAAACCACCGTACCCAAACTTCCCACCTAATCCTCTCACCAGAATTTTAAAATGAAACCTGTACAACTTGTAGTGCTCTCAGAAATCCTGGATAAACAGCAAGAGGTAACCCAGATCCAAATACTGGTCTTATCTATTTCTGGAGACATGGTTTCATTCTGCCTTCAGTCACAAATGCCATTGTGCTTCATAAGAAAGGCATAATGCCATCGGGACCACTGGGCGGAGTGCCCTGGAGAGCTGCTCTTGTACTCTCTTAAAAAGGAGCCACTTGCACTCCCCACAACTCAGCTATCTCAGCATTTTCCTGTGTGCCAGGGTGGGTGAGATCATGCCCTATCTGGGACTGGTAGCCATGCTAGTCATGGTAGATTTTCCTTTCTCCTTCCCCTTCAGTAAGACTTGTACTGATATTTATTAACGGTTTCCCGATCTCCACCATAAGCTTATTGCATGGACTCCTGGTACTGCAGGCATTGCAGTGCCTGTAGGCTCCCTCACAGCCCTTAGCTTTCCCTTCCCACAACTCTTTCCACCTTCAAAATCCCATTTTCAAAGTCTCTTCAGAAGTGATCAGTGGGCCATGGGAGGATTACATGATGGATCTTCAAAAGGTCTGGCTAGGAATTGGACAAGTGTTTGAGATTATAATTGCTTTGCAGACCTAACCTCTGGAGTTTTTCCTTTTGAGATGTGCTCCTCCCTGCCATTAATGTGGAAATATCACTTTTTCCACTTCAGTTTTCACCATGCTCCTTGTAGCGTGCCTGTGCCAAGTAAGATGTAACATGCCTATTGGCCATGTTCTGTATGGCAGCCTGGCAGCCTGTAATTACTACTTTGGGAGCTTTGAGATCTGGATCCAAATTTCATGGCTTAGATTTATCTCTGATTCGACTGCAAAGTCGAGAGGTGTTAGGATCAGGGGACTTAGGGCAACCTGTTATGGAGATACATTGGTCACTGTTAAAACCTTGCCATTTTGCCCTAGATAAACAGACGTGGTTAACTCAGCGTTTCCCTGCATTCCTCTGTGTTTGCCACAGGGACTATCTAAGAAACAGTACAAATACTATGATACATTATTTATTTCTTAAGGCAGTTTAACTACTGTAGGAGCCAGCTGTAGCATGCATACTTTATAAGTGTAAAGTAAAATGGACATGGCTGTTATATAAGATTTTTTTTCCTGTACCATCATGAAGTATAAAATCAACCGTACATGGTTTGAATATTGTGGAGTGGGGTTCTGATCTTGGGACCAAACTCAGCTCTGCTGTATGTGGGTGCAGTTGAAGTCAATGAGGTTGTGCCAACTTACAGCAAGTTGAGTTTGGCCCTTAATTTAATGAGAATATGCAGTAAAATAGGACATGTGAAGCTTCATAAATAACATCCACTAAAATGTTCTGGTTTTAGTCGTGGCTCAGAAGGGGTCAACCGAAGTCGTTCTGGATCTCTGGTTTCTTTTTTCCACAAGGTTTTCTGACAGGTAAAAAAAGTCAATTAAAAGTAATGTACATGTGTAAAAGCTTGTTTTTCCTATTGCCTGCTCTACAAAACAAAATGTTCTGGGACACAAAGTTGCCAGGTCCATGGGTGCTGTGAAGCCCTGCATATGCTTTCCAGGACTTTCGGGGCTCCTTCTTTGCACATAACTGAAAATGGCCTGGATTTTGAGCAAACGCTAGCTCTATTTGGCTGCCATCTGCTGAGCTCTAATCAGGATTGTCAGTCCTTGTGGTACACCTTCCCTAGTGAGACATGCAGAGTGTCCTGTTTTGCCCCATCCCACCAAAGAAGAAGAGAAATAGAGAGAATTTCCTACAGCCCGGTAACTCTCACTAAAGGCAAGTGGAGCCTTTGTATGAGAAATAGAAGCAGAAGAGTGTGCAGCCCTTTCTGGCTCTGTCCTTTTGCTTTTACACCTATACAGAGAAACTGGAGGGGAGGGTCTTTCCAAGCCTTAGCCCTGCAAGAAGAGTCTTTATAGGAGGAAAGCCTTTGCTAATTCTCCCTTCACTGAAGCAGAAACCAAAGATTGGAGACAGCATCACTCAACCTGATTCTTCCTCCCCACCCCCCGAAAGAGAGTGGTTTCACAGCCCTGTCTCCAGCCAAATCCCAGAAAGCTGAAAAACTAGCATTTCGTCAGAATACAAGTAAAGAAGGAAAGTACATGTAAATGAACACAGTTTGATTTGTTTTAGACAGACTGTTTTCAAGTAGGCAGAGAAAGCATCCAGATTGTTGTTACACACTATAAATGGTTATTACTGAAAACTCTGCTTCCTTGATTGCAGAGCAGAGTTAATAATTGCAATACTTAGATTATAAAACTCCCACTTGTCTGTCACTAAGATACAGGGTTCCATGTGTCTGTGTGCAAGTTTGTATGTTTCCAACATTTTTCATGCACTAGTCATAGCTAAGGGAGTGTTCTGTTAGCTTGCAGTTTTCCAGTTTGAGTGCAGAGTACGGCCAAGTGAAAATTGGAATTTTCATCCCAGGGGAAATTCAGATGTTTCAACATTTGTTTTCATCACAGACCAGGATGAAAAGTTAAAATATCATTGTCACAGAACAAGATGTTCCAAAAAAATTCTATGCCTTTATGGCAAGACATTCCAACACTCTCAAATGCAAATGTTTCATTTTGATTTCTTGCGTGTTCAAAACATTTGGCCTTGGATCAGTTCAACATTAAACTATATCTCCTTATGCTGTCACATTTACTATAGTGCTTAGTATCCTCTTTTTCCCCTGTAGGCTGGGCTTCCTGGCCAGACGACAGCTTCCGTGATGCACTACAGTCATGTGATTCCCATGATGTACCCCACAGTTTGGTTGGAGGAGAGTTCACATTACCACATGGGAGATGTAGTCTGGCAAAGGAACCTGGCCAATCGGAGAGAATGGGGTGGCATCAGGCACCCAAAACTACAACCTCATGAGGGGATGTGGCGTGATAGGGAAATGCAGTTTAATCTTGAACTGACTCAAAACATTTCAGGTCAATTCAACAAACCAAAAATATTTAGATTCAGGCTGAATTGACCCAAAATGACATCATTTGTTTAGATTTTCCAAATGGAAATTTGAAAAGTTTCAGCAAAATGAAAATATTCCTATAGAAAATTTCAGTTTTGCAGAAACTGGATTTTCCACCAAACAGTGATTTTGATGGAAAATTCCCAGTCATCTCTAATGGAGAGCAAGGTGGCAGCTTTCAGCATTTCTGTTCTCAGGGATAAACATGCAGGCAGCTCTGCTGCATGGATGAAATGTCTTGGTCCCTTTACAGTAGGTCAAGTGAGCTTTCTTGACTGTACACTGCAACTGACCCCCTCCCAATTTTATTTAAAAAATACTTTTTTCTCTATTTGCCAGGCACTCTTCAAAATCATGCTCGGAAATATAACTTACCAATAGATGAGCTTAGTTTCAGCTATAATGTCATCCCTGTTTATCGAGATCAAGCACAAGTTACAGAAGCATTAAAAGTGTGCCAATTTGGACAAGAATTACCTATGGATATGCAGGTATTTTGGAGTTTATTATCAATATTGAAGTAAAAATAAAAATCCTTCATATTGTCTCTTTTGAGCAAAAATTGACATTGACTCTGCATAAACTGAGATTAATACTACTGTTCAATAACACACAAAACTTTGAACGTCAGGACTTTATGTTGTGTTTTCCTTAGAGCAGGTTGAAAAATGTTGAAAATTTGTCTAAAAAAAATTCATCCAAAATTTGAAAATTAGATAATTTTCAGGCAGCTGTAGTGGTAGAGTTTTCTAAGTATGTGTCCTGTCCTCTTCCTCAAGGAATCTAGTACTTCCTGTGGTGATGTGAACGTGTCATTCAACTTTGATCATTCAGTTCATTTTCGTTTGTTCATAAATTTGGGAGATGTTTCTTTCTTATCACCTGCTGTTTATTTCAGTTACCCTCTCCAGAAGATGGTGTGTTGGTACATGGGATGTTCATGGATGCCAGTCGTTGGGATGATGAAGAGATGGTTATAGAAGATGCCTTACCTAGACAAATGAATCCAATGTTGCCAGTGGTGCATTTTGAGCCCCTTCGAAATTATGAACCAAATCCATCTTTGTATCAGTCACCACTTTATAAAACTGGAGCCAGAGCTGGGACACTCTCCACCACAGGTAACTGTTCCTTTAAAATCATAATTCTTATCAAAATCAGAAGTATATAATGTGGAGATTCTGAATGGGGAGTACTCAGACATTAACTTGGTCTGAACTTTTAAATGAAAGTCATGCCTATAAGTCATTAAAAAAGGAATTTTTCCCAAGTTTGCAATAAGAGCTCAAATTTGGCCTGTGGCCTCTTCGTCAAAACAATTCCACCTTTCTCCGTATGTTATTTACTTGCTGTGTAATAATCTAAGAGGACTGAGAAGGAAGAGAGACATGGGTCCTGCGGGAATGGCTGAGAGCAATTGAGGCTTTCCTGGCTCCAAGGGAATGCTCTCAGATTAAGCCTTAGAGAAAGACAAGCAAGCATGTGGACTGTTTATTGTCTTCATCTCTGTTTTGTCTGATATGCTTTTGTTCTAAATAAATAATACTTTTTGATAAAGCTGTTGCAATCTGGAGTTATTAATGCAATAGTATAACTCTGCAGAAAAAATAACTTTCTCCAAATACAAGTAGATTTTATTAGCTCCACACTGCTAGGTTTCAGCTTCAGATGTGAGATTCAGAAGCTGACTAGTCAGCTAAAATAATTTAGTAATATCAGGAGGTACAGAGGTCATGTGAAATAAGTGTGCCTTCTGGAAACCACAACCACCGACAGCTCCTTTCCCTGCATGTGCAGTTCTTTCACGGTTTCCCCTTAGAAACATTGCCTGATTTTCCTTCGCATTGTTTGTGTCTTCCATGTATAGTCTGATTTTATTACAATGGTCACTCTTAAAAACCTGTGAGTTTCTTTAGCTAACTAAATAAAATTGTGTTAGGGATTTTTTTTTTAAATACTAGGTATTCACAATAGCAAATATAGTGATTTCTGTAAATATGCCCAAATAAATTTGTTAGTCTCTAAGGTGCCACAAGTTCTCCTCATAACCATATCTGTTTCTGAAAGACAAAACTCTCACATTTTGAATGGAGACTACTTAAGTCCTGATAAAATTAGTGGAGTAAATTCCTTCAAATGTATGTAGATACTGCAATTAAGATAACAAAAATAATACTTAAAAACCACAGCAATCCATAGGGCCATGTTGAGGTTGTTGTGTTTTGATGAAATCAACATTTCTTTATATTTGAGGAAACGAATGGGACAGATTCTGATTTGCTTACATTGAATAGCACCTTACCTGAAATCAGTGGGACCACTTGTGGAGTAGGTGCTACTCAGCATGAGTAAGGATATCAGAATCTGGCCCAGAGTACTTGCTTATTACATAGATAGAGTAAGATTTCTAATGCCCTTGACTATTCATTTATTTGTTTTTAAGTGCTTAGGTTTTGTAAATGATATTATAGGTAAGTAACATGTTGGCATTTAGCAATTTTGAAAGTAATTAGTTTGCTTGTGAAATTATATCATACTTTGCCTGATAGTATGTGACACTGCACACTGATATCTGATGAAAGATGTATTGTAATGCAATAGGCATGGGATGTTGTAGCAACCTTGGTTCTGAATGTGCTGGTTGGGGGCATTAAATTCTCTGCCATAATGTGGCATTGACATATTGATTTGCATTGCTTAAGTAAATGGTAACAGTTTTTTCTCTTTGCTTTTTTAACTAGGTCATTCTACCAATTTTGTGGTAACGGTCTTATTACCCTCCAAAAGACCAAGTGACTACTGGATATCGAAAGGATCGGCCTTGCTCTGCCAGCTGAATGAATGAGCAGGGTGCCGTTACAATCCAGCAGGAGTATGTGTAAATCACATTCACGATGTATACCAGCAGAATGGTTTTAGCATTATCACAATCCTAGACTCCTGACAGTATAATAATACTGACTACTAATCTATAATTTAGTTTTTCATTTGTATTAGATTTTATAAAATAAAATGTTGCCTGATATTCATTTTCCATTGTTATTTTTAGGCTAGTTCTTATCCTCTTACTGCCTCTAAGATTTATGCACCACTGCTCCAGTTAAAATACTCTTCCACAGTATCTGCATGTTTCATGTAAAGAAACATGCTTTGCATTGGGAGCTAAGGCTACTATGACTGCTGTGCTTTACTTTCAGCTTTTATGCCTTATTTTCTGTCTCTGGAGATAGCTTATGATGACAAAAGGCTTTAAGCAAAAATATTGAGTCCTTGAGTGACTGATTCTAAAGGTCATTCACTGTCCTGCCTGCTACATTTTAGCCATAAAAGCTGCAGAAAGAAATGGGTATCTAACCATTTTAGAAATACTCCATCTCTGTCGCTGAAGCAACGGGTACCTCACAAGATTAAAAGAGTCCATTACAATTATCAACTATAAGCCTTTCAACTTAGTCTCAGTAGCAGGGCCCACTGGTCACTAATGCCAAGCCCCATTCCAGTTTATTTCTGCAAATTAGCCAAAGACTTATACAAGACAAACAGCTCTAGCACTGTGTCCTGCAGTTCACCAAGCTCAGGCTCCAAAGGAGCAGTAGCAAAAGGCACTGAGAACTTCACGCTGCTGGCTTGGGAACGTTCAGAAAATTCAGCTCTGGAACGTACAATGGAACAGTTGGATCTCTCAGAAAACTGACTCAGAGACTACTTGGAGCTTTATACAGTATAGGTCATGATCAACACCTTGAACTGCACCTAGAAGTGCAACTAGTCCAGATCATGGAGCACTGCTGTTATTGCGGATAGATCTTCTTACACAAGTCAAACCACTGTCATCAGCACTAGCGGCAACTTCTGGATGCTTCTCCAGCATAGTCCCAGGTAGAGCACATTACTGTAATGATCTAGCTTTCAGAGTATAAAGGTATGGAGCAGTGTGTATCCTAGGGGAGAGGTAACCTTCCTAGCCAATCACAGATGTTAAAGGCACTACATACTATAGTCACATGCGAATCCAGGGGAACAAAGGATCCCTATCACCAAAAAACTATTGGTGAGGTTGGACAGATACCTGCAGCGAAAGGTGCACTAATAACTTCAAGCTGTTCTTTTAGGTATTGCAGCTTTATGTCCATTTATCTAGGAGGAACTTAAGCCAGTTTAGTCCCATCCACTTGCCTGCCTCTTTCAATACTAGATCAGACACCATAATATATGGGATAACAATGATACAGCGTAGATCTGATTGTCATCCTCACATTTATGGTACTGCAGGGGAAAACGTCTTGTTGCCCTAGCAGCGATATATAGACACATAGGAGGAGAGGTGACAACTTTGTCAGACCTCACATATAAAGGCCTGCACAGAGGACGAGTGAATGCTCTCTGCCACCATTTGCGACCTCTCAAAGAATAAGGAGAGAACCCACAAAAGACCTTCCTGTCAACTCCTGCAAGATTTAGAAGGTACTCAACAAAAGTTTGTGCTCAAATCATCATGGACTCTTTACCCATGTCCCTTCTCAAAAGCAAACCATCAGCAATAGTTAGTGTAACATTACACTCCCTAGTCTTTACGAAAATATGCTCCTGATACAGATATGACATGACTGAGATGTACTTTATGCCAGATAGCTCATGTAAGATAGCATTGGAAAGGTTATGAGTCACTGAATGTGATTGTCCAATGTGTATGCCTGTATCATTTCTATATCTGAAGTTAGGAATATTGACTATGTAGCTGTATTTCAAATGGGTTACTTTGGGTGTCACTCCCAACTAGCCCTTCAGGTACAACAAAGGAAAAGCCAGACAGGGCTAATGGCCCATTAGCAGAGACAATGGTCTGTAAAAGAGCTTAGTGTTCCTGTGGATGCTGGAGACAGCTTACGAGCAATGGCTGCCACAGCCCTGCAGAGACATGGGTCTGAGTCACCTGGTACTGGATACTCCTTCTCCCCTTTTGGAATGCCAGACAAAGGGTTCCCGCCTTACACAAGAGCTATATAAGGCAGGGGAGTCACATCATCGTGGTTCGCCTCTGCCTTCCCACCCAAAGAGACACTGAAAAACACCCAGAAGCAAGACCTGGGGGAGGGATAGCTCAGTGGTTTGAGCATCGGCCTGCTCAAACCTAGGGTTGTGAGTTCAATCCTTGAAGTGGCTGCTTAGGGATCTGGGGCAAAAATTGGTCCTGCTAGTGAAGGCAGGGGGCTGGACTCAATGGCCTTTCAAGGTCCCTTCCAGTACTAGGAGATAGGTATATCTCCAATTATTATTATAACTGAACTGAGAGGAGAAAGGTTGAGCCCAAACTGGAAGGGCATCTAGCATGTAAGTAATAATACCTGAGGTCTCAAGCTGCAGACCAGTGCAGCTGCCTTTCAAGACTTTCTGTAATCTGCCTGTAACAATATCTAGGGTGATAAATTACTATTTGTAACCAATTTCTTTAGTGAAACAAGCTTAGCTTGCATGTTTTGTTTTATTTGCTTAGTAATCTGCTTTGCTGTGTTTGCTATCTCTTTAACTAGTTAAAATTCACCCTTTGTAGTTAATAAACTTGTTTATAATATAACCCCATTTGTAGAATTCATAATTGGGGGTGGGGAAGAGGCTGTACATACCTTCCTCCACATTGAGGGAGGAGGCGGAGTTCATAATATACCTTTGGGTCTGCGTTCCAAGGGAGGTGGGCACCTGAGAGCTGGGGCAAGTCCCTTAAGCTGTGTCTTCCCAGAGCTGATCTCAGTGTCTATGTCATTCTACAGTTGGGTGTGGCCCTGCCTGTGTGTGTGCCAGAGGAGGCTTAATAGCCTGGCTCAGCAGGACAGGTATAAAAAGCTGCCCAGGCTGGCGGAACAGGCAGGCTCAGTGGTATCCCAGCACATCAGGTGGCATCTTAAAGGGGTGCAACCCGTGACAGATAGTAATACCTTTCCCTACTAAAACCACGCCCAAAAGCAGCCTGCTAGAGGTCAAGGACACTGAAATATCCAGAAACCACTGGAACTGCTTCAGCTTTACTTTACCAGTTATCTTCTCCAAAAACAACTGATTATCTACTGAAGGGGAATAAGTAAAGCTTTAAGGACAAAAGATGGTTCCTTGGGCAAGCAGCCTCACCACTACCTGTTTGAATGGAATTATTGAAGTTCTTCTTCAGTAATGGGCCCAAGATCTCCCTAATGCTCTCCAGCAGCAACGATGGAAAAGGTCAGGCTCACCATTGTGGGAAACAACTCTTGTCAACTCCTCTAAGACCTCTTTGGAGAAAAACAGGATAGAAATCAGCCAGAGAAGACAATGTGTTATCATTGATCAAATACTCAAGAATGTGCTAGGTTCCTTGCAGACATACAAGGAGTTTGTAACACCAGAGGGTAGAAGTTTTACTCATGGTGTGAAGACCACATCTTCTGCTAAACACTTTGGGGATAGGGGTCCCCCTGTCAGCCAGATGGCCAGTTGTAATCTGCTGGCAGATTAAAATCACACCAGAAGAGATGGGCAATTATTCTGATGAGGGGTTCGTTTTACAGTGGACAGAAGACTCCTATGATAAGGAGGCCTTTTTACCATCATCTTCCAGTTGAGTGACATGAGTTATTGTTTATTAATATTTAAGCATTACAGTAGTTAACAGCAGCAACATGGTTACAAGTAAAGACAAAAGTCTTCCATGTTAAACTTTAGCTAAACAAAAATAAGTTGTCTTTAATCAACATAATTCCTTAACAAGACCGCATTGGCCAAGTTTGAAAGTGGACCACACCAACAGAGCCAGCAAAGAAGACTAGAACTGTGACATCTAACGTCGAAATCCTGGCCCCACTGAAGTCACAGGCAAAACTCCCATTGACTTTGATGGGGCCAGGAATCCTCCCTAAAGTTTAGGATTAGCAGGTATTAGATTGGCAGTTGTGATTCAAGCTATATTCAAATTAAGCACACGGACGACAGTAGCAACACAACAGTGTCACTGAGAATCTGTCCAGTTTGCTGAATGCCGACGGACATTTCTGTTCCCTCTCAACAATCAACATTTCCTCTATTTAAAAAAAATATTTCTGTAAAATTTTAGCAAAAATACATTCTGTCAACATCTTGACTGGAAAAATGTTTCAGATAATCACAGCAATAGTACAAGCGAACACCAGTAGTTTGTTTAGCTAAATGCAGTATAAACAGTGCAGAGTGATACACTGTCAAACATGAGAAATGCATGTCACAGCCATACTAATTGAAGATACTGAAACATGAAGATATTAAAAATGACAATATGCTAAAGAACATGTTAGAATGACTTATCAATATAGCTTTTACTTTTTAAACAGTAGCTAAATGTTCACTAGTGCTTTCTTAAAAGTACACATACACTGGTGCTTACTTGTAACAAAGATTTGAATTCTTGCCTACTTGTCACAGATCATAACATCATTACAGGCAGACACAATCTAAGAAATAAATTACAGGGTCCAGTATTTATATTATTCAGTCATTGCAATCACTAACATTGGAGATAATCAGCTCTCAAAACTAATTTCAGCTCCTTTGTTCTATGTAAGATTTAAATTATGTTATTTAGCAAAGTTAATGGCGACGTTTTTTATTTTGAAATGACATTTTTTGTACTGCGTGTGCCTCTTGGAGAGCCTTATGCAAAATCCTTTGAAACAGCTTCTATAAAATTTGGAGCAGACATCAGTATTGTAAACGTACAGATGATTGCAAAGAGTGAAAATGCAACCAGGCATAATCTGTCTATGACAGCTGCTGCAAACTTCCACTCACTACAAACTTCTTCACCTTCATCTTGTTTTCTGAAGCGCATTGCAATGAACTGAACTTCTTCCAGGATTTTGACAATCACTGGGATAGTATCTATCAAAGCTTTCTTTTGAACTAGCTCAATATCTTCTGTAGAGGCACAAGTGACCTTTCCACACTTACTACCCGGGTCGCTGTTTTGTGGGCAGCAGGGGTTTTCCATGGCATGGTAGCTATAGATCACGTTCCCGTTGCTAGATTGGTATCCGGGTAACACATTCATCTCAATGCTACTGATGCTTGAACGGTGCTTGGGATAGTTGTATTTGCAAGAGAGGGGCCTTATGTTCTCTCCAGGCTTTTTCATCCTTAAAAACCATGCACACCAATTCAGCAGGATAACACGAACCTGAAAAACAGGAGGAAGTGATGACAATATTGTAGAGCCCTTTATCTTATTTTCACTGACTGAACGATGCACGTAGAAATCTTTGCAGGATCTGTATTTCACAAAGGGATTTTGCCATATGTACATCTCCATTTGGACAGCTATAAACTATTGTAAGGGGAAACTATTTCACTATCACTAATTTATATTGGCTTGTGATTGGGGTGTACCAGGCCCTTTGAGGACCTCCGGAAGGCACTGCAGTCCTACCACACCCTGCCTCAGAAAAAAGGCAGTAGAGCTGGGTCTTCCAAGCTGCCTAGAGAAGCTGCAGAGGGAGACAGTCAGTCAGAGCCTAACAGGCTCATATAAAAGAACTGCAGGGCCTGGACACCCCAGTTGTTGGTTGGAGCCAGAGGAAGAAGGATGCTGTTCCTGGGCTGGCTGAGGAAGCTGCAGCAGCTGGACAGAGCAGTTGCTGGTTGCGACCAGAAGGAGTGGAAGGCTGGGAGACGATAGAGGGACTAGGGAGAAACCCTGCCTAAGCAGGGGTAGGACTATGAAGCTCCCCAGGAACAGAGGCCTAGGAGAGAGAGAGCTTTGACAAGAATGGCCAGAGACTGTTATAAGCTCTCCAGGTGAAGGGGTCTGTGAGAGAGAACCCTGCGAGAACAGGACAGAGACTGTTACAGACTCTCCAGGCAAAGAGACCTGGGAGAGACCCTGCTTAAACAGGGAGCAGCTCGAGGACCCCAGAATCTGATTGGACAGAGTGGGAAGCAGCCCAGGGAATGCAACAATAGACGCTAGTGATGGAAGCGGCAGTTGGCTGCTAGTCGTAGGGTCCCTGGGTTGTGACCCGGAGCTGTGGGCAGGCCTGGGTCCCTCCACTGGTCACAGACAGAGTGGCCAAGGGTGAAGGAGGCAAAAAGCTTTGTTTGGAAACCAAGAAGGGGGCAAGTGCTTAAACAAGCCCAGAGACAGTCCTGAGAATCTTAGGAAGGGGCCAACTGTTTGTTTGACTGTGTTACCCCAGTAGGGGTTGTTTTCCGTCCATTTCACGTAGAGATTGTGTGTGACTCAGCTTCAGGGCTGAGTCACTGAAAACCCATCTGAAAAGAGAAACTACCGGCAGAAAGCACTGCAAAAGCAGCAACTCTCTTGGTAGTAGAGGCAAAGAGACAGTGGAGCAGCAGGAGCTATCAGAGAAGTTTGTGATGGGCTGGGCAGAGCTAGGAGGGTAGAAGACTCATGTGGGCCCCTGAGATAACGAGGGAAGAACCAGCTCAAGAGACTGAACCAGAGAGTCGGAGTGGAGGGATTGGGAACAATGCAGGGAGCTCTGACGTGAGGGACATGGTGGGTTGTGAACACAGACCAGGGCAGGAATCCGACCTCTAGTGAGAAGCCCTGGGAGGTGTTGCTCATTACAAGAACCCAGGAAAGGGCTAAGGAGAAATACTCCACCTAGCTGCCTCCTTCCTACCACAGTCTATCTTGTAGGAGTGTGTGCGGATCACTAGGCCCAGAGTCAGGAGCCAGAGACCTGACAAGGGCTTGGAATTATTATTTGGATTTTGTTATCCCAAAGGCAGTGGGAATAAATTGTGGCCGGGCTGGAAAGCCAAGTTGTGAGAAGAGGCTGACCACCGTGAGACCAGAATGACCGTCAGCAAGGGGTGCATGACAGAGTTGCTACGCTGCGCCTGGCCAGGAGGTGAGTGCACCCTTCTCCAGGTTATTTTTCGGTGGCTTGTTACTTTCTCAGACTTCCCCTTTCAAAGTGAAATTTTCCCAAGCTTGGTCTCTTCCCACATGTGACTTTTTTGGGGTAGTTTGAGCAAAACGTTCAGCCAAGTGAAGAAAATGGACTTTTCACATTACAAAGCAATTCTTGCGCCCTTTTGTTTGTAAACATTCCAGTGTCTCTGTGGTTCAGAGGAGAAAGCTGATGGCAGTCGTCCTTTTGCATAGATTTCATGACTGGGTTATACCGGAAAGATTTGAGGTGATCATTCTGCTGCTGTTGTAGCAGGATTATGAGTCAGAGTGCTGTGAGTTTGTTTTGGAGTACTATGGAGCCATGACTTTCAGGAAGGGAAAGGAACTTGCACAACTGTGAATGTTAGTCACTGGCTCAGGAAGCAGGGAGCTAGTGATGCTACTGCAGCTAATTAAGCCATGTGTCTTTTGTGCTGCCCCTATGCAGGTCCTTAGCCTGCCCCTGGTTCACCAGCTGTCAATTCCTTTGAAGCAGGAGGTGGAAATAATCCCACAATGAGGAATAGAGAGGAATTAAAATATGCAGAATCCTCGATGCTGTGGGGAGGAAGATGCATGACCAGCAGGGAATCCAATGAGATTCGCCTTGCAGAGAACAACAGTTTCAGGTAAGTAATTTCCTTTTCTCTGCAGATAACCCCATCTTAATAGATTCACATTCTTACCGAGCAAAAAAGCTGCAGGGCTATCTCTGAAAGAAAAATTTAACACAGACTGCAGCAGACATGGAGGAAAAACAGGGCCGATTGTGCCAGGAATCACAATGGCCAGAACTTTTGTATTTGTATGCAGAGAGTTAAACGTCTTCTCATCCTCCTGATGATGTTCTCCTCAGTACAACCGTAGCACTCCTGCCTTTTCGCTCTAGGTCTCGCCCTGTCCCTCCCACCCCATCTCTTTTTACGTGGGTCTCTCTTTCCTGGCCTGGCACGTATCCATTCAAATGATGTTTTCTGCAATATTCACGTGGGCTCTACTGCAATGCAAATAATCATTCTGGGCCTCAGTTTGCTAGGTGCTGTACATAGGCAGAGACAGTGCCTGCCCTAAAGAACTAAATAGATAAAACAGAGAGGTGAAGTGACTTGCTCAAGGGCATATAACAGAACAGTGGCAGGGCTGGGAGCAGACCCCAAACTTGCTGGGTCCCCTACTAGTGCCCAGTAGCAGGGAGGGATAGTTCAGTGGTTTGAGCTTTGGCTTGCTAAGCCCCTTGTTGTGAGTTCAATCCTTGAGGGGGCCACTGAGGGATCTGGGGCAAAAATTGGTCCTGCTAGTGAAGGCAGGGGGGCTGGACTTGATGACTTTTTAAGGTCCCTTCCAGTTCTAGGAGATAGGTATATTCCCAATTATTATTTTATTTTATTTTAATCTGCAAGCCAGTCTCTCACTTTATCAATAGCCGACCCAGGAACCTCAGTCACTAACACATTCCTAGTACACGGCTGGAAGGAAACACAGATCCTTCCTTTACTTCTCCGGCAGTGGGTGGAGGAGCATTGCCTCTCTAGATGTGGGTGGAGGGGCTTTCTGCAGGTATCCTGAAAGCTCAGCCCTTGGCATATTCCCAGGCAGTCTTAAATTCAAAAGAGGTCTTTTAAAACCCTTCTAATAAATTGGGAAAAGGTCAGTCATCTCAGGGGGATGGGAAGAGGTTCAGATGGTTGGTTTGTTTGTTTGTTCCCTATCCTTGTAAATAATTTACTTTCCTATAACTAGGTAGGGCCCTCATCACAACCAGCACTGCTATGTCAATGAGTGACTGCACTGAAGTGAGCGATGGACGTGTCAGTGCTCTGAGAACAAGCATAAATGCAGGTTGCCCTGAGATACTGGTGCAAGGTCAGCCCTGTGTCTATTGGAAACTTGGCAGCAGAGTGTGAGTCCCAGCTCTGATCTACCCGAACTTTCATGACGTCGAGTGTTCTGATCAGCTCTGGCTGGGGCTTCATTGCCCCAAGGCCTATGCAGGGATAGGAGATTCCAACACAGCAATCTGCCGGAAGGAGAACCTCATTCAGTGTTGTCCTGCAGCGCCCAAATATTCCCTCTCCACACTCTGGGTGCAGGACTCTCAGAACTGAGTGACCAGAAGCCACGTCTGATCACTTCCATTGACGGAAGAGTTCTCCATGAGTTGCCTGGTCCCCATAAAGATAATGCCTCAGCTGAGAGGCTGGTTTCACGCACCACTAGTTGAGGCTTATAATAAGGCCTGCTAAGTTACTAAAGCTTCACAGTGTGCCAAACACAGGACATTTCACTGACCAAAATAGGGTATCCACTCTGGCTCCTCAGTGCCTGAAACTGCTGTAGCTTTGCTGGGTAGCTTCATCTCACACTTAGCAGAACGATCAGAGGGTGTCTTGATGGGACTATGAGTGATTAGAACCCCTGGAGGGTAAGGAGGGTCTGGAGACTGGTGAGCACATTCCACAAGGCAGCCAGCCAAAGTTCTTATTAAGGCCGAATATGCATGAGTCACACCTGGGCCTCTAGGGCCGTGGTGCAACTAGGGCTCTCAGCACATGGATTCATGAGCGGGATGGTTATCTTCAAAGCTCTCCTAGCCCTGGTCTACACTGGGGGCAGGGATTGATCTAAGTTACACAACTTCAGCTACGTAAATAACATAACTGAAGTCGACGTACTTAGATTGACGTACCGCGGTGTCTTCACTGTGGTGAGTCGACCGCTGCTGCTTCCTCATCAACTCCGCCTGCGCCTCTCGCAGCGAAGTACAGGAGTCGACGGGAGAGCGCTCGGGGGTCAATTTATCATGTCTAGACTAGACACGATAAATCCATCCCCGCTGGCTCAATCGCTGCCCGCCGATCCGGCGGGTAGTGTAGACATACCCTTAGAGCATTGTAACTGGATGAAGAAGATCATTCAGAATTCATTGGCTGTGCTGTCTGGCAGGTAAGACAATGATTTTAAATGTCATGACAATTCACTAAGAAATCATTACTAGCATGCCCAGCTACTGGATTTTTCATTGTTTGTTTTAAACATGCGTCAACACCCTGGAGTATTTTAGAGCAGATGAAATCTGTTGTTTATTCTGCCTCTCACACAACGTGACATCAGTGGATTGTGGGACATTTTTCCATTTTGTCAGAGTAATTTCTCACCGTGACAGAGACAATGAACTAAGTGTCAGAGGCTGCTGTAGAAATGGACTTCTTGGAAAACCAGTCTGGATAGATAATTGTGGATATTTGTTTTCACTTCTGCTTTCCTCTTTTCCTTTTTAATCAGGCACAATGCGCTCTGTAAAGTCTCCCCATGAGAAACAGTGAGAGAAAAACTGTGCTTTGTTTTGGTTTGGGGGTTTTTACTTGAACATCTGAGAAGTGGATATTGCTCCTGAAAGGCCCCAGCCCGTCTCATCAGCTGGAAGTGGTGGGCAGAGCCCAGCGAAGTGAGGGAACACGGCCCCCTCAGAAGACGGAGGGGCCACAGCACCAGGACTTAATCTACTACCAGGGAGGTACAAACAGGAAGTGGAGTGCAGGTCACAGGGTCAAAATGAGGGATCTAGAGGAGACCACTGAGCACAGTGAGAAGAGAGCAGTATGGGTCCTGTGATGCCCTGGGAGTTGGCAAGAGCAAAGGGGGCACCATTAAGAAGAGCAACATTGGTTTGCCTGATGTCTGACTTTCCCACGTCAGCTGAACAGTAAATGCCACACACTCCAGTGGGAAGCCTAATAACCAGGGTGTTTTGTAATGGTCACCCAGATCCTGGGGGTTTGGGCTTTTTTTCCAAGTGTGGGTTTTTTTCCAGCATGACGAGATCACACCTGTTTTGTTCAATCACAATTGTTCAGCTGATTACAAGAAGTTGTGGTCCCATCAGTTCAGTATCAAGAAGAGTCATTTTTTCCTTTTACTGAATAGGTCCATGTTGAAGCCACTTACCCAGTGGGGCATTTTCCCCGCTTGTGGATCATGATGATGAAACTGAAGAACCAGGACGGTTACCACCACCGAGAGACCAACAATGACCATGATGCTAGCGAAATATTGAGCTGCAATTAAAAAATAACAAAGACGAGGTGAGTTTGATTAGAAATGACAGGGTGAAATCTGCCATCCTGATTGTTGTCCTGTGCCACCGCCATGTGAGAGAGTGAGCGTCCCCTCCAGACTGAAAACACGGCCGACCCCTGCAAAGAAATGCCAGGCATGGGCTCCATTAGTGACTGATCATCAGAGAAAGGGGCCCTCTGAATGCAGGCTTCCCCCCCATCCAGCCCCCCATCCAATTCAATTGTAATGGCACGTACACAAAGGACAAGGGATTTACATTTCTAGAATTTATATCAAATTCAGTATAATTGTTGGCATAAGAAAATGATATTAAGGGCGAGATTTGCAAAAAACCCTGAAAAGAGACAGCAGGTAGTTGCACTGTTCCAGGAGTAGGGGCCAGGTTGTGACTGAGATGCTATGTGGTCCTTAGTTCCCCATCTTGGTCCGTGGAGGAGGTAATCTGTGCCAATCTCTAACCCACTGGCCCTGCCATGCCAGCACATGTGCACAGGGCTGACAGGTTTGTATAATTTTTGGTGGTGCCCAGAACGGGTCCAAGTCCTGCCCTACCACACCTGCCTTGTAAGCCAATATATATATTTTAAAATAATCTAAAAATATGGGGGCTCTGGGGTGGGACTGGTGATGAGGGGTTTGGGGTGTGGGAGGGGCTTAGGCAGAGGGTTGGAGTGTGGGGGTGAGGGTTGTGGGGTGGGGCTGGGGATGAGAGGTTCATGGTGCAGGAGTGGAATCCGGGCTGGGGCAGAGAGTTGGAGTGTGGGGGGATGAGGGCTGGGGATGAGGGGTTTGGGGTGTGGGAGGGGTTCTGGGCTAGGGCAGAGGGTTAGGATGTTGGGGGGATGAGGGCTCTGGCTGGGGATGAGGGGTTTGGGGTGTGGGAGGGGGCTCAGGGCTGTGGCAGAGGGTTGGGGTGCAGGGGGCGAGGGCTGTGGGGTGGGGCTGGGGATGAAGGGTTCATAGTGCAGAAGGGGAATCTGGGCTGGGGAAGAGGGTTGGGGTGTGTGGGGGATGAGGGCTGCGGATGAGGGGTTTGGGGTGTGAGGGGGCTATGGGCTAGGGCAGAGGGTTAGGATGTTGGGAATGAGGGGTTTGGGGTATGGGAGGGGCTCTGGGCTAGGGCAGAGGGTTGGGGTGCAGGAGGGTGAGGACTGTGGGGTGGGGCTGGGGATGAGGGGTTCATAGTGCAGAAGGGGAATCTGGGCTGGGGAAGAGGGTTGGGGTGTGGGGGGATGAGGGCTGCGGATGAGGGGTTTGGGGTGTGAGAGGGGCTATGGGCTAGGGCAGAGGGTTAGGATGTTGGGGATGAGGGGTTTGGGGTATGGGAGGGGCTCTGGGCTAGGGCAGAGGGTTGGGGTGCAGGAGGGTGAGGACTGTGGGGTGGGGCCAGGGATGAGGGATTCAGGGTGAAGGAGGGGCTCAGGGCTGAGGCAGAGGGTTGGGGTGGAGGGGGTGAGGGCTCTGACTGGGGATGCAGGCTCTGGGGTGGGGCGGGGCTGGGGATGAGGAGTTTGGGGTGCAGACAGGCTGCCCTGGGATTGGGGCCAGAGAAGAAGACTCCCCCCAGCCCTCTCCCCGCTGGCAGTAGCCAGCTCCAGGGGAGGGGCCCCCTTTCCCTTCTCTCCCCACTCCCTGCCAGCACACTCACCCCGCACCACTGTCACTGCACCTGCTCCTCTCAGGTCCAAGAAAGCCCCCTCGCCTTCCCTGTGCTAGGTGCTGGGGTGAGGCTGCCATCACATGTGCACCTCCTTCCCTGCTGCTGCCCCTCACTGTAGCCTCACTGGGGGTGGGGCTGCCCCTTGCCCGGCCTGGGGCAGGAGCGGTGACTACGGGTGTGGGGGGGCTGTGCTAGTGGAGGGTCCTGCCGGAAAAGGGAAGGGTCCAAGGCAGAAGGGCAGGGTCGGGGTCAGCCTGCCCTGGCATGGGATGGGATGGGGCTGCTAGGACCCTGTGGTGGCAGTTGATGCCAGGAGCCAGCAGAGCACAGAGCAGCTCTGAGACAGGGACACTCTGGGACCCGGGAGAGACATGTGGGGGCAGCAGATGTGGGCCAGGGGACACTCAAGGGAGGCGTGGGGGGGGAAGCAGGTGGGGCCCATGGATAGATGCAGCCCCGAACATTGGTGGAGCCGGGCCCCCAGGCCCTGAATATTGCTGGAACCTGAGCCCCATGGACCCATATAACTCGGCGCCCCTGTGTGTGCATTGCCCAGAGCTCTAGGGGAGGAGCCAAGGTTCTGCCCAGCTGTGCAGAAGGGGGGCGGCTGCACCATGGTACAGGAAGTCCATGCAGGAGAATAACAGAGGCAACTTGTGCTCACTCATTCCTCTACACTGGTCACTAAGCAGGTCACAGTCAAGCCCTAAGATAAGCAAAGTACCTGAGAAACTCACAGGAGGAGTTTCAGCTTTGAGGCTCTCTGTCCACTGCTGTATGTGTCCGGGTATTGCAAACCAGCTCAGTGATGTACGAATGCTTTGATATCCCAGGATAGATGGGAGCTGGGGAGTTTATGGATGAGTGAAACTTGCCCCAGTCAGGGACTTCAGAGAGTTAATGTTGTTTCATACACTGGGCTGGAAAGTGAGCAATACGATTGTGCATAAAGCAGTTTAGTTGGCTGGTAAAAGGCGACATATGCACTCGAATGCGTAGCTTTTGTCTTTGTATATGGTCAAAGGAACACAGACCAACAGCCTTCTCAGCAGTGTACTCATTGCCAATGCACGATCACACCCCGTAGGGATGCCTGATTTGACAGCCTTCAGTAGCGGATGAAGTCTGACTGATTCTGTCATGTCGAGCATAGTGCTGAAAGCAGAAACTGCAGGCCAACCCTGCTGCACACCATGATTATTTCTGTGCAGCTTTCACCTCAGGATCAAGCCCCCGTGCCCACTGATTAAAGGCGGTCTCTAGTGTCTCAACACTAGCCAAATAGGAAACCTACAACAAAGAAGCAACATGACAAGAGAGGAAGGATGATCCAGTAGTTAGGGCATCAGAGTAGGACTAGAGACTCTGGTTCAGTTCTCTGCTCCACCCCAGATCCCTGTGCGAAATTGGGTCTCAGTTCCCCATCTGTATAATGGGGATAATAGCACTGTCCCGCCTGACTGATATATGGTTAGGATAAATAGAGTAAAGATTGTGTAGCATTCAGATCCAACAGTAATGGAGGCCTTATTAAAGGTGGAAGAACTTGATGGAATATTTGATGATATTTGACTTTTGAAAGGAGATCCAGTACAGCTAAGCTGAAGAGACAACACTGAGGCTAACCAAGGAAAAATGCATTTTCTGCATACCCCAAATCAAGTTTTAGGGAAGACAATAAAGAGAGATGGAATCGGTCCAAGCCTCTGCAGCTTGAGGTCTTCAAACCACAATTTGAGGACTTCAATAACTCAGACATAGGTTAGGGGTTTGTTATAGAAGTGGATGGCTGAGATTGTGTGGCCTGCATTGTGCAGGAGGTCAGACTAGGTGATCATAATGGTCCCTTCTGACCTTAAAGTCTATAAGATCTGGACCAAGTACCACTAAGATGCCAATGTCTATTGCTAAGGTTAATGTGATTTAAGCCAATTGCTAAATATGTTCCTGAGAAAAATCTGGTAGTAGCAAACACTCTGTCATTGTGGCAGCATTGCAGTCACGTACCCATGAACTCAAAATTACATAAAGGGGCACGTGGATGCTGTGGATGCATACAGATACGTGTCAGAACAGAGACTACTCCAGCTACCGAAACAATCTTAACAGATACCTAACTTCAGGAAGTTCTAAGTGACATTAGGAGTGGGTGGTCCATGTATCTAAGGACACTAAAGAAGTGACAAGAGACAACTTTGTGTGTGCAATTAAGCAAATCTAATGGACTCATGATTAAAGGCAGTTGCATCATAATTCCAAATGAAATGAGTAGCGATATCTAAACCTCTTCCTTGGAGGACATCAGGGATTAACTAAATGCTGTGCCAGTATCTGGCTGGAAAGGTGAAGCAGAATGAAGGGACTGAAATTTCTCAGCGTTGGGAATGCTTCCTTCAATTGAAAGGTGCATCTAGGCTCTATGACTACAGGAAGTCTTTGAGTCAAATCACTGGACAGAGATTCATGAGCGCCTGATTCAGTTCTTGATTTGCCACAGGCTGGACCCTGGACAAGGTACCTAAAGAAGAGAAGCATTCAACTTCTATGAAGTTTAAGGGCAAGGAAGATGCCCAACTTCCTCAAACACCAGCCTTCAACTCTTTGGGCCTCAGTCCCTTGTGTTAAACGGGGATCAAAACACACCCTGTCTGTCGAGTGTAAGCTCTTGAGTCAGCTCTGCCTCTGTGTGCTGCCATGTACGGGCGGAGCAGAGAGGGTAGGAGGCACAACAGGATCGTGCCATGGACTATTAACTGTAACAAAGACTAGCCTGCACACCAGCAATCTCTGGTACTTCAGCGCTTGCTAGAGGGCAGATAAAGCAGATCTAGCAGTGACAAAGAACGTGGGAGTCTAGGCCTGTGTCCAGTGGTGCCAAATGCCAAGGAGCATTATAACCAAAGGGCCCACAGAGGGATGGAACAGCATGTGCTGAAGCCAGAAATCCTTTTTCCCCAACCGCACACACGTGCACCCAGCCCCTCTCCCAAGCAGGAGCTTGGAGCAATAGTTAAGGTTTTAATAGCGTCTCAGGTGTTATGTCACATACTCTCCTAACGCAACTTCCCATCGCTGCAGAGAAGAGCATAATGCGGATAAGGAGCCGCTAAGGTCTGCATTAAAACTATGGTATAGGTCTATGAGGCAGTCCCAATGTCCCAGGACAAAATGAATTATGCAGATAGGCTAACAGAATAATCTTGACAGGTAGAGGAATAGAAAAACCTCTCTATTACATACACACAAGGAAAGAGCAAAGAGCTAAGGGAGATTTTACTCAGTGTGAGGGGAACAGGCAGGATTAACCAATGGAAGGAACTACCCAGCGAAGTAGTGGATTTTCCAGCTCTCCGTGTGTTCACATCAAGACTGGTTTCTGGGAGGATAGGCTAGCTGGAATGCACCTCTCTGATCGCAGCCATTGTGCCTTCACTGCTCTCGGGATGGAATCCCACCACTTCCCCACTCCCAGGACAGGCCCGGCTGCAGGACCCTGGGTACCAACCCTGCGAACACTGTAGACAGAGCTGGCTCCAGCATGCTCAGTGAATTAGAAACACAATAGACATATCACAAGAACAACCACTGTCCTGAAATACTATGCACTTTGGTGAATGATGCACATTTAAAGGGGCACTGTAGGGTTACTAAGTCACACAGGAAATGACTTTTAAATGGTTTCAGCCTGGGATGCAAAGGAACCCTAAGGGTCTGCTAGCCCTGGCTGCCACAGCTTCACTGCCCTTGTTATTAAAGCAAAGCGCGATCAAAGCTAGCTGTGTGTGTGTGCTGCAGTGGCAGAGCAGGCAGGCCCTAGGACAGGTACACTCACTGAAAGAAAACAAGAAAATGCCAACAGATACCCATATAGGAATTAAAGCCACTCCCTCTTCCATTTATTGCACATGGAGACCCCCAGCCCACAGGACCTGCCTACTATGCCCCCTCATCAACATGGCACATCCCACTGGCAAATGGAGCTGAACGGAATGACATACCCTTTGCATCTGACCTCTAGGACCTGCTGCTCTGACTTTTCCTGGGGCCCAATTCTGCGCCCATGGACACCATTGGTAGTAGGCTCAGGCTAAGGAACCCAGTGATCTGTGTCACTGAACAAAGCTTGCATGGCCAGGCATGGGTAATGGGGTAGCACATGTTAGCAAGAGGCACAGGGATTTGCCTCTGTAACTCCACATGCAGCCTGTGTTTTCATTGGCCTGGAGACGTTCAGGGCATGAGTGATGTTGAAGGCAATGTTGTTTGCAGTGGCGGTGACTGTTCCTCTGTCCCTGGGGCCCAGCTAGCCGGGGTGGTGCTAACGTCTCCAGGCCATGGGGCTGAGCTCCGCACTGACCAGCAGCAGATGGAGCCCCCTTCAGGCAGCCTCAGTGGCACAAGTGCTTAATGAAACATGAAGTGAACTTGATTTGTGAAAGAAATTACATTGTTTTCACTGCCCTCCCCTGCATGGCTGCCATGGGACAGGAAAGGGAACGATGTCAGACCTTGCTTCAACCCCTACTTCTATTGCTGACTTGCTCTCTGGCCTTTTGACTTCCCTGTGACTCATTTTGCACCTAGGTGTGGAGGGGGGAAATGCTTTGAAATCTCTAAAACACGAAGAGATTGATGGGATATTGGTGACTATTAGCCAGTCTTATTATAGTTTCAAAACACATGCTGTTTCCTTAGCATCTTTGTAACACTCCAATAGCTGCTTCCAAGGCACAGAAGTGCAGGCAATCTCTTTCCAGAGTGAGGTACTGGCTTTCCTAGGGCTGATTTATTTTTTTGTCTTTTTATTGCTAGAAGAGGCATAATGTGTAGCGTAGTACCTAGGCAGCTGCTTCAGCATCTGGGGGTTGTAGTCATGAGTCCCTGGGCTTTAGATATGCATAACATACTGAATTACCAGCAGACACCTAGCAAATATAGTGGCTGATGCTATCCAATGGGGGGCTATAAATAATCAGCAATAACAGCTATTCATTCTTGCAGTGGTGCTTTCCTTTGCCGATGACATTGCTTTCCCGGGGATGATGTGGAATGGAATGACTGCCCTTACATCAGAGAGAGAACAGAAAGCAGCAAAAATTGGATTGAAAGCAAATGCAGAGAAGACCAATATTATGAAGGGAGGAAACTGGACAACAGATACAAAGGTGCATGTGGATGGAAAAAAAACCAAACTGGTAGAGTTCTGCCACTTGGGGAGAGTGATGACATTTGAAGATGGCTGTGAGCGAGAGATTCATCCAAGATTAGGAAAAACAAACACTGCTTTTGGAAGGATGAACAACCTGTAGTCACATAGAGGTCACCTACCAAACTACAGGTCACGTTATACCATGCGATTGTACTGAGCACACTACTGTACAGAGAAGAGACTTGGCCAATGACAGTGGCTATCTAAAGGAGATTGGAAGCTGCCCATCACAGATGGCTGAGGAAGATACTACACATTTCGTAGAAAGACAAAATAACTAAAGCGAGAGCCAGGAAGCCAACAGAGCAGGAGTTTAGAAAAGGCCAACAAAGAGAGAAGTCTCAGGTGGTTGGGATGTATGCCCTATTTGGAAGATGCTAAGCAAGCAGTGAATGGGGTAGTCAGGGGAGGAAAGAGAAAGTATGGGAGGCCAAGGAAGAACAGGCAGAAGACAGTGACAGAGGATTGAATGCGCTGTCATAACCGAGGAAGAGGTCCCATAACTAGCGAATGACCACAATCAATAGACGATGTGTCAGCGGCCCAGGAGAAACTAAAGTCTAAGGGAGAGGTAGGCAGCCTATGGCACACGTGCCAAAGGCAGCATGCAAGCTGATTTTCAGTGGCACTCACACTGCTGGGTCCTGGCCACCAGTCCAGGGGGCTCTGCATTTTAATTTAATTTTAAATGAAACTTATTAAACATTTTAAAAACCTTATTTACTTTACATACAACAATAGTTTAGTTATATGTTACAGACTTATAGCAAGAGACCTTCTAAAAACATTAAAATGTATTACTGGCATGCGAAACCTTAAATTAGAGTGAATAAATGGAGACTCGGCACAGCACTTCTGAAAGATTGCCGATCCCTGGTCTAAAGTAAGGTGATGGTCCTCCTAGAATGTGGGAAATTCTATAAAAGAGATGGAAATAGTTTGCAAATTAGAATGCTGATGTGGGATGGGGATGGTAGTCTAGTATGACATCGTGCATCACTGAACGGGTTTGTTGCAGGACTACAGCAAAATGCCAAGGTTTGTTTGGAGATGTCAGGGCATGTCCTCAGCTTCAGTGCAATTATGCCAGTGTATAGCAACTGAGGACCTGCCCCATCATGTGTATTTAGGGCAGTGTAAGAAAAACTAAAACCTGAACAAGCTTGGAGTGGGTAAAAGCAGAACAAACTTGAAGTGAGTAGCCAGCTCCAGCCCTGGGACAGAAGCTGCCACTGCCAGGTGAATGCAGGGTAGGCTCACTCTGCAGCCCACCACCAATGACCCATCACCCTTCCTGGTGTAGCTCCATCACTGAGCAGCATAAAACTAGTGCAGCAGGGTGGAAGATCAAACCCAGGGTCTGCATTACCCTACCATGCAGAAGGGTACATACAGTCCAGTCTGTGACCAATAGTTTAAAAACCAAGGGCCTAAACTTAGCCTGTGTCATGTCCATATTTAGGGACTAAAATATTGCCCTGATTTTCAAAAGTGCTGGCACTCAGCATTCATGACTTCAGCAGGAGTTGCTGGGTGATTCGCAGTTCTGAAAATAAAGTCCTATATTAATTGCCTAAATACAGATTTAGGAGCCTGGCTTTTAAGGCATTCACTTTTTAAAATCTGTGTGTGGTTTGAGTGTGTCTGTAATATGCAATGTTTATGAAATTATAATTGTTATTCTATGTCCATTTGGGAGGCTGAATTCTATGGAGAAAATCCCACTGACATCAGTGTGCCTCTAGGTACTACTGTAATCCAAATGATAAGCAATGTGTATAATTATGTAGGGCTTTGTTTGCTTACCATGTTTTAATCATGCAGTAGTTATTCATTTAAATCCTTTGTGCTTCACTAAATACACAATATAGGAACATTTTCAGTTCTGAACCTATTTTTAAAGGAATAATATACCTTGTTCTTTGATTAGCTGTTTGATGACACAAGAGCTTGGATGGAAGTACAACCTCCTGATTTAAAGGTATTTGTTTTTTCTTTATGCATTGTGTGTGTGTGTTCGCATTCCATAAGCAAAATCTTTGTTTAAAAGAGTCTGACATACCCCTACCCCCAGTGCAAACTCTTATAAACAAGGAAATAGCAAGTTAGAGGACACCTCTGAACTGTATAAAGCTAACATAGCATAGTTCAACTGATGGTGATAGATTCCACATCATCACAAAAAAGCCTTCCTTCTCCTTCTGAAAGATCTGCTGCACAAAACATTAAGTACCCTTCTAATACAATGCAAAACCTCAGTTACATCCTCAGTAAATATTCAGGACTGATCTGTGTGCACGGGTTAGGTGTACTGTGTGTGATGTGTTTGATGGAGGAAGTGTGAGGTCACCTTTACGTTTTTGCATTCTCTAGTGAGGAAGATTTAATATGTGCAAAAATTCATACTCATCTAGTCTGGTCTCTTGCAGAGCACGGGCCATAAGATGTCACCCAATGATTATCCATCAAACCCAACAATTTGTGTAATGAATTTGGAGTTTCGTGGCTTAATACATGCTCCCTACTCCCATGCACTGTTCTATCCAACTGTATAGATAGCACCATAAAAAAAAGGAAATTAAAAATAGGCCAAGTCACAAGTGCAGCCAGGCAGGCTGCCCTAGGGAGGAATCAGCTGTTCTAGGGATGGATAAGTTCAGGCCTCAGTGATTGCTGTATAATCATGCTCTGAAGGTCTTGACAAAAGTTGCACTCCACAGCTTTCAGGGCTCGCAGGGACTCCCAGGACTCAGCAATATCGCCTTGCTCTTATAGTTCACTGAGTTTGGTTCTAACTCAGCCATTGTATTTTATACACCACAGCGTTCAAATGCTTTTCATCCACATCCCTGGGTTTGTTGGATCGGTTAAGATTTTAAATATAAATCAGTGCAATTAGTCTCAGTGGTTCCCTGACTTCTCTGTTCCTTAGCTCAGTGCCCCATGTGAGTCCTCAGAAACTCAGCCATCATTTTTGTCAGTGAGCTTCAGGGCAGGCTTTGAATACACCACACTCTCAAACTCAGACTCTCCGAGGACTGTAGGGGTCTCTTGTGCTAACAGCAGGATAGGACTCCTCCAAAGCATGCAGAAGCGTGCTGCAAGGCACACAGGGAACAGCTAGCACGCTGACCTGTATGCTCTTTCCCTGGTGAGGTACAGGCAAGGGCAGTCATCTGTGGTACCAAGCAGTACACTCACCAGCAGAGGGAGGGTGCGGTCATTGCTTCTGCTTGGAGAAAAAACTGAAGTGCAGCACCCCAGAAGTGCACTAGGGACAGTGTCATGTTTCTCTGTACCAGATATGGACTGGCCACAGAGCTTGTGTTCCTCATAAGATCCTTTAATTCTCTGTCATATATGGCTGAAGTTCGTTTAAATAAGGTATTTGAGACACAGTACCAGCTAGTGGCTGAACACTAGAATACAGTTTAGCATTCCATCACATCTCCCCCATTATGTTCTTCATTCCTGCCATTTACAGTATCACACTGTCTTTGAAGCTCTGAACATATCAGTCTGTCTCTAAATTGTACTGGTTTTCTAATTACACAACAGGAACACATAATGACTTCCTCATCAGGCTGTCCACCACTTGCAACATCTGACTGTGGTCGATTTGGAATCCTTGAGTCATCATCTTGTTCTGCATCTGCCACCTGTAGGCTTTGCTCTGTTGATCACTCTTTCTGAGGAATAAACTGTAGATGTTGATGGTTTCTGCTGAACTCTCTGCTGTCAGTCTCAATCACATATGATTTGGGCACTGAATACATTTTCTTTATGACAGCTGGAGTTGTCCATCCTTCTCCATCCAATCTGACATGAACGCAGTCACCAGATTTTAGACCCAGCAGTTCTCTGAGTGTCTGTTGTAAAAGTGTAAAAATTCCTTTAGCCTTTTTAGCAAATTTTGCCACTCTCTTCATCTCTGGCCACTTTGCAAACAGGCTCTTTTCCAAAATTGGAACAGTAGTTCTGAGTTGTGCTGGACTAAATCCAAAAGAATCATAGAAGATTAGGGTTGGGAGACACCTCAGGAGGTCATCTAGTCCAACCCCCTGCTCAAAGGACCAATACTTACTAAATCAATTTGAGACCATTGCTCCTTGTTCTGTCATCTGCCACCACTGAGAACAGCCTAGCTCCATCCTCTTTGGAACCCTCCTTCATGTAGTTGTAGGCTGCTATCAAATCCTCCCTCACTCTTCTCTTCTACAGACTAAATAAACCCAGTTCCCCCAGCCTCTTCTCGTAAGTCATGTGCCCCAGCCCTCTAATCATTTTCATTGCCCTCCGCTGGACTCTCTCCAATTTGTCCACATCCCTTCTGTAGTGGGGGGCCCAAAACTGGACACAATACTCTGGATGTGGCCTCACCAGCGCCAAATAGAGGGGAATAATCACTTCCCTCAATCTGCTGGCAATGCTCCTACTAATGCAGCCTCATATACCCTTAGCCTTCTTGGCAGCAAGGGCACACTGCTGACTCATATCCAGCTTCTTGTCTGCTGTTATCCCCAGGTCCTTTTCTGCAGAACCACCTATATTCAGTCGATCCCCGGCCTGTAGCAGTGCATGGGATTCTTCCGTCCTAAGTGCAGGACTCTGCACTTCTCCTTGAACCTCATCAGATTTCTTTTAGCCCAATCGTCCAAATTGTCTAGGTCACTCTGGACCCTATCCCTACCCTCCAGTGTATCTACCTCTCCTTCCAGCTTAGTGTCATCTGCGAAGTTGTTGAGGGTGTAACCATCCCATCATCCAGATCATTAATGAAGATGTTGAACAAAACCGGCCCCAGGGCCGGCCTGTGGGGCACTCCGCTTGATACCGACTGCCAGCTAGACATCAAGTCATTGATCGCTACCCATTGAGCCCGACGTGCAAACCAGTTTTCTAGCCATCTTATAGTCCATTCATCCAGTCCATACTTTTTCACTTGCTGGCAAGAATACTGTGGGAAACCATATGAAAAGCTTTGCTAAAGTAAAGATAGATCATGTCCACCACTTTCCCCATATCCACAGAGCCAGTTATCTCATCATAGAAGGCAATCGGGTTGGTCAGGCATGACTTGCCCTTGTTGAATCCATGTTGACTGTTCCTGATCACCTTCCTCTCCTCCAATAGCTGCTTCAAAATAGCGGCTATTGGTGGTGATCTGTAACTCAGAAGAGCAAAGAATGGATCTTCCTGCTGTAGGATTTTCTTGGCAGTCTGTACAGCTCTCTCAGCCTCTTCATTTGCTTGTGGGTAATGTGGGCTACTAGGAATATGATCAAAATCATATTTCTCTTGGAATGACTTAAGTTCTGCTGCAGTGAATTTTGGTCCGTTGTCCATCACTGGTTGTTCTGGAATACCAAAATGAGCAAAAATGCACTTCAGTTTCTTGATAACACTGTAACATGTTATGTCTTTCAAATACATTATTTCTATATACCTGGAAAAATAATCCGTGACAACCAGGTAATGATGTCCTCTGAATCTGCATAGATCTGCAGCTCGTCTCTTCCAAGGTCCATTGGGTCGGGCTGTTGTATGCAGTGTAGTTGTAGCCATGGCAGTCTCAAGTTATTAGAGAAATAAAGCAGAGGCAACACATGGTGGGGGCATGCAAGGTCATGTCCCTTTCCCCTCCCCCAGTTTTCTGCCACGGAGGGAGTCAGGTTCAGCGCGGCTGAGGGAAACACGCCTGGGAAAGGTGCCAACACCTAGCACACCTGTTGAGCCCACTAGGAGGCACCTGGAGCAGGGAAGAAAGATGGGGCTGGCAGTGCACCTCCACCAGAGGTGGCACAGGGAAGCCCTATGAGTCCCATCCCTTCCTTGCCTGCAGCCACAGTTAAATGCTCAGGAGTAGGTGTCTGGAGCCTGCTCCGGCCCACGCTGCACGTGCAGCGGGGAGGCAATGGAAGAACTAAGTGGGGAAGGAGCTATGAAGACAGTAGGGGCAAGATGGTGCCAGCTTTGAGTGGGTGTGGGAGGTACAGTGGGAATGAGGCGGTCACATGGCCTCCCGAACCTTTACATTGTACACCCCCACACCATCAAGAGATAGGGGTCGTCTCTGGTACGTGAGGTAATATCCCACCCACAGATCTCCACACCTACCTGCCTAGATCTAGTAACCACCCCAAACACACCAAGAAATCTGTTATCTACAGCCAGGCACTCAGATACCACAGAATATGCTCTGAGAAGAAGGTCTGGGATATACACCTTCAAACACTTAAAACCACCTTCATCAAACAAAGACACTCCACCAGAGAAGTAGCTCTCATTATCAAATGGGAATCCAAATACCTCAAGCAAACCTGCTTCAATATAGAAATAAAATCCCCTCTGACCTCATACCCCTAGTTGTTACCTACCACCCCACACCAGAAACCATATGGGGTATCATCAAACAACTGCAACTCATACTCAATGGGAACCCCATCCTGAAATAAATCTTTTCTGAACCCCACCTTCTGGCCTACAGAACACCTCCCCGCCTCATCATCACCAGCTCAAAGCAGCACCAGACCCTGCCAAAAAAACAGATGCAAACTTGCCGACATATCTCCATTGGTATCATGATCAGCACTCCACGCACCGCAACACACCTTTCCGGATCCATGGATCCTACACATGCCTATCACAACATGTGGCGTACCTCCTCTAGTGCACAAAGCACTCCCAATAACAACTATGTGGGTGAAACCAGCCAATCACTAGGCTCTCGAATGAACTCACACAGGAAAATGATAAAAGACAAAAACACCACATCAGCTGTGGGTGAACACTTTTCACAAAGTGATCACTCTATATCTGACCTCTCAGTCCTCATCCTCAAAGGAAACCTGCACAACCCTTTCAAAATATGAGCCTGGGAGTTAAATTCATTACTCTACTAAATCTAAATATCAAGGACTGAACAGAGACAGTGGATTTATGGCTTATTATAACAATCTGTAACCCACTAATCCCCTCTTTTCATCCTGTGACTACCGAGGTATTAATGGACTGCTCTACCTTGAATGGCCCCTTGAAATATGTGCTAACTACTTATGCTAAACAATCTGTTCCACTTTGTCTTTAGCTGTGACACTCTGAGTATCTTTCCCAGCCCTGAAGAAGAGCTCTGTGTGGCTTGAAAGCTTGGCTCTCCCATCAACAGAAGTTAGTCCAATAAATGATATTATCTCACCCATCTTGTCTCTCTGATAGGGATGTTGTTGTTAAAGGTTCTTTGTGTTATGTTGGTCTGTTAGTTCTGCAATGTTCACACACAGATATTTTTATTCTTTATACATCTTTGCTGATGCCCTGCCACCACATTGACTGATTAGCCCATTCACAGGATTTAGTTAGACCCTGATGCCCATCATGGATGAGGTTTAGGATTCCTTATCTCATTTCATTTGGAATTACAATGCAGTTGCCTTTAATCATAAGTCCATTTGACACACTTAATTGTCCAGGCATGGCAAAGTAGTCTCTTGTCACTTCCTTCGTGTCCTTTAGATACTTGGGCCAGCCACCCCAAATGTAATTTAGAACTTCCAGAAGTTCGGTGTCCCTCAAGATTTCTTTTTGTAGCTTGAGTAGTTTCTTTTCTGGCACTGGTCTGTATGTGTCCACAGTATCCACATCCACCTTATGTCATCTTCAAGGTCAAGGGTAGTGAGTGTGATGCTGGGCTCTGTGACAGAGTGTTTGCTGCTACCAGATTTTTCCCAGGAATGTATTTAGCAATTGGGTTAAATCACATCAAAGTTGGCCATAGCCATTGGCATCTCAGCGGTACTTCATCCAGGTCTTTGCCCATCGATGAGGGTTACAGGAGGTGTATGGTCTGTCATCAGCGTAAATTAATTCAGTCCACAGAGATATCTGTAAAAGTTCTCATATGTCCATATATTTGCCAGGCACGCCTTTTTAATCTGTGCAGAGTGTTTTTCAGCTTCTGTAAGAGTGCAAGAGCAAAATGCAACTGGCTTCCATTCTGAGCCATGTTGTTGCAACAGTGCACCACTTAAGTCATAGGTGCTTCTATCCACACTGACCTTTCGTGGTTTGTTCATGTTGTAGTACTAGAGAACTAGAGCTGTTGAGATAATTTCTTTTACCTTTTTGAAAGCTATTTCTTGATTTGGCCCCCATACTCAAGAGGGGTTGGACTTTCATTCAGTAGTTCTGTCACTGTAGAAAGATCTTGTTGGTATCAACCAAGGTTATTTGCCATCATAAAATATCAGGGCTGGAAGGGACCTCAGGAGGTCATCTAGTCCAACCCCCTGCTCAAAGCAGGACCAGTTCCCAACTAAATCATCCCAGCCAGGGCTTTGTCAAGCCTGACCTTAAAAACCTCTAAGGAAGCAGATTCCACCACTTTCCTAGGGAACCCATTCCAGTGCTTCACCACCTGCGTAGTGAAAAAGTTTTTCCTAATATCCAACCTAAACCTCCTCCACTGCAACTTGAGACCATTACTTCTTGTTCTGTCATCAGGTACCACTGAGAACAGTTTAGATCCATCCTCTTTGGAACCCCCTTTCAGGTAGTTGAAAGCAACTATCAAATCCCCCCTCATTCTTCCCTTCTGCAGACTAAACAATCCCAGTTCCCTCAGCCTCTCCTCATAGGTCATGTGCTCCAGCCCCCTAATCATTTTTGTTCCCCTCTGCTGGACTCTTTCCAATTTTTCCACATCCTTCTTGTAGTGTGGGGCCCAAAACTGGACACAGTACTTCAGATGAGGCCTCACCAATGTCGAATAGAGGGGAACGATCACGTCCCTCGATCTGCTGGCAATGCCCCTACTTATACAGCCCAAAATGCCGTTAGCCTTCTTGGCAACAAGGGCACACTGTTGACTCATATCCAGCTTCTTGTCCACTGTAACCCCTAGGTCCTTTTCTGCAGAACTGCTTCCTATCCATTTAGTCCCTAGTCTGTAACAGTGACTGGGATTCTTCCATCCTAAGTGCAGGACTCTGCACTTGTCCTTGTTGAACCTCATCAGGTTTCTTTTGGCCCAGTCCTCTAATTTGTCTAGGTCCCTCTGTATCCTATCCCTATCCTCCAGCGTATCTACCACTCCTCCCAGTTTAGTGTCATCTGCAAACTTGCTGAGAGTGCCGTGCACGCCATCCTCCAGATCATTAATGAAGATATTGAATAAAACCGGCCGCAGGACCGACCCTTGGGGCACTCCACTTGAAACTGGCTGCTAACTAGACATGGTGCCGTTGATCACTACCTGTTGAGCCCTATGATCTAGCTAGCTTTCTATCCACCTTATAGTCCATTCATCCAGCAGGACCAGAAAATTGTTCCCTACGCTTTCCAAAAACGTCCTGGATTGTCTGGATTGTCAGTACAATCCAGTTCTGGAACATTAGTTGGTGCACTCAATTCTTGAATTGCCTTTACTTTCCATGTCTGTTATCAGTACCAAAACTTGATTGGAGTAGGCAGAACATACATTTTTCCTTATTTAGTCTCAGTCCAGACTGACTGATTAGACTTAGGACTTGGCTGAGGGTTCTATTATGTTCCTCCACTTAATACATCAGAATATTGTCCATGAAAATTACAACTCCATTTATGTTCATTAACAGTTCTGACATCTGTCTTTGAAAAATTTCAGGTCCAAAGTCAACTTTTTAATTTTCCAGAATCATAGAATATCAGGGTTGGAAGGGA
The DNA here is from genome assembly GCF_007399415.2 of Gopherus evgoodei. Lineage (NCBI taxonomy): Eukaryota > Metazoa > Chordata > Testudines > Testudinidae > Gopherus > Gopherus evgoodei. The sequence goes on along the minus strand of NC_044327.1, from coordinate 6,891,081 downwards.
CCTCAGGAGATCATGTAGTCCATGTCATAAACAGATAGTTAAGGGTTAATGTCACTTTCACCTGTAAAGGGTTAACAAACAGTGAACCTGGAACACCTGACCAGAGGACCAATCAGGAGACAAAATATTTTCAAATCTCGGTGGAGGGAAGCCTTTGGGTTTTTTGGGGGTTTTGCTTTGTTCTCTCTGAGTTCTGAGAGTGACCAGACGTGCAACCAGGTTTCTTTCCAATCTCTCTGATACAGTCTCTTATATGTTCAGAATAGTAAGTACTAGGTAGATAAGGCGGTTTTAGTCTTTTGATTGTTTTCTTTGTTTGCAAATGTGTATTTGGCTGGAAGGATTTTAATTTGTATTTTGCTGGGAGGATTGTATCTCTGTTACAACTTGTATTTGTACTGGGGAGAGGACTCCCTGATGTCTATAAGCTGAAAGACCCTATAACATTTTTCCATCTTGATTTTACAGAAACAATTTTTACTTTTTTCTTTCTTTTATTAAAAGCTTTTCTTTTTTAAACGACCTGATTGATTATTCCCCTTGTTAAGGCTTAAGGGAATTGAGTCTGTACTCACCAGGGAATTGGTGGAAGAAAGGAGGGAAGGTGGAATTCCTCTGTGTTTTAGATTCACGAAGCTTGAATCTGTATTACCTCTTGGTGAGGGGAAAAGGTGACATTCCTCTCTATTTTCAGATTCAAGAAGTTTGAATCACAGTGATCTCCTAGTATACCCAGGGAGGAGGAATGGTTTATTTCCCTTTGTTGTGAGACCCAAGGAGTTTGGGGTCCCCAGAGAAGGTTTTGGGGGGACCAGAATGTACCAGGCCCTGCAAGTCCTGGTTGGTGGCAGCACTACAAGATCTAAGCTGGTAATTAAGCTTAGAGGAATTCATGCTGGTACCCCATCTTTTGGATGCTAAGGTTCAGAGTGGGGGTTATACCATGACAGTCCAACCCCCTGCTCAAAGCAGGACCAATCCCCATACAGATTTTTACCTCAGTTCCCTAAATGGCCCCCTTAAGGATTGCACTCACAAACCCTGCCTTTAGCAGGCCAATGCTCAAACCACTGAGCTATCCCTCCCCCCAGTTACTTATGGCAGCTAGCTTAGAGAATACTGTAGAATACTTAAAGCATACTTTCATTTTGGGGAGGAAGTCATCCAGTGTTGGGAAGGCATATTTTTTCCCTCCCAACTGTTTCATTATTTCAAGATTACATAGCTTCATATTTTTCCATTTCTCTGTATAACCAGTACCAACCTGCCCCATTCTTTTTAAATCTTTGAACTGTATGTACAGTACAAGATTCAGCATTGTCTCTTAAGGTTAGTTGTAGTGGATCTCCTTTCAAAAGTCCAGAATCACCAAATATTTCATCAAGTTCGTCCACCTTTCTCATTAGGGTCATCATGGCTACAACGCTGCTGCTGAGAAGGCTGTTGGTCTGTGGTTCTTTGATTGCATAGCTTTTGTCTTTATAAGGTGTTTCCATGGTGAATTGGCCAATGCAGTTCAGAATAACTCCAGGGCTAGTCACAGCTGCGTCACTTAATTTCAGCTCTGGAAGAAGTTGAAGGTGATTGTAAGTCCCTTCTGAGATGACTGTGACATCAGCTCCTGAGTCAATTTTAAAGTCAGTATTCTTGTCATGAATATTCAGTTTTGCCCTCCAGTCAGGCTCTGTCATCACAAGTCACAGATCCCAGAAACAGTAGCTCTTGATTGTCTGTAATATGAGTCAACTCCCTGACTGCTATGGTGCAGCAAGCAGCTGCAAAATGTCCACATTTCATGCATTTATTACACCTTGTACCTCTGTCTGAACATGCATCATCTCTGGGATATGACTTTTTCTACAGCTTGTGCGTGTAGGCTTGAATTTGTCCCTCTCAGCTTGGGATTTCTCTCTCCTTTTCTCAGGGGTTTTATGATGATGATTTTTAAATACTCAAGTATCTGTTTATAGCTTCTATGCTAGTTTCAGGTTTTTCAAGTTGCTCCTGCCTTTTCTTCCGTTTAAGTAATTCTGGTTGCTTTACTATCTGTATAGCTAGTGCTAAGGTTCTCTCTCTCTTCAGTGGTAGCTGCTGTGAACAGTTTTTATCTATTAACCCAATAACCAGCCTGTCTCTGATATCTGCATGTCTTACTTTCCCAGTGAAAGGGAAAAGCTCGACTTGGACAGATCAGTGCTGACTGTAGCCAGGCAAACAAGGAAGGTACTGGGGCTAAAAAGAGAAGTGGCCCAGGAAGGCACAGCAGCAAGTAGTTAAAGGGAAGCAGCAGGTGACTGATCTTTATAGGGTCCCTGGGCTGGGACACAGAGCAGTGGGTGGTCCCAGGTCTCTGCCCCACCAGCAACTAGGGAAGTGGCTTAAGCACTGAGCAAGGGAGTAGCAGAGTCAATGGCAGCCAGTTGCTGCGGCCGCTGCAGCAGCTAACGTGTTGCTTAATGCCTTCCCCCTGGGGTGGGAAGTGAAGTTACATGAACACACCTCTGAACACTGGATCTTCACTGATCTAGGAGAGCAACTGTGATTGGGGTGAAGTTGAGGGAGAGGCATGTTAAGAGAATATTTGGTTGTTGGACTTTCACACCGTAAGGTGAGAAACTGAGGCCAAGGACACAGCCCTACGTACTCGGGGGGGTCATGTTTGTTTATGGTCAGAAGCTTTTGAATCACAGTTGTGGTATTTTCCCACGTTAATGCTGGGGTGCTTTTCCCTTTTTGTTAAAGGTTTTCTTTGCTATACACAGCCTCAGTGCTTGTGAGAGGGGAAGTATTGCCTCTCAGAGGTGCTCAGGGTCAGAGGGGAGGCAGTTAATTTTCCCACATTACTGGCTGGGAGCTCGAGCCCCTAAATGCTGAATCTGTCTTATTGCAGCTGACACCACTGGCAGAATGGTTGCAATTCTAACAAACACCAAGCTGGTATATCCCCCATTGGGACAATGTGCATCATAGGGAAATCCTAGTCCTTCCTGAATGGCCACTGCGTGGGGAGGCGGCTTCTTGCCATGGGAGCAAATGAGGTGGAAATAAATATTCAGACCCCACACCCTCTCTATCCTACAAAGCCCATTTCCATGGGGGCTCCCTGAGCAAGGATTTCACAGACCTAGCAGGTCCCTGAATAACCTCTCTCGAGTGGCCTGCCCGTTGAGTTTGTGCTGGAGTTTGACCTGTAGGCACAATATTCTATTCTTCTGGTTGTTCTGTCCTAAGGTTAGCCATGCTCCATGTCATGCAGACAGTCTGCACTAGAGATGGCCCAGCACAGACAGACTTGATTTACCATCACAGTGTGACAGGTGAACAGCAGGTGACAGTAACTGAGGAGCCATGGGAATGTTTTAAACATTCATTTTCCAGATAGCTGAAGTCAGCCTTCAGGAGATTCCAGTTCTGGGGCATGGAGCTTTATCCTTTTACAGCATTGCACAGGGGAAATGACTCTAATGAACAGATGAAGGGAACAAAATGTGTTTGACCTACATGGCAGCTTTGAAAGGTCCTTTTCTAAATACATCGGACATGCTCTAATTGGTTAGGCATTGGGGAAAATATTGCAAAATGTGAGGTGCTAAGTGCTAACACAGCATGTTTTAGTCTTGAGACAACAGTCTCAATGGGTCACATCAGCTCCTTGACTTTGTGCTCTGCAAGAGATGAAAGGCTGTGGTGAATCTATTCTTCTGGCCAGTACTGAGGTGGAGAGAAGGAGTTGGAACCACGGTGGTTATTCTGTTTTCTTTCCCTTACAGTCTACACACTGGTTTTGTAATGGTATAACTATGTAGGATCAGGCTGTGACGTCTCTACTGAAACAGTGAAGTCAGTACAACTCCCACGAGTGTGGGCAAAGTTATATCCATTTATAAGTGCTTGATACTGGTATATCTTACTCCCCTTTTCATCTGGGAATAGCTGCATTGGTATGAAGCACCTTTAGGCTTTGTGTACACTACAGAGCCTTAGGCCAGTGCAGCCTCTAGTATAGACAGAGCGTCTGTACCCAGGAGGAGTTTTTCTGCCAGTGTAGGAATATCTCTTCCCCGAACAATGTTAGCTGTGCAGACAGCACTCATCTTTTGCTGGCGAGGAGGGTGTTTTTTCATTTAAATAGGCAGCTTTGGGCTTCTAGAACCCAGTTATTCAGGAGCCTTTCAATAGGATGCCTCAATGACTTGGCAGCTTTGAAAATCCCACCTGCAGCATATGAATTGTGTGGTTACATAGCACCATATGCCACGTCCCTTCCCTGTGATTAGCAATGAGATGTGTGTGTTCTTAGGGGTGTCATAAACAGATAGCTAAGGGTTAATGTTCTTTTACCTGTAAAGGGTTAACACAGGGAACCAAACACCTGACCAGAGGACCAATCAGGAAACAAGACTTTTTCAAATCTGGGTGGAGGGAAGTTTTGGGTGTGAGTCCTTTGTCTTGGGTCTGACCCTCTCTGCTCTGAGAGTGATTTTTCTATCTCCAGGCTTTCTAATCTTCTAATTACAAGTTGTAAGTACAAGGATAGTAAGACAATAGGTTTATATTGTTTTTCTTTTGTATTTACATGTGTGTAGTTGCTGGAATGTTTTAAATTGTATTCTTTTTGGATAAGGCTGTTTATTCATTTTTTTTTCTTTAAGCAATTGACCCTGTATATTGTCACCTTATTACAGAGATCCTTTTATGTCCTTTTTTCATTCTTTTTATATAAAGCTTTCTTTTTAAGACCTGTTGGAGTTTTTCTTTAGTGGGGACTCCAGGGAATTGAGTCTGCAGCTCACCAGGGAATTGGTGGGAGGAAGAAGTCAGGGGGAAAATCTCTTTGTATTAGATTTACTAAGCCTGACTTTGCATACCCTCTGGGTGAAGGGGGAGAGAGATTAGCTCTCTCGGTGCTTGTGTTTCAAGGACTTGAAACAGGGAGGGTAGAATCCCTTTGTTTAGATTCACGGAGCTTGCTTCTGTATATCTCTCCAGGAACCCAGGGAGGGAACACCTGGAGGGGAAGAGGGGGAAGGGAAATGGTTTATTCCCCTTTGTTGTGAGACTCAAGGAATCTGAGTCTGGGGGTCCCCCAGGGAAGGTTTTGGGGAGACCACAGTGCACCAGGCACTGTATAATTCCTGGCTGGTGGCAGCTTTACCAAGTCCAAGCTGGTAACTAAGCTTGGAGGTTTTCATGCTAACACCCATATTTTGGATGCTAAGGTCCAGATCTGGGAAGAAATGTTATGACATGGGGAGCTTTGAATTTGAGTTGTGGTTGCAGATTGCTGGCCGGAAGAGCATTTCATGCTTGCTCTCTCTCTGGTACCTCCTTTGCATTTTGAGCTGTAACCTTCTATAGTGCTGTTACACACAACAAACTCCCTGAAATGGACGTTAAGGTTGCAAAGCCAAGCACTCCAAAATGCTAGATTTGAAGGTTGCCTGTGCAGGCTTGATTCAGCCCCTTTGTGTGTATGAATTATGATACTGTCTTTAATTACACAATCAAATACTATGTTTTCAAGAAGTCAGTGTACAGGCTGGACAGTATTTTGTTTTCTCCTGGTGGTTCAATGTATGGCTTTGCGCGCTATTCAAACCCTGCTCCAAAGATAGAGTGATTAATTGTCTCAGAGGCTTCTGTGCGGTGCTCATCACTACGGTACCGGAGTGCTTCACAAACAGGACTAAAGTTATCTTCACAACACCCCTGTGAAGTCCAGCGATGGTGGTATCACCCTTGTACAGACGGGAACAATGGCACAGAGATATAGGTCAAAAATATCCACTAATTTTGGGTGCCTAATTTGAGACACCTGGGATCTGATTGTTCTGAGTATGTAGCAGTCTATATAGCAGTTCACACGTTCAAAGCACAGCTCCCTTTAACTTCAGTTGCAGATGTGAGCCCTCAGTCTTCTGCCATTCAGACCCCTGCGTAACCCAGAAAATGAGGATCGTTTTGGTTTAAGTGACATGCCCAGAATCACACAGTAACCTTGTGGCAGAGACAGGGATAGACTCCAGTTCACCAGGGTGACATTAAACTGCCCTAACCATGAGACTGTCATTTCTCTTCCTGCTGTCCCCTGCCTCATTCACTACATACCTTCCAACTTCTGCAACACACGAGGCAGGGGTCCTCCAGACAACAGCCTCCTCAACTGCGCAATTGTTGGGAAGCACATGCTGAGAGTCCTTAAGATTGTCATCCAGTTCTTTTGTTAACTCTGGCCTGCACAAATCACACATACCTCATAGCTGGGGTTTATGAAACAGCTGTCTCTCAGTGGGACCTATGATACCCTGACACCTCTTGTCTTTACACAATGCAGTCTGATCAGCAGCTGATCTCGTGTTCATCCCTGAGTTTCTCCTATAGACTATTTTAAATTCCTCTGAAACAAATGGAGGGCCACAATCTGAAACAAACTCTTCAGGGAGCATACTCTCTAATGCTTCCATAGTATTTCCAACAGGAGTGATCATCATGTGTGCTACCTCAAGCCATCTGGAATGAGTGCAGCTGAATTTGCATACTATGGAGTCTTTGCAAGGCCTTCGTTGTTCGCTGGTACGTGTGACATAGAGCAAGTGTCTGGCATGTTTGTGATCGCCTGCTTTCTCTCCCTCAGGATGAACGGGGGCGTCATCAACATGCCTAGCTCAGTGGGGCCACAATCTTAATTGGAGCCTGCAGGCGTGACTTCAATATCATTAATACATAATTCACAGTGGCTACTTAACTTTTCTGTAGCCTGCTGTGCATCTGACTTCCAAAGTAACTTTGGGTATGTCTACACTGCGATTAGTCACCCGCGGCTGGCCTGTGCCCGCTGGCTTGGGCTAAGAGGTTAATTGTGGTGTAGATGTTTGCAGGGTCCTAGGGCCCAGACTCGAGCCTGAGCCTTGGGAGCCTGAGTCAGCTGGCATGGGCCAGGCTCAGGTGTTTAATGCAGTGAAGATGTACCCTACAATTTGAGCTTTTCCCTTTCACTGAGCCTTGGTGAGGTTGAAGAAATTCAACCGGCATCCTAACCTGCAAGCTTATTGGTATTATTATCGATGTGCCCAAGAGCAAGCAATCAATTTCTCCTGACAACTCAATTTCTCTAGAGGAATAAGAATGACTCCCTCATCTTCTGTGTCATTTGACTCTCCCAAAAGAATATATTAGAAAGGAATGTGATGAAAGCACTGGGTTGAGATTTAGGTTTTCTGGGTTCAGTTCTCGGCTCTGCTGCAGCCTTCCTGTGTGGCCTTGGGCAAATCACTTAGCCCTCCTGTGCCTCAGTTCTCTTGGGTTAAAATAGCAGGGAAGACATCAGCTCAGGTTAGCCGCTCAAGGTAATGCCTATAGGGCTGCCTGAAGCAGAACTTGACCTGCTAACCCACATTAAAAGCGGAGCTGCAGTGTGTTCACTACCACCTTAACCTGAGGTAAGAACACACCTTCCCCCCCCCACCCAGTGTAGACATACACTTATGCACAGTACCTTGTGTTGTGCATGAATGAGGAGAAATGCAAAGTATTGCACTTAGGAAGGAATAATCAATTACCCAAATACAAAATGGGCAATGACTGCCTAGGAAGGAGCACTGCACAAAAGGATCTGGGGGTTATAGTGGATCACAAATTAAATAAGAGTCAACAATGTAACACTGTTGCAGATTGAACATCATTCTGGGATGCATTAGCAGGAGTGTTGTACGCAAGACACGAGAAGTAATTCTTCTACTCTACTCTGTGCTGATAAGGCCTCAGCTGGAGTACTGTGCCCAGTTCAGGGCACTCCGTTTCAGGAAAGATGTGGATAAATTGGAGAAAGTCCAGAGGAGAGCAACAAGCTTCAGTGGCGGCAACCGAGGTGCTAATTTGGCCCATTCACTCAGCGTGTTGAAAATGCGTCAGTAATGCAGTTGGGTTTTCCCAGTATTCCTTTTAATTGTGATTGGCATCTTTAGGAGAAGGGCAAAGGAGAGCAGAGGGGGAAGGTGGGTAGGGAGGGGCTAGTGCAGGGTGCTGAGTGAAGGCTGGAGGGCCACTCACAGGGAAGAGGAGAGGGAATTGCCGCTCAGACAGTGACATTTCGAGGTAGGTGGCTAGGGATGGGATTTTCAGAAGTGCTCAGCACTGGCCAACTCTGTTCCCATTGAAGGCAATGAGGATTTTCCCCCTGGGTTCACTAGCACTGAGTTAGGCCTAGGCTGAATGCATCTGAAAATCCCACCCTATACCTGTATCTTGGGGTTCTAGGAACATCATAAAGCCCTTGTGCTTCACCTCCCAAACCCCATATTGAGTGTTAACCCCCAGGTCAGTTACCTGCTGATTCAGTATTTTCCAGGCCCTTCTGTTCCCCTCACACAAACTTTTACACGTGAAGCTGGTTTTCCACGTGTGCATTGCTTGTATGGCCTGAACAAGTGCCTTGCCCATGCACTACTGACCAGGGAGTCTCCAGCCGCGACATGGAGCCATTCCAAAACAGCCTGGGAAGCAAGCTCACAGCCCTGGGTGCAGGTAACATGGAAAACGCACGTACCTATTAGAGGGACGGAATCCGAGGTGGCAGGCATGATCTCCGCCACAAGCAGCATGAACACTGTCAGGGACAGCAGGACAGTGATGCCTGGGATGGAAAAGAAAGGATGAGTATAACCATTGCTGAACTGGTGTGGCCATTCCACTAACATCTTGGGTATGAAATAAAACCCCGGCCTGGTCACTAGCTAAGCAAGTCCGTCTCCAGTTCATCTCCACTTCTGTGTCTCCAAGAGAAGAGCCTCTGCTGGGCAAGATGCATCCTCCAGTGCATCTTCATCTCTCTGTGCCCCTTCTCTCCAGTTTTCCTATTTGCCTTGGCTGCCAATAACCCTTGAGCCAGAGCTCTCTCCCTCCTGCATTGCAAAGCTGCTGAACACAATCACTGCCACCTTGCCCATGCACCTTGTTGCCTTGACTCTTCCACTCTGAACTCCACCATTTCCTCTTGCTCTGCCTACTCTAGCTCTCTTTATTCTAGCCTCCTCAAATCCCAGCTCTCCACTGTGCAGGTAACCATGCTTCTTAGCTTCTCACCAGTACACCCAAGGGAGACAAACTCAGACTCCTTCCTCCAACAAACAGCAGGTCTCAAAGTGGTCTCAGAGTTCCACCTGGTCTGTCATTGCCCCAGAATTTATCGTGTTTCATAGATGAGACTGGATTTTAAGACCAGAAGAATCCATTAGGAGCACCTAGCGTGAGCTCCTGCAGAACGCAGGCCAGAGAAGGTCCATCTACTAACTACAGCTGGGATTCTGAACAGCACTCCACGGTGGCCCATCTCTGCTCCCATTAATGTCCATGGGTTTTGACCATGGATGTCAATTGTGGCAGAGAATGCTGAGCACTTTTGAAACTCCCACCCTAATCTGGATTCTGACCCCTTATTCCTATTGTCATATGTTCCTCCATGAGTAGCCCCCCAGGACCAGTGGGTCTCCTTGTAGAGTGAGGCACTATTCTCCATGAGCAAAGTATCACGGTTGGGTCCTTAGAGCTCTGGAGCTTTGTTCAAATACTCTTTTAACATCCCCTAGACAGACCCAGATGTCACGACCTTTGTTTCCTAGCTTGGTGGCTCAGCCCCTTTTAGCCATGTGTTATCACCGTTCATCTCAGGAAGCTTTTGTTGCTTTCAACCTCTCCATGCATGTGCCCTGGCCTACCCCCAAGACCTGCTTTCCCTGGCCTTGTGACTTGGCTATGAATGCCAGGCTTCAGAAGAAACAGACAGTTGCCCTAACCCACTGTTCCACCTAGTCCAGTGGAGATGTCTAACTCTATCCTGCAGCCCTAGTAAATCGCATTCATTTGTCAAAGCACGGAGCCAGAGAATAATCCAAATCAAGGCCAGCCACTTATTAATACCTAATATCAGCAGGAAGTTGTATCACCACCTTGCTCAGCTCAATACAAATGGCTGAACTTACATAGTGCCGAATCAATAGGGCTACCTGCGGTCATGTGAGTGACAGTTCCTCAAGAAAGCTGTCTTGCTACAGTGTCTGCAGCTTTGAGTGGGCTCCCCACTAGAATCATAGAATCTCAGGGTTGGAAGAGACCTCAGGAAGTCATCTAGTCCTACCCCCTGCTCACAGGACCAATCCCCAGACAGATTTTTACCCCAGTTCCCTAAATGATCCCCTCAAGGGTTGAGCTTACCACCCTGGGTTTAGCAGGCCAATGCTCAAACCACTGAGCTATCCCTCCCCATCTAGCCAAGGTCCATAGTAGGCTGAGCTTTTTACCCTCCCTTTTATGCCACATCTTTAGGAAGAGCTGAGGAATTAATTTTCCTTACCCAAAGAGATCTTCTCTCCCGAGTCAGCAGGCAACAGGAACACAAGCAATGCCAAGCCAGATATAAGCACACAGGGAATCAGTAAGTTCAGGCCGTAGTAGAGGGTGCGCCGGCGCATGGTTACAGTGTACGTCACATCTGGATATGGTTCTTTACAGCACTCGTAGTACAGCTCGTTCCTCTTCCCTGGGACACCTGTACAGGAGGAAACGAGAGGTGGAGAGAACTGCGGATGGCCTGATATCTGGAGCTGTGTAGCTCTCAACTCTGAGTCAACACTTCATGCCTCTGAGCATCAGACCCAATGTTCAAAGGCATTCTGTTTAGATCATTGTTAGTACATGAATTCCTGTAGCACCTAGGGGCCTCAGAGAGAGGGCCCTATGGTGCTAGAAGCTGTACATATGGTAAGAGACAGCCCCTTCCCCAAAGAGCTTACAGTCTAAATAGACAAAGGGATGGGGAAAGAGAGGTGAAGTGACTTGTGTGAAGGGTCACACAAAAGGTCAGTGGCAGAGTCAAGAATAGAACCTGGATGCCCATCACTAGGCCACACTGCCTCTCAAATTCCTGCTTTCCTATCACTAGAACTAGTTCAGTGATGTAAACCTCTAGCTTGCCAGCTGCCAAAATGCTCAAACTGTAGGTTCAAATCCCAACAGGCAACTTTATGTTTTTAAGGTAAAGCAAGTTATTAGAATGAAGTGTGTGCATGAGACATTAAAAACATAGGTATGTTCTGTGCTGTGGAGCTATTAAGGATCCCACGACTTTTTTTGGTTTGCTCTAAAGTTCTTGGTCAAAACTTCCCTTCTTCCACTACTGTGCAGTATGACTTCTGCAGGCTGGCTCCCTCCACTCCTGCTGTATGCAGTCGAGAAATGATTCTTATGTCCTAAAGCGCTTTGAGAGAAAGGAGCTCGTGAAATATAAAAAGATTGTTTCCCTGTAACTTTGCTCACTGTGTCCATGTAGTGACTACAGGATTTGCAAATATAATCATTATTCTGAGCTGACTTATTGGTTTTCAATTTTTATTTTTGGAAACAATATAACTGGAACAGGGCATAGCAGGGCCCCCCTTGGTCCGGCCTCTGCTCTGTTCCAAAAATCACTCTGAGATCTTCTGGCTCAGCAGTCACTGGTGCAGTTTATTTACAGGGTGCAATCCCACCACCTTCCCGCCATATACGGCACGGGGGCTTCACACTGAAGGACTTCACAGCCTCTACAGCTAGGAGAGATATGTTTCCACCCACTGGCTTCCCCCTTTTCCATCTGCCCCCTGGCTTCCTTCCTCTGAGGCTTTTGTGCAGCCCCTGGCTAATTGGGCTGGCTGCTGTTTCCCCTTTGTCAATCAGGTACAGATGTTTCTAGCCAGCTCCAATTCACCTCCCTTAACTGGAGCTGGAGTGACAGAGGGCTGGCTTAGCAGTCCCTGCCACACTAACTCATTAATGGAAAACATATTGCAGTTGAATTACAGCAGACTCGTCCTTCGTACATTCAGCCAATTTTTCACAGCTGAGTTCACTTCAGCAGGAAAAACCCAGTGTTAGACAGATGGTAGTTTTTGGAGTTAAGGTCGTAACTCACTGTCTTTTATAAGTTCCTTCCCCCCAGTGCTGGCAAAACTCAACAGATCCAGCTGAAATTTCTTCTGTGCCACCTTGACTGATGGGGGACGGGGGGCAGATATTTTAGGAAGGTTTGGTAGCCCTCGGACAGGCATTCAGCTATGGCGATGTGGAAGATCAGAGCTGGAAAACTGCACATTTTCTGAAATTCATCTGGAAAACAGTTTGCCTTAGGAACCTCATGAGAATTGGTGTCTTTGTTTTTTGGAAAGGTGGCCTGGTTAATTTTAATGTAACCTGATCTGGTTTGTGTGAAATGGAGAGCACCATGAGATTTCATGCACACCCTGTACCATCTCTGAAGTCTGATCCACTTATTAGCATGCCTGTACACCCCCCCAAGTGCTCTCCGTGCGGTTTGTGGAGGACCATTCAGCCCACTTCTTAGAATGATAAGGGCCAGAATTTTCAGAAGGATGTGGGGGGATTCTCCTTTGTTTCCATTGGGACCTGCTGGCCCCCTTCTGAAAACAGGACCTATAATATGCATTGAAATGTCACAGTGACTTTTGTAAGACAGAACTGAAAATTCCAAGATGATTCTGAGACGCGCCCATTCTGTGACACCACAGCTAAGAATGTAAAGACAGGTAAGTTGAAGGGAAGATGGAGAGAGCCTTAGCTGATGTTTCTATGTTTTGTTTTTAGAAAACAGAATCTCAAAGTCAGGAAATTCAGTGGCTTTGTTTTTAATTAAGGAAAACTGGAAAAGTCAAAGGACAAAAATGCAGAGTTAAGGTAGCCCAGGCCACATCAGCAGCACCTCCATGGCTGTGTTTTCAGTACCTTGGAGATGGGAATGTAAAGATCCTGCTACTCCCAACCCCACAGTAGCCTTCTCTCTCTCTCTCTCTTTTTGATCGCTCTTCTTACCTTCTATTTAACAAGAAGCCTGCTTAGCCAGCCAGGGAAATCTAACTTTGCAACAATTGGCTGTGACAAGCTACAAGCAGTTCTGAACATCCCAGCCTTGGTAAGAGGAGATTTATCCTCTGACTGGCTGCAGGATGATTAGAGTCACCTAGTCACTAACTGGGTTAGGTTGTAGACTGTGCCTCTCGTTTTCTAGCAGCTGAACTGCAAATGTGACAGATGCTGCCATGTCCTAGCATTTGCTGTTCTTTCGCTCTTTCCCCTGTTTTGTGTTTGTCTGGTTTGCTCACAAGAGGAACCCAGGTCAGACTTTGACTGAACCTGAAAGATGCCTGCTTGAACATGGTGGCTTGCCCATGGGCTGGAGCGCCTGGGGCTATGCCAATTATGATTACGAGCTGAGCCCCATCTGAGAGGAATTAGGTGATTTCCAGTCTGAAAGGCAGCAGGAAGCCACAGGCGAGGGGCAGGGCCATTCTTAGGATTTATGGTGCCCTAGGCGGGATTATTAAACTGGTGCCCCTGTGCCTGATCTGCTCTTAGCAACACAAACATAAGCTTACATTATTGGAAAACTTGCCACATGCATGTTATTAAAACCAGTTTAACGTAGTTAAGCATACTGTGATGTTGATGGACTAGCACTAATGAAGTAGTACAATTTAGAAAAAATTCTGATTTGACAGAATGATGCAAATAATGTAATTTTTTTAATTTGTTAACATTTTATTGGAAATTTCTGTGAAGAGGTATTGAAACAAGGATTTGTTTTTAATTAAAAGCAATCTTTCTGGCTTTTTTGGCTGCAAAATCAGTAATAATGTCATCGTATGACAAAGACAAAGTGATGTCTTGTTCTACTGCAAGAACAGCAAGACCAGTCAAGTGTTCCTGACTCCTTGTAGAGTGGAGATCGTTTTTAACGAGCTTTAGTTTTGAGAAACTCTGTTCTCCTGATGATACTGGTGACAGGAATTGTCAGTAGAATATGAGTGGCAACCTACACATTAGGATATATGTCAACAAGTTTGCTGGTATGAATAAACTGCACAGTGTCCATCATCGATTTTGTATGTGGCAGCATTGATGACAGTGTACTCAATTCTTCATACAGTTCAAGTCCATTTAAATCAAAATGATCGCCGTGCTTCAGAAGGCTCTCTAGATCAGGAGTCCCCAACGCGGTGCCCGAGGGTGCCATGGTGCTCACAGGGGCCTCCAGTGCACCCGTGTACTGGCCGGTGGACAAGCATCTACCGAAATGCCACAAAAATTCAGCAGCATTTCAGCAGCAACGCCACTTGCCGCCCACAAGCAGCAGCATCCAGAGGCGTCACCACTGAAATGCCACCGAATTTCGGCGGCATTTCGGCGGATGCTCATCCATTGCCATGGTCCTTCGTCTGGCACCCGCCAGACAAAAAAGGTTGGGGACCACTGCTCTAGGTTCTTGCACTTTGTCATTAGTTGCTCTTGTTTTCCTATTTCATTGAATTTAGTCCAGCTCAGCCCACCTACCAGCTGAGTGAATGGAACCCCAGGCTGACAGCGGGTTGAGTGGCTCAGTCAGGGTATCAGCTGCCTGCCTGCTCAGCCCACTGCCAGCCTGGGGTTCCTTGGGGGTCCCCAGGCCAGCAGTGGGTGCTGAGTGAGGCCAGCGGCCGGGACCCCAGGTGGCAATGGGCAGCAGGCGGAACCCCAGAGCAGCGGCGGGCTGAGCCGCTTAGCCCGCCACCGTGTGCCATCAAAAATCAGCTTGCGTGCCACTTTTGGCACATGTGCCGTAGGTTGCCGACCCCTGCTCTATACACTAGTAAGGAGATGAGCATATTACAGTTGTTGGAGGGCTCTATTTAGCAGTAACAGGGATATAGCAAAGTCAGTCAACATTTTTTGTTTCTCTGATGAAAACTGGCCCACTCCCTTCTCCATACCAAACTTGTCACAAATAATTGTCAACAACTTAATTTTCTGTTTTTGGCTAAGATATTGATTTTTTAAAAATATTGAAATTGATTTCAGGATTGTTAACAAGCATTTTTGGCGAACAAATTTGTTAAATGACAATCTAAATGGCAACACAGTACTGCTTTCTTGCTTGGCTCACCCCCCAGCTTGCTGGTCCAACAGCTGCAGTGGAGGGGGAGATAGATGGAAAACTGCAGGACCCCAAAATCTACCTCTCGGGGTGCAGAGTGGCAACAGGTCCAATCACACGCCAATGGGCATCACCACCAGCACCCCAGACCATGGTGAAGTTAGCACAGCATCTGATCTCAGGGACGGGGCACCCATGGAGCCACAGCAGTTCATCCTGCTCTGCGCAGCTCCCCTCGGGTGAGATGGATCACTGCCAGCCCGGGGGAGAGACGCACTCCCCAGCTAGAGTGACCAGATCCAGATGTCCTGATTTTATAGGGCCAGTCCTGATATTAGGGCCTTTGTCTTATATAGGCACAAATTACCCCCACCTAGGGTGACCAGACAGCAAATGTGAAAAATCAGGAAAGGGGGTGGGGGGGAATAGGAGCCTATATAAGAAAAAGACCCAAAAATCAGGACTATCCCTATAAAATCAGGACATCTGTTCACCCTACAGGTGAGTTCCTTCCCCCACCCCTTCCCAGAGACCCCAGCAGCCAATCCCCTCCCTCAGACTGTGCTGCATTCGGCTCTCTCTAGGACCCAGCAGCCCTGCTCTTACATGGTCCACTGCTTCCAGTCTGTCCGCCTGGCAGAGCGGTGCCCCCAGACCTAGTGGTGCCCTAGGCGGCTGCCTGTTCTGCCTATGGCTAAGGACAGCCCTGGCGAGGGGTGTTTTGGAGACAGTAGCTGAGACTATTAGAGACAGGAAACGGAGGGAAGAGGAGACTGTGGTGCTGGGGCTGGGGCTCTTGGAAGGGGCAGCTCTGAGTAGCACATTTGGCTCCTGTAGCACCTTAGCCAGGTGCTGTGAGGGGGAGTTAAAGAGGGGAGTTCTTAAAGGGACCTGGATGAAGGAGAAACAGGTGTGGTGGCCACAGAGACAACTCTACCTCCAAGGGAATGCTTGGGGGGCAGGGAACGGAAATGAGTATCTGCAGTTTGCCTTCCCCACCCTTAGTGACTGTGATGTCTGGAGACAGTGCGCCAGGCTGGCTTTCGATAGTTGTCCATTGCACCCAGTGTGCAGTAGACTGTTGACAATGTCCACAGTGGCAGCACAGACTCAGCGCCCATCACCTTTTTCTCTTCTGGTTGTATTTTCTGGATCTTCTCTTCCTTCATTGTTCACTTTTTTGCTTTGGTGCTTAACAGTCAACAGGTCTGATCCACCGTAATGTGTGCAATGTGTAGCACCAGTGTGTCAGGTTGACACAGAGAAGGGGCTTTCTTTAGAAGAGAAGGCCCTGGTTGTGTTAGGCAGGCTGCTTATCTAACCCCATTATTGCATTGGCCATGTAGCGAGGCGGTGTGGCTCCCCTCCTCCCCAGGGAGGGTTGAGCCCCATCAATCACCCCCCAGGGCGGAACCGCTGGGAGGAAGTCCCGCCCCTCAAAGGGTCAGGCAGCGAGCTGGAAGGATAAAAGCCGGGTCTCAGCCCTCAGTCAGGCCCCGGCCGCCGGCAGGAGCAGACGTGCCCGCTGACCTTCCTCACCGGGAAGCCACTGAGGCCCGAGGCCGGTGGGAGCTGCCCCGCAGGCGCTACGACGAGGAGCTGCCGGAGCTGCCCCGTCCCCACTACAGCCCCAAGGAGCCGCCAGACCAGACCTGGCCCGCCGTCCCGGAGGTATTCCCGGACCTACCGCCCTGCCCGGACTGGGAGGAGCCCAGGGTGCTGGACGCCCCAATGGACCAGGTAGGAACCAGGGGGGAGGCTGGAAGTAGCCCGGGGGCAGCTGACTATAGTCAGGCTACAGAAGGCCCTGCGCCGATGTCAGTGTGTTTCGATCAGGACCCCCTTCCCCACTGACCGCCACTAGCGGCTTCAGCCGCTACTAGGGCCCCGGGCTGGAACGCAGAGGAGTGGGTGGGCCTGCGTTCCCCCTGCCACCCGGTTACGGGTGGCAGACTCTCCCCCCTGTTGCCACTGCTCTGCCCTGCCCCAAAGGGCCAGAGCTGATAACTGTGTTTGGTGCCCCACCCGAACTAAGGGCTGGGCCCCTGTTGACTTTGCCACTACTCTGCCCTGCCCCAAAGGGCCAGAGCTGATAACTGTGTTTGGTGCCCCGCCCGAACTAAGGGCTGGGCCCCTGTTGACTTTGCCACTGCTCTGCCCTGCCTTAAAGGGCCAGAGCTGATAACTGTTACTGTTTTTGTTGGTGCCCGCCCGAACTAAGGGCTGGGCCCCTGTTGACTTTGCCACTGCTCTGCCCTGCCTTAAAGGGCCAGAGCTGATAACTGTTACTGTTTTTGTTGGTGCCCGCCCAAACCAAGGGCTGGGCCCCTAGTATTTAACTATGTAGCTGTTCGGTCCCACGCACAGGGTCCGAACCGCTGGAGCGGACTGCAATGCCGAGGGCAGAGGCCCTCGGACGACGAGACGAGGCCAGTGTGGCTCCCCTCCTCCCCAGGGAGGGTTGAGCCCCGGCACCCCCTCGTCCACAGGCCACCGTCAGAGTGATGCGAGAGCTGACAATTCCATCTAGGCCTGCGGGAACAAGTGCAGGCAACTCAAAAACCAAATATGTTCCTCAGCGATGCTTGTTGAAGGCAGGATTTTAAGCCAGAAATAACCAAACGGGACACTCCCCTGAGCTCAAAAACATCTAGAGGAGTATTTGAAAACCAGTGCAGCACTGAATGGGATGAACCTTTGGGATTTTCCCCTCCCAGTGGAGTCCTTTACCCTTCCTGAAAATAGAATCCTGCTGGTTCCCATTAGTTTCTCTCTGAGATACCCTGCCTTCAGACTTCACATTGCAGCTGCCAGCCTCCAGCTATGGGAAGGGCCACGTGTAACCAAGCTCATGCTGCAGTTCTATGTGGGGCCCACTCCACCCCTAGATGCAGACAGAGCAACACAGAATGGGTGTGGGTTATATACGCACATTTTCTGTGCTGCTCCCTGAAATGGCTGGTAGAAACTCTGTAAAGAAGCTCAGGACTTTCCTCCTCTGGGCTTGAACTTGACATCTCTACTGGGCATAAAGCTAACACACCTTAGAGATGAAAGAGCTTGATTCTGCTCTCGCTTAGTCTGTTTTTATACTGGCATTACTCTGACCTCAGTGGCTTTGCTCCCCATTTACACCTGAATACGTGAGATTGAATCAGGTCTGAAGAAGCCAGGTCTAAGAACGGAGTCTGTGAGAAGCATCAGCTTTTTAAAAGTACAGTTTTCTTCTGGAGCAGGAGAAAGAATGTTTGGAATGCATTGACCTGATGTAGTGGAGGGGAGGCTACTGACTTTACTGAATAGAGACTTGGCTGTCCTGGGACATGTCTACACTGATGGTGCTACAGCAGTATAGCTACTACAGCACCACAGCTGTGTGTCTCTAACGACATAGTGAAGACGCAGACTACAATGACAGAAGGGTTTTTGCTGTTGATATAGGAACTCCACCTCCCCAAGTGTGGGTAGCTAGGTCAACAGAAACAGACTTCTGTCGACATAGCTGCATCTACACTGGGGGTTAGGTTGGTGTAGCCAGGGCATGCAGGGCTGTGGAATTTTCAGACCCATATTGCTGTAGGGATGTCAACCCAAGTTTGATGTTTAGATCAGGCTCTGGGTATATGGGTTGGGGGTTTGCAACAGTTCCTGCTGAGATCAGACTTTCTAACCTAATCCCCTTTAGGCTAAATAGGTTGCAGAAATGTGATTGGATGTTCACTATGCACGTAGACGTCCCAGAGATCCAAGTTCTGTGCTGAGCCCCTGCACGTATTGACGTCAGTAGAATTTCATAGGTTATCAGAGCCCACAGCAGCATACCCACAGGCTCCCTAATGTAGCTTTAGTTAACTCGCTGGACAAGAAAGAAAACACTTGAAACATTGTCTGCAGTCCAATTGTGAGATTTCTATTGCTTTTCAAATAGGAGCTTTCAATACCTGTACTTCAAATGTCCAGATAAGAGCCGTCATTCTTATGTATTCATTTTGCCTTAAAGTTTCAACTCATTTAGTTTTCTAAGCGAGCCAACTTACCCACTAAATCCCATTCTCCATTTGATATGTAATTGGAAATATCAGCTTCAAGCATCTGCAGATCAAGCAGCCAGCCATTGTGGGTCCATGAACCAAATTTCAAATTGCATTTTTGCACATCGAAGGGGAACCAGCGGACGTCAATGTAACATGTGCTCTTCAAAATGCCTGAGAATAGACATTAGAGGGAGAAACAGACATCTGAGGTCTGAAGGGCAAATGCAAAATGAAATGACATTGTGCTGAGATCCTGTGGAACTGTCAGGCCTCTCTCTACAATTAGATTCAATCCAGCTGAGCAGACTCTGATTAGAATTTCTAATCGAACTGTTCCACTAACAGCACTTACGATTTTCTGAGCCAAATGACTTTCCTTTTTCAGTTACATTCTTGAGAGACCCATCTGATGCAGTGTTTCCAAAGAGATAGGGGCCAAATTATCTCCAGGTGTAAATGGGTGCACACCGTGTTGAGTTCAGTCTCGCTGCACCGACATACACCAGCAGAGAAAGCAGCTCAGGAGATATCAACAAACATACAAATTCCTGACTTTTTACCCTTTTGTTTTCTTTGCCATGCTTATTCTCCTTGGGCCATATCACCAGTCTTCCCTCATGTATGTTCTCTAGGGGTATGTCTACACTGTGTCTGGTGCAAGCCTCCCACTCTAGATCATCCTAGTGCACTTAAAAATAGCTGGGGCTGAGGCTGGGGCTCTCAAGCCTGGGGTGTGTTTGGATGTGGGGGTTGGACTGACAGCCCAAGTTGCAGTGTCAAAGCACTGTCTGCACAGCTATTTTTAGTGCACTCGTGCAAGCCCCATGTGCACTAATTTGTGAACTCAGGCTGGGGGACTCGCTCCCAGACGCAGTGTGGAGATGCCCTGGGAAGCTTGCTGGGTGATCCTACCCCATTATACCAATCTGTGCCGGTCTACACAATGGCCTTGCAGTTAAGCTGACAGAATCCCACGTATCCCTGCTCTGGGACTGAGAACCATTAAATTTCAGTTGGCTGCAGTGCATTTCCTCTTCCCAGTAGTCAGGGCACCAGCCTGGGACTCCACCGATCATGGCTCACATCTTTGCTCTACCACAGACTTCCTGTAGGACGCTGGGCAAGTCGCTTAGTCTCTTTGTGCTCCAGTTCCTCGTCTCTAAAACAGGGATAACAGCAGTGCCCTGCCTCACGGGGGCTGTGAGAGTAAGCCCACTAAAGGCTGTGAGGTGCTCAGATACCACAAGAGTGGTGCTACAGAAGTGACATAAGCAGATAGGCTGAGATTCACAAAGAGACTTAGATGCTTAATGGCCACTTTAAGCACCTAAATCCCAGAACTGGACCCTTGTGAAATTAATACAATCCTGCTCAGCTGCTGCAGAAGCCAATAGTCCTGTAAACTCATTGCCATCTAAGTTTTTGCAGTGAAAGTTCCTTAAGTGCCTGTGTTTCTGCCAGATCATCAAAAGGTTCAGCATTGAATGGTGCTAAATTTTTTTGTCACAGTGGGAGCCACCGGATGCTGAACACTTCTCAATATCTGGCCTGTATTTAGGGGCCTAAAATAGAAACTGAATTCTTTCAGAAGTCTGTCCCACAGCATAGAGTGCACAGAGCTTCTCATCCAGATCTGCTTTTAAACTGATACAATTAATTCTCTAAATAGGAAAATTGATTTTTGCTATTAAAGTAAATTGATTTAAACCAACAAACAAGATCAGTCTCCTACCTGGAGGAATGTATTGACAAGATCCAGAATAATTCACCAACACATTCGTGTGAAACGTGGCATCGAATCGTTCATCTGCACTAAAACACAACATAAAACCCCCCACAGGCCCCTTGAATTCAAAATGTGGTGAACAGTGAGGTAACAATAATTAATTTCTGAATAGTGGATTAGGGACAGGTGAGTAAACATTGTAAAATAGCATTAGTTGGAATCTCTAGCTCACTCCAAACTGAGCTTGGATCTTCTGTCAAGATTTAGGTCCATTGGACAAAGGATCCATCTCTCAGCTAGCTGGCTGGCTGGACCCCCAGACGGCCCCAGTCACGAGGGAGAGATGCTACAAGGAGCTCATCTCCCATTTAGGCAACTCACTGAAATGGCCTGATTTTTCAGAAGAGTTCAGCGCCTTTGATACCAAGGCTGTGACAATAGGAGACGATCATGGGGCCCTGGGCCCTTCATAGCCTCTGGCCCAGTAGCACCTTACTCAGGGTGGAGGTAGTAGGTGCTAGCATAGCAGGAGCTTGGGCCAGCGGTGAACGGCCGGGGCTCAGATGACATAGTGGCAGGTCTTTGTGGGTGCCCAGGGATCTGGACTGTAAGCTCATAGGGGCTTTTTGTTCTGTGTTTGTAGAGCACCTAGAGCAGTGGGGCCCTGGTTAATGGCTGGGCTCCGAGGTGCTACAGAGATACCAATAGTAATAATAGGCACAATGTTGTGTGCAGACCTTGTGGGTTGGAGCTCTATAATTTCAGGAGTTAGCTGAGGTTTGTGAAAGCTTCCAGACTGCTGGATACTTATCCAAACTGAATCAAACAATCCAACCCTTCTGATCTTGATATTTTTACAATGTGCCTTCAAAATGGCTCTCTCAGACTTTCCCATGCTGGCATTGTCCTGCACTCCCTCTGAATTGAAGGTCACTTCATAATTATCTTACTATCTTAGGGCCTGATTCAACTCCCAGTGAAGCTAGTAGGACTATTTCTATCGAGTTTCCTGGGGTTTGTTGGTCCCCATGTGTAGTCTTTTAGCTGTATGTAATTGTGATATTTTTAAATGCTAACATCATCTAATTTTCCATAAGACTGTACCAGAAGCACAAACATCAAATGAAACCAGCATAATTATTTACATTAGCACAAGATAAGTAATCGTAACTTAATCTTTCATTATTCAGACCATGGCCAAAGGCCTCAAGCCATTTCTATTTTACAAGCATTGTTAAGATAACTCTGCTTCCATCTAGACTTTTCACTGTACTGCAGCACTTGTCTGGGTTTGTTTCCATTGTTTGGAGGCTATAAACCTGATCCTCAGCTGAAGTCAATGGAGCTATGCTGATTTACACCAGAGGATAAACTGACTCAGTACTTATAAATCTTCTGTACCTGTTATACAGAAGAATGTCTGGCACCCATATCTGGTCAGCGGGAAATCGTAAGTTCTGGACACCTGGGTATGCAGACTGATCCCAAGACAAGTAAACGTCAATCCAGGACTATAGGAAAATATAGACACAAATGTCATTTATCATTTCTACAACATAGGATCACAGGGGAAAGGACTGTTTCCCTGTATGTTTGGAAGGTGCCTGGCACATTTGGGTGCCATGGGAAGATAATGAATATTAGCAAGAGCAACGATAACATAATCATGACTGTTCTGGGGTTAATAACAAGTGATGACCATGAAAAAGACAGGTGCGTGCACTGAGGGCTCGCAGTGTAATGACAACATTTGGACTGTTATATTTTAACATATTTGTTGTTTAGAAAAATCTATACAGAAATATTTATTTCCTGTTCCATCGGTGGATGCTGACTTATACCAGCTGAGGACCTGGCCTGGCAAGCATACGATTGCAATCCGTATTCCAAAATGATTGTTTATGAGATTTTCCCCTTCCCCAAAAAATACCAGATTTGGATTTTTGCTGAACTTTGGGATCAATACAAATTCTTGACTGAAGACTACAGAGTATCTAGGTTCTCCTGTCCAAAGTATAAGCACACAAGTGGGTATGAAAATGATAACATGGCAGTAGTGTAAAAGTATAGGTTGGAATAGTATAGGTTATTCTTTTTTTTATAACCAAGATCGCTCAGACCATAAACTACAATGTAGCTGGGGGACAAGCAGAAGGATCATTTGCTCCATTCAGATAATGTATTTGGTTTCTAAGGTAATATTAGAGTTAGTTCAATCATTCGTCTCTCCTGTGATCTTTTAGCGTTGACGAGGCAGCTCCAATGACCACAAATAAAGCAGAAGCTCAGGTTTGTGTTGCATAAGAATAAATGATACCTCCTCCCACACAGCAATGTTAATCTTACACTGGAACATTAATTCAGGAGTTGTTGTCATCCCTGGGCATTGTTATCTGAGCTTTCCTTGTACGCATTTAATTGCAGACTGACTCACTTATCCTATGCGATCTGCGAAGACCACAACCTGGGTGTCATGGCTTGTAATATAGGGCAGATAATAAGGGAAATTTAAAAAAAAAAAAGGGAGGGAAGGAGATTTCCAAAAGTGCCTAAGTGGTTTAGGAGTCTGTCCCATTGATTTGCAATGGGACATATGCTTCTAAGTTCCTTAGGCACTCTTGGAAATTTCCCCTGGATCCTACAGTTAGGCCTTTAAGTCCATATTTAGACATTCTCTGGGATTCTCAAAGGAGTTTAAGAAAGCAAGATGTGCAGCTTCATTAGGATTTGAGGCACCTTTGGAAATCCCAGTCATTGATGTCAGTGGAAACTGCAGCCTTTGAAAACCAGCCCTCCAATTTCAATGCCGTAAACATGTTTAGAGCCTCGTTTATTAATATCTGTGCCTTAAGGTTCATTGGATCAACTTAACTGAGATCATCAGAGTTACAACAGGACTTAATATGACCAATCACTTCATTTTCGGATCTGAAAGGAAGTGAGAACTGGGATTTTCAGAGGGCCAACTCCCACTGAAAGCTGGTCAGGGTTGGGCACCTCCCTCCTGTATGCTGCTTTGGAAATCTTGCCCCATTCCATCTTCACCATATTTCCAAGAGCTCAGTTTGCTTGTGTCCCAGTATAGAAGATGACAGACAGTTCTTCTGCCAAAGGATCATATTCAGTAACTTCCTTTTACAACAATTCGTGTTCAGTGCTGATGCAAAGTTACTCACCATCTGTAGCCAAGCGTTCGTTATCAGCACCTGGTTCTTCTCATCCTTCAAAAAGGAAGAAGAAAACCTAATGAGTCCAAGAAAATATTATGGGTTCTTTCCCCACACAATCAAACCCAAACCCAACTCTCAGGATAAATGAATGCAAATATTGCAGTCACAGATTATGGACTCGATGCTGGAGTCACTGGATGAAACCTCTGAGCCATGTGATGCAGAAGATTAGACTAAATGATTATAATAGTTTCTTCTGGCCTTAAAAACAAATCTATGAAAATTCAGCACTCATTATAATTCATCAACATCAGCAATGAAAATAATTTACTGTGGCCATTATTTTATTTTAAGACATTTATTCTCTATGAAAGCTATCAGAGATTTTCATTTTAATTAGATAGCTGTGGTAAAATAAATTACAGACTCTGTGACATGCAGTAACTGGAGAGGATTAACGCTATCATTATTGTAGCTACAGACGAATCGTGAATAGATTCCCAAGACCCATCTTAAAGTTACATCATTGACATTTATATAGAAAATACTGGTCTTGAGCAGAAGTTAGGGCATGTCAGCAAACTGTGAAAATGATGTTTATCAAGAGGATGCTATGGAGAACACATGTGGAGCTCTGTGTGTCTAAACACAACTCTAAGCAGGCTACCGATCACCCTGGAATCCAATTTTCTATCCATAATAACAATACCTAGTGCATTTCAGCTACAGATCTCAACGTGCTTTGCAAAAGAGATAAGTGCCATGACCTCATTTTACAGATGGGGTGACTAAGGCACAGAGAGGTCAAGTGGATTGCTCGAGCTCATCCAGCAGGCCAAGAACATGGCTGCACAACTACCAATTTGTGGGCTCATATCACAGAGAAGAACATACAGCTAAGCACCTCATTCGCATGGGCAGGACACACAAGCCCATACCCCTCCAACACATCCATACTTTTCTCCGTTTGCATATAGGAGGCAAGGGTATCATTGGTTTCAGACTTAATACTCCCAGTGCTTAAGCAAATCTGTGGCCATCCACAGCCTCTGCTGGCACTTATGCAGGTATGCGGCATCTTTTCAAACTCCGCTGTGAATTGCACAGAGTTTGCAAGAACAAGGAGTGGCTGCTAAGGGCTCCATTGTCACTTAGTGCCTCTCTCTATGCAAGGGGTAGCTGGGATGCACCAAAAGCAGTGCAAGGAAAGACTGGGAGAAATTGGGACTCATCCCTGTGCTCTCCTTGCTCCCCACTCTGAACTAGCTCTGCTGGCCATGCATCGAGGGAGGGTGTGGCAGATCCAAGGCCCCTCCCATTTCTCATCATTCTTAGCCAACCAGCACAGGATGGAGACCAGCAGCCTGTAGAACCTGCTTTTCTCCCTGCCACCTGCACAGGGACTGGCCATGTGGGCAGCATGCTTTCTATTCTCTTGTGCTGATAGGCTGGGCAAATGATCATTTTGACCTAAAACCTCCTCTTCTTTTGTACTAGGAATGAATCGTTTTTGTTGTTTGCCCTTTGCTCTTGTTCTTTGCTAGCAAAGGAGAAGCAGTAAGCACAAAGCTAGCTGAGAGAACAGACGGATTCACTACAATGCAAAGGAGACGGAGAAAGTAATGGGCCTGAGATGCCTGCGGTTCAGTAAGTGGCGTTGAACAAAGCTACTGTGGAATATCCTGGTAAATCTTGTGAGCTATAGCACATTGGACTTGGACTGCAATGATCAAAGAGCCCCAGGACCCCACACAAAATCCATCAGGCTGGTAAGAGCTGGGGGTGAACAGGCCATAATAGCTAACGTTTTGAATTGAAATATATGAATAATTCCCAGATGCAACTTCATTAAGACAAAGGGTGACATTTTGGCTCCATTGAATTTAGTGGGGCCAGGATTTCATTCCAAGTCGATTAAGTTCCTTTGCAGACATTAATGACTAAGATAAGATGCCAGGTTTTCAAAAGAATTCAGCTCCCACTTAGGTGCCTCAATGAAATGTCCAATTTTTAAAAATTCTCAACACCCAGCAGCTCCCAGCTAGGCAGATGCTTCAGCTGCCCTCTGCTCATGATATATACACTCTGCAGGTGCTGTGGCTACTCTGTGATCTCAGCAAGGGGTGGCCATCAAGATGAGGATCCACAAACCCATTGGGTCTGGGAGTCTGTGGAGCAAACTGAAGAGATTGTTAGCCCTGGTGGCTCTTTCTGGTCCTGTGTAGGCCACAGATTTGCTTAAGCACTGGGAGTATTAAATCTGAAACCAATGGTACCCTTGCCCCCTATTTTCTCTGTAGGATAACTGATCCCAGTGGGTATCTCTCCTCTTGTAACTTCCTCCCATGGACACAAGTCGGGAAGTATAAAAAGGAGATGCGGTCTGTACCCTGTGGTCTTTTATACAAAGTCCCCATGGCTTCCAAATACTTAGTGAACCAACCCGCTATGAACTCTCTGGTTTTCCCCAAACTAGTTGAAAGCCTCAGCCCTCCCAGGGGCCAAAGGAACTAGTCAGCTGTGTGTTTCTCGTCCAAGCTATTTGTTCCCCAACAAGTTCAGAAACTTTTTCAAAAGCCCAAACCTCTGGTTTGATTCAAACTGTCACAGGTAAAGGCTTGTCTACGCTACAAAATTAAATTGACCTGTAGCCACTGCAGTAACTAAAGCAGTGGTTCACATCCACACTGTGCTCCTTCTGTCTGTGGTGCACGTCCTCACTGTGAGAGTTTTCACTGACTGAACTGTGTGGGGCATTGGGAGGCACTGATAGCTGGAGCCCAGCAGCCTGGGATCTGACAGCCTAAGTTGTCAGCTGGCCACTGGCTCACAGCTGCTGGTCCCCATACCCCAGAGCTGACAGCCCGAGTTGTCAGCGGGGCGAAGGTGAGCCCTGTGCATGGGGGCAGCCGTGAACCCTGCTGACAGCTTGGGTTACCAGCATCAGGGTGTGGGGGGCAAGGCTCCAGCTAGAGGTGAAAGTAAGCCGGTCTGGTCCAGTCTGATTGGCGTACCGGCAAGAGCCAGTACGCCATGCTGGACCGCACCAGCTTCCATGGTGGCAATTGAAAGGGCTCTGGGCTGCCCGCAGCTGTGGGCAGCCCAGAGCCCTTTAAATCCCAGCCGTGGCTCTGGCGGCCGGGCTGGGGCCGGGATTTAAAGGGCTCAGAGCTCCCCAGGACTGTGGGCAGCCCAGAGCCCTTTGAATCCCGGCCACGGCTCTGGCAGCCAGGCTGGGGCCAGGATTTAAAGGGCTCGGGGCTCCCCTCAGCGTCAGGTGCAAAGCTCGGGGTTCCCCCTGACCACCAGAGCCCTGGGCCCTTTAATTTGTCCCTGAGCCCTGGGGGCCTCCAGCCACCTATTCAGCTGGGAGCCGCTGGTTGATTTAAAGGCCCTGGGTCTCCCAGCCACAGCTGGTGCCCCAAGGCCTTTAAATCTTGAGAGGACCCGCCTCTTCTGGGAGAGGTCACACACCCCTGAGGACTCCGGCAGTACCGGTAAGTCCTGTGAGTTACTTTCACCCTTGGCTCCAACTGTCAAGCCCCAGTGGGAGCTGACAGTCAACAGGCGACACAAGTAATGCAGTGTCTATGTAGGTGCTGCATTGCCCCTAACGACACCAACATAAGCCCTGTGCCTCTTGTGAGGGTGGAGTTATTGTGTCGGCTGTGACAAAGTTCCTCCTTTACCTTGGTGGGTCCTGCGCTTATTGGCGGATTTGCTCACCTCAGTGATCTTCCTCTCTGGTGGAACCCACAGTATGGGTCAACTCCTCCTGTGTCTGATCAGGAGTTGGGAGGTTTGGGGGGGAACCTGGGCCCGCCCTCTACTCTGGGTTCCAGCCCAGGGTCCTGTGGATTGCAGCTGCCTATAGTGCTTCCTGTAACAGCTGCATGACAGCTACAACTCCCTTGGCTACTTCCCCATGGCCTCCTCCAAACACCTTCCTCATCCTCACCACAGGACCTTCCTCCTGGTGTCTGATAATGCTTGAGTGTCTGATAATTCCTCAGTCCTCCAGCAGCACACCCTCTCAGTCTCAGCTCCTTGCACCTCTTGCCCCCAGCTCCTCACACGCGCTTCCTCTCCTCTGGCTCCTCCCCGCCTGACTGGAGTGAGCTCCTTTCTAAACCCAGGTGCCCTGATTAGCCTGCCTTGACTGGCTGCAGGTGTTCTAATCAATGTAGCTATCTCCACTGCCTTCTAGAAAGATCTTAATTGGCCCCAGGTGCCTTGATTAACCTGGAGCAACTGCCATTTGGTTACCAGGGTACTAGGGATTTGTTTAGCCTGGGGCTAACATACCTGTTCCTCAGTATTTTACTGTAGCCATCTGGCCTTTCCCCATCACACGGCATACAGGGAGACTCACTCTGACGGAAGCACCATTCAAGCATAGACGCTGACATAATTAAGTCAATGTATGCTGCCTTGCATTGACCTAGCCTTGTAGTGTGGACCAGGCCTAAGTGACGGACACCTTGTCCAACTGCCCACAGATTTTCAGGCAAACAATCCCACCTCCAACCATTATCCCCAGCAGGCAGCCTACACATTAGAAATTCCTGGTCCGTTGATTTATGTTTGGCCAACTTGGAAGCAGCTTTGGAAGCTGAGGTTATAATGGGCAGCTGGCCCCCACCAAGCTTGTGAATACCCATCTGCTGTGATGGGCAGCACTGCAATATGAGCCCCTGTATCGCTAATGCCATCTGCGTGCACTACCTCAGCCTATTCTTGTTTTACTGCTACCAATGTCTTTTTTGCTACTAATGCTTTCTCTGGATCTTCCACTGAGAGTAAATGGAGCAGTCCTTTCCCGTCCATGACTGTGCCTAACATCGCTGCCAATGATGCTGCTGTGTGCAGATAACAAGAGAGCCTCTGAATCCAAGTCCTCAAAGGAGCTGAGGATAAAAAGAATACGTGTCTGCCAGCATCCTCAAAGCCAAGCTACTTGTCACATCCCCAGCTCTCCTGCTTCCCCACATGAAAATGAATCCCCTGCTTTTCCTGCCCGTAGCTCCACTATGTCCAAACCCCACTGGCACTGAAGGCACAAGCGAACTGGAAGTGGCATGGGCACGTTGCAACGTTTTGTGGCTCACAAAAAGAACGAGTCGCATTCCTGCAATGCAAATATTAGCTCTGGGAAATGACCAGTTGCGCTATCCCAAGCTGCAGTCTCTCTGCAGAGTCACCTTCACAGTAGACATGCAAATTTGCTACTCATGAAGAGTCAGCAAAAATATGAGCAGCTTAAGCTCTGTGCATCTGTCATGCTGCCTGGAGTGGCTATGAGTGCCGATGTCGGGGCAGACACCCCAAACGGGCAGTATGTTCTATAATAGATTGCACCAAGTCAGTAACAAATGTGACCTCCTGGATCACTGTACCAGTCTTACCAGGGAGTCAAACAACCCCCTTGGGCATTCCAGTTTATCTTGCCATCCAGACAAGCTGGACTAGGTGATAAATGGTCACTTAGACCAAAGATCACAAAATATCCAGGTTGCTGCCAGTCCCAAGAGATCAGTCACCTCCCCCATGTCATTTTGTACCTTAGATCTCACACCAAAGTCAACGCTTACCACCAATCCTATAATAAACTAACTGAGGATTTATTAACTAGGAAAAATAAATGAGAACATTATTTACAGGTTAAAGCAGGCAACATACAGACACAAATTAGTTGTAGCAATCTGTCAGCACTGAATGGCTTGTAGGGCTAACCCAACCTGGCCCTCGGGATCTCATCTCCCATTTACCAGCTCCAGTCCTGTAAGAGTCCAAACAGCAGAGAGAGAGAGATGAAAAATATTCTTGTCATATAGTTTTATTTCCTTCTTCCGGAATTCAAGCAGATGGGAGGAGCCCTTTTGCACATAGGCTCTTTATGGTGTGATGGGGCAACTGACAAAGCCTTTGTGTTGTGATGTCCCACAATGGCCTGTGTGGCTTCAGTAGTCCTTCCTGAGGGGCAGTGTCACAGGGGCAGTGCAGACTCTCCCACTTTTGCGCCTGCACCCTGTGTTTGGGCTGGCATAATAAAGAGTCTCCCATGCCTTCTTTTGCTGGATCATCTGTGTCTTTACTGACAGCAGTTCGTGTGGTTCCCCACTCTCCCAACCGCTAGCGCCTCACAGACCCTCCCCAGGGTCTCCTGCCTTGGAGGCTTCCCACTTTGGTAAGGAGATAGTGATACACCCCCCATGTCGCCTCCCAGCCTGGCCTCCTCACTGAGGTTTGTTCAGGGTTTTTATAGCCCTCCGGTGCCTCACCCCAGCTGTCAGCACCCAGCTCAGCAGGTTCCTCTGAGCCAGCCCTGAGGAGGGCTTATGGCTCAGCTCCCTGCTGAATACCTGTGTCTCTACGCTGGCCTCCTGACCAGTGAACAGACTGCAGCCAGCACCTTGGCAGGGCTTTAAAGGGGGGTTTACCCCTGCCCTGCCACAGGCAGGAGATAAGACCTTTTGTAAGAAGTCAGCATTTTGCATTAGGTGAAGTTTTGCCCTGTTTGGTGAGTCACATCATTCAGAACAAACCTTTTACGGTTTGGGGATTTGGGCCAGGGGCTTGGGCATGTTCCCCCTTCCTGTGGGCCTCCTGAGGTGTACAGGAGGGAAACTTTGCCACCTCATCCCGCACCAAGTTTGTTGGCATCAGCAAGCCCTTGGAGCAGGGTGAGGGCAGGGAGCTTTAGGGGAGGAGATCCGGCGGCATCTGTCCCTTCCTGTGAGCCTCTTGAGGTCTGCAAGAGCAGAGAATCCCGGAGAGATTTAGGTGGCTCACGAGCACCTAGTGCAAGACAAGGCACTTTCCGTGTGCAGGAGGAGTCTCTGCCCAGGGAGCTCATGTGCTGTAAATTCACACCCTAGCTTGCTGTGCAATAACTTCCCTGTGGAGACAAGCTCTTAGGCAGCACAGGCTGGGGCATTGCCGCTCATGAACATTTTTGGCAGGAAATGTTTTTCCCACTGGTGAGTCTCCGAAGTGATTGATTTACACCGTGGACTTCAGTCATGGCCCCCTGGGTCTGAAGTCCCCATCACAATGACCTCTGAAATTAGGCTTTAAACAACTCAGGTTTCGTCCTGGACTCTAGGTCTCTGGTAGGGGAGTCCTGTGAACTGAGTGTTCTTTCTCTCTTGCTTTTTGGTAAAAGCGATTAGCAAGACTTTTGACCAACACCCAGCTGCTTGGGTCTCTGGCAGCCTTGGAAAAACATTTCCCTGTAGGCCCCCCTGGTGGCCAGCCACAGTCTATTGCCTCCGGGCCTGTTTCAGCTCACAGAGTGAGTTCTGCTTTGTGGAGGGCAAGACAGGGAAGTGCTGTTTGTGAGATTTATAACCATTCACTGCTGGGAATAATGCCTGGAAGCGACTCAGTAGCCCCTTCCATTTGTCAAATGGAGATGTGAGGGTTTCCTGGATTGGCAGGATGTGATTTTCCAAAGTCTTTGAAACTTTTTCTGATTTGTCCAAACTGCCCAGTTTGCAACTGTAAATGGAATAATTTCAGCTGCAAGTTAGGACTGCAGCTATATGCCTGCGTTTGTGGAAAACCAGGCCCATGCTTAAATGTATGTTCACAGCACACAGAGACATTAGATGACAACATAGGGTGACCAGATGACCCAATTTTATAGGGAGAGTCCCGATTAGGGGATCTTTTTCTTATATAGGCTTCTGTTACTTCCCAGCCCCATCCCAATTTTTCACACTTGCTGTCTGGTCACCCTATAACAACATGAATACTCTTGCTGGAAGGTTGCAAAGTAACACAACTTTCATTCTTAGGATTCAGAATGAATAATTCCCAAGAAACTGAAAACCAGAAAGAGAGAAAACAGGCTGCTAAAAGGGAGAGGCACAACTCCCTCCAACTTGAGATAGGGTGGCTGCAGACTGACTGCTGCTTGACCCAGGTCACACGCTTCCCTACAGAGCCTCAAGTTTGCAAGCAGGATCAGGAAACCCCTTACAAATGAAAGAGAGAGGTGCTAATTTTAATACAGTTTTCAATACACCCTAGTATATATCTAGCTCTCTTGCCAAGTTCTTTCTGGAGAAGGGCCCTGAGACAGCAGGCTGGGGAAAAGGCCAAACCTCTGAATTGTCTGAAGATGAAGGCATCTCCCTCTTCCAGGAGGGAAACTGTCGCATTGCTACAGGTAGGTTTTACGAGACTGATGCAAAACTTTACGAGACTGATTCAGCTTCTCAATCATAAAGTAATCTTTCCATTCTTTTTGTAGCAAGATAATAGGGGAGACCATCTGCCCTTAAAGCAATGCCAGTAGGGGACGGTTTGGGGGCATGGCCAGCAATCCAAAAAAAAATGAGTGTGGAGAGGAATTAAGGCTAACTGAAGAAATCAGAGGGAGGTAGGAATTCCTATTGCCTCCTCAGGAGACCACCCCCGGTCAAATGGGAATCCAGCTTGTTGTTGGATGGGATTTGGGGGCTCAGAATGTGAGTGGGAAAAGTGGTAGTCTTTTCAGACACACAGCCAAGTTCCTTTATCTCCGTATACCTTCCTACCTTTCAGAAGTAGAGTTTGATCTAGAAGTGAGAACACGCAAAGCCTGACCTTTCAGAGCTGCTGAGTAATTTGCAGTACCCATTGGCTGCAGCGGGAGATATCAGCTCTCAGCACCTCTGAAAACTGGAGCTTTAGCATCTTGAACTATCCCAGGATGCCTGAACACCTACAGGCAATCATGAAAGAGCATCTGCACTCCTCTGTTCCAAAGAGGCTTAATATGAAATTGATACTGAGCTGCTTAGTTAAAGATTTGCCTTCTGCTATAGAAGCTTCCCTAGTGTTGGGTCCCTGGATCATAAGAAAGGATTAATGGTCAGTTATCAGGGTTTCTTTTCTCCTACCTCAATACTCCTATGATCTCCTTTATTTGTGTGTCAGACCTCTTCCTCATTCTGTATTTGTCAGGGAGTGACTTCCTTATTGGCAACTGCCCTGCTGTAAAAAGCCATGGAACAAATAGATTCGTCGCTCCAATGCCATACAAAGGCCAGGAGTTTAAATAGTGATGGTAGGTGCCTCCATTTTTGGGTGACCAATTTGAGACCTCTGAAAGAGCTGACTTTCTGAGGGCGGGTGCTCAGCATTTTCTGAAAATCAGGAATCTCAAATTGGGCACCCGAAATCCCCACTTACTTCTGAAAATGTCAGCCTTCAGCCCCACACTAGTGACCTGCAAACTCCAGTGATGGATTTGCTAAGTTGATCTGCCCCGGGGAAGGCAAGTCCCCCTTTTGGGTGGCATCCATGAGAATCTGTCCAGCCAGCAATTCCACTTGTCTGTTCATGGAGGTTTTTAGGGGGTCCTAACTCCTTCCCACGCACTCTGGCTAAATCGAAGCACATGGCCTCTCAGATGATGCTATTCTCCAACTGATTGGTCAATTGAGTTCCATACAGATGTATTTAACCTGCCGCCTTAGCTTCTAGAAGAAGCTGTTATGTCAGCCACCAGCGTCACCAAGTCCATGACTAAAATCACATTGCATTTTATACATGGTGTTTGGCTGATTTATATATCCTCTAGCCTGAGTGTGTAATCTTGAAATAGCCTGTTGTATATTTTACATATAGTTAGCAGATGCTGCAATAAACAGGACTAAACATGAATCATTGTTCCTAGCTATGCATTATTCATCAGTTCTTCTCAGCATTCTGCTAAACCTCTGGCAAATGCTAGCCAAATATAAACAAAAAATTCACATCTACATTCAATATGTATCAAAGATTCATCTCACATGCCTAGTTGCAAGGCATGTCTCCATTCCCTTTTCCTGGTTTTAGGAATTACAGCATCAATTCAACAAAGCACTTACACACGTGCTTAAAGATAAGCATGTTTTAAGGGCTGTGGTCAATGGAATTAAGCATGTGTAATGTAGAATAGCCTAGATTCCAAACAGGTAGTGGATATAATGTTCTTGCAAAGTCTCTTTCTGGGCTCCCCATTCAACACTTCTGATCCCTTTTCATGTAATAGTTCTTTGCCTGGGTCTACCTGAACTGATACCAATGCTGGATTTTTTTAATCTGTTCTACTAGCATGGGCTTGATCCTATATTCTTGGGGCATCCAGAACTACTCCTGGCATCCCTCGGAATACTTGGCTGTGTGCTACAAACTAGGAGCTGTGATTGCTTTTTTCCACTGGAACAATGGTACTGCCCACCAACAAGGAGAAGGCCAGTGTGTGCCAGAGACAGTACAGTCATGAGAGCTGGCTAAGAACATGGACCCCACTGCCAGAACAACAGCTCACCTGGCTGCATTCTGAGGTGAATGCAGAGCCCATGTCTCTGCCATGGCTTTCCCATAATAGTACCCTCATTCTCACAGTCATTAAGAAAACCCATGAAAGAGCTCTGAAGCCTGTTTCTGGGTGGCTGGGAAAGGAGAAAAGGAGAGCATGACCATTTTTTTTTAAGCATTCAGATACTATAGTGGTGAGGGATGTACAAGTGTCTCGATGGACAGAGGGGTCTATATGACGATAGATTGATTATACGCAGGGCTGGAAGCACTGCCTGTTAAGGTTGCTCAACGTGTTTAATCATAAAACCCAGTTTTCAGTTGCTTCTAACTTTGCCAAACTTTAACAGTTTGGGCTGAAACTTTCCATGCCAGGTGTTTTCTTGGAAAATTTCAGCCCAAACAGATGAGCCATTACTGAAAACAAGGCTAGGAAATAGGTTTTGCCTATGTTTTTTAAAAAAAAAAAATCTGGTGACTTTTTTTCTTTGAGAAGGTTTAACACCCCCATGCTTGGGAGCAGGCACTTGAAATTTGACAGGGCAGTAGCCTTTTATCAGCAATATGCCTTTTTCTGTCCCCAGGAAAATCCACATAAATTTGGCTGCGTGATAAGCCTTTGCAAGAGGGTAGTTGGCACATGCTCAGTAGAGACTTGCTAGGGCTTCTCCACTTCGTTCCCTGAAGATTCTGTCCCCACTGAGCATGCTATGGGCTGAGGCTGAAGGGGGCTGAGCAGGGCTTTGGCTGCAATTGTAGTAACAGTGCTGGGTCTGGACACCGAACTGAGAGCAAGGAGCCTGTCTCTCCTGAGCTCTCAAAACCCCTGTTGTTGAGCTAAGAGTGGAGGAGGAAACTGCGTAATTCAAATGCAGAGAGGCCAAGAGCTGGGCCTTGGGGTGGGGAAAAGTGGGACAAGGAGTCTGAGAAGGTGGAGGCTAGAAGAGGAGGGAAAAAGAGACTGGAAGTGCTTTGGGAATGAATCTGAATTGTGTAGTGAAAGAGGCTGTTGTCAGTAGGACCTTGGGTGGACACCCCATTTCCACACTGGCATATGAGGGTTAATAGAGCCCTACAGAGGCTGTGTAGGAGATGCAGCCAATAAGAGAGAAGCTGTAAGGAATAGCCAATCCAGGCCCATATAAGAAGAGTTGCAGGGAGGAGCAGGGTTAGTCACTGCCTGGAGCTCAAGGAGAGAGGACTGGGTGCCTAGCAGGTAGGTAGAATCTAGCATCCTGGACAGAGCAGTGCTGAAGGAGACCATGGGAATGAGGCAGCTCCCGGCTGGCTGTAGGACTAATATGCTGAGGCCCTGAGGTAAGGGCGAAGAAGGTGCTGGGGCCATGGGCAGGTGGCCCAGGGAAATGTACTGAGAAGTTGGAGGGGATGCAGCATGTGGCTGCCATATACAAGGTCCCTGGGTGAGGACCTGGAGCAGTGGTGGGCCTGGGTGGGGAAGTGGCTGGACTGCAGTACAAACCCTAGAAGGGCAGAAACACAGATGATGGAAAATGTGTCTCAGAAGAGGCAGGACTCTAAAGGAAGAACCAGGAGGTGTCTCATGGTGATGGCAGTTGCATGCTGCTCTGAGGAACTGGATTCTGTCCCTGCCCTGCCACCAATTTCCTGAGTGCTGTTGGGCAAGTCACTCACACCAAACTCTTCACAGTGGTCACTAACTGGGTGTTCCTCATTTTCTGGGGGCTGACTCGAGGCGCAGGGGTCTGATGTGCAGAAGTGTTGAGCACTCACGGCTGTCCCTGCGTTCTCTGGGAGCTGTGCCATGAACATACTGAATGCTGTATGTTGCTAAGCACTGTGAAAAATCAGGTCCTAGGGGTCTCAAATTGAGCACCTCAAATTAGTGGATACTCTTGACTTTAATCTCTGTGTGCCTCAGCTCCCCATTTGTAAAAGGAGGATAATAATATTCTCTCAGCTCACAGGGGAGTTCTGCAAATATGTTCGGTCCTGTTTGTAAAGCATTCAAATACTACAGTGATGAGCACCATGGAAAAGCCCCTGAGGAAATTCATAATTTTGCCTTCAGAGCAGGGTGGGACTAGTGTTCGTAAACAAGGCCTGGAGCCACACATTGAACAATGAGTAGAAAACGACACTTTGAATAGCTGCTTATTAAGTGAGCACCATCCATCCTGTGCACTGATTGAGGCAGGGTCCTGAGGAAAAAATACTCTGTGATAATGTAGTTAAAGAGGGAGTATAATGTATATGGACCAGGGGGCCAAATTAAAGTTGTACAGGCAATCTTATTTCTGGCATTTCCTAATTTTGGAGTTGTCTCACATTTAAATCATGATGCAGTTAGTTGGCTTATGTAAAACGGGCATTTTGATAATGCCTGACACTCAGAATTTAGTTGAAACAATAATTCGTGGCCGTTTGTTTGACACTAGCATCAGCAGTTCTCAAACAGTTTCCACTTTGATGTAGGAACCAATTGTTCATTTTTTTTCCAGAGTTCAAAACTGGTCAGAGTAGATTGGCTTCACAAGAGAGTGTTTTGGGTTTAATTTTAGTGAATATACTGGTCTGGCAGCCATATGCATTATTTATTCTGCGTTGGCATTTTAATGACTACTCTTCATGATTCTTAATTACAGATTTTTCAGCATTTATAGTGATACGGGGCCTGATTCTCATCTCACTCACACCAGTTTTATACCCATGTAATGACATCTACTTCAGTGAAGTTACTCTTGATTTACAGTAGTGTCAGAAGAGAAATTGGGCCCCTGGTAATAAATGGCATGAATGAGAAGAGATGCACAGTTTGCTGGGGATTTTTCTACAAATAAAGAGTAAATATCACACGGGTTACTCAGTAAAGTCACAAGTAAATGCAGAAGATATTAATGAAAAATGATTCTC
This sequence comes from Gopherus evgoodei, assembly GCF_007399415.2. Taxonomy (NCBI): domain Eukaryota; kingdom Metazoa; phylum Chordata; order Testudines; family Testudinidae; genus Gopherus; species Gopherus evgoodei. The sequence continues at coordinate 6,854,010 of NC_044327.1, read as the reverse complement.
TTAGTCTGTAAGGGCTGAAAGTCATTTTTTCATTAATACTTTGTAAATTAGAAATACCTCCTGAATAATCCTTTCATTATTACAGCTTTGTTTCATGTTCTCTGTCTGTTTCAGTCTTGACTGATCAAGCTTACACAGTGGAAGCTATCTGGCTGGAAAAGATTGGTACAGGATGTACTATAAGGATTATGGTTTAATCTAGTGAATCCAGATGCTATACTAGGAATAATGTCAACGGGTGCCTATTACTGGCATATTTATATTTGTCCATATCCCTCACATTTTTATTTTCATTTATCACATGTTGCAAAATGCAGAGAGCAGTGGGCCAGCATTTCCACTGGTATAAATAGGTGTAACCAGTACACCTAGGCTGAGTCATGCCTGCTGAAATGCAAAATAGAGAAGTGCAGTAATTTAACCCCTTCCACGCTGCAGTCTCTCCTACCACATTCAAAACAGTACATGGCCCCTAAAGTGCATCTGTCCTAGAGAACTGGATCATTTCAAGGCTAAATGTTACAGTTCACACAGCTTGAGCTTCAAGCAATTAATATGTCTGCTCTCAGCAATATGGTTTCTGCAGCTCAGTTGTACATAGAAGGCGGCCCGCTTTGCCTCCAGCATTTATAATGGTGTTAAATACATAAAGTGTTTTTAATTTATGGGTGTGGGGGGTGCACTCAGAGGCTTGCTATGTAAAAGCGGTCACCAGTACAAAAGTTTGAGAACCACTGATTTAAGCTGCCAGGATCACCTTTTGCAATGATCGCTTGGTGAGAAGTGTTCACCCACAGGTGACAGGAGACTTTTGTCTCATCATTTTTCTGTGTGAAATCATTTGAGAGTGTGGTGATTCTCTAGTTTCACCCACATAGTAGTTGTTGGGGCATTTGATGCACTGGTTGAGTTACACCACGTGTTGTGATAAGCATATGTCAGCTCCATGCACATTGAAAGGTGTGTTGTGAGGAATATTGACCATGATAGCAGTGACAGTAGGGCTGCAGATTTTGCATCTGTTATAGCAGGCTCTGGTGCCACTTTGAGTTGGTGTGTCGTGGTCTGTGGGGAACTTGTTTCTGATGATGATCTGGGTGAGGTTGATGGATTATTTGAAGGCTAGAAGAGAGGGAGGTTGGGAATATCTTTCAGGATGGGTCCCCACCAAGTATGGGTTGAAATTGTTTGATATCCTGTAGGGGTTCCAGTGTGGGGTTGTAAGCAACAACTAATGGTGTGCAGTTAGTGGGTTTTTTCCTGTATTAAAACAGATTCTCTTGCGGAATTAGGGTGGTCCATTACATGGTGTGATCTACTTCTCTGGTACAGTGTCCTTGTTTGGTGAAGGCTTGTTTGGTGAAGGCTGTTTTAAGTGTCTTAAGGTGAATATCCCAGACCTTCTCCTGAAAGCTTATTCTGTGTTATCTGAGGCCATGGCTATAGATAATAGGTTTCTTGGTGTTTGGCATGGTTGCTGGATCTATGAAGGTAGGTGTGGTGATCTATGGATTTCTTGTATATAAGTTGTCTGTAGGGCCATTGTTGAAGCTGATTGTGGTGTCCGAGAAGTTGATGCTGGTGGTTGAAGTTGTAGTGGAAATCTGAGGAAGTTTGGGTCATCTGTCCAGAGGTTGAACATATCATTAATGTATCTCAGATACATCATCTGTTTCTGGTTGCATTTTTCCAGAAATTCTTCTTGAGGTAGACAGCCAGCTCTCTGGGGCAGGGGTGGTCTCTCACTGTGTGTATGTGCAGCATCTAGCACAGATGGGGCCTCAGTCTCAGTTGTGGCCAGTAGGAGCGACTCCAAAAGAAATAATAGCGTATCATTGTGCACAACAAATACGCATCTCTGCGGCTGACAGTGCAGGAAAGTGCCTAGAATGTATTGGTTTTCTGGGTAGGACTGGAAGGGCTAATCACTTCTGCAGTGCACCGACTCCCATGCAAACATGGGCTGCATCAGCTTTAGCTGTGATTTAGGACTGTGTCTGGAAACCTTAGCTGTAGTGATAGTGCCGTGTACTGGCATCCATGTGCCATATCTCTGATATACGGAAAATACATTCTCAAGGGCTTTGGTTTGCTACAACTGGCTTCTAAATTAACCCCACAGAGACAAACTGCTTATGCCAGCAGCACCACATCTAATCAAAGCAAGTCATGCTTTTAAATTTTTCTTTGTGTAACCCCCACACCTCCTGCGTGTGGTGTTCTTTCCCACTTAGTGGCACCGAGACCACTTAGAGAGAGATTGAGTCTGCTCAATAGCCTGAGCTAACAGCCAGTTGGCTTGAGGCTCATGCAGTAGAGGCTCATACGCTAAGCTTCAAAAGTCCCAGGTTCAATCATGCCTGCCACCGACCGTGGTCTGTTGGCATTGCATTTGTGAATGGAGGAGGTGGATTTCTCCATGTGACGTGATATTCATCATTGTGGAGGGCAAATTGTGGAGACCTAAGAGGCATCTGGTCTTTTCATGATGCAGGAGGGAGTCTGTATGCAGGGCCAGCTCTAGCAATTTTGCGGCCCCAAACACGGCGGCACGCCGCGGGGGGCGCTCTGCCACTCCCACGGCTCCGGCGGACCTCCTGCAGGCGTTTCTGCGGACGGTCAGCTGGTCCTGCAGCTCTGGTAGACCTGCCGCAGGCGTGTCTGTGGGAGGTCCACTGGAGCCACGGGACCAGCAGACTGTCCGCAGCCACGTCTGTGGCAGCTCCACCAGAGCCGCCTGCAGCCCTCCCAGCAACCGGCAGAGCACCCCCCGCGGCGTGCCGCCCCAAGCACGTGCTTGGTGCACTGAGGCCTGGACCCGGCCCTGTCTGTATGGCACAGAACCTGTTTTTCTCCATGCTGGTTGAGTTTAGACCTGACTTGGTTCAAGAGAGCCTGTGTGGAAGCAGATTCCTCCAGCTGCTGTATAATGTGTGTGCTGTGCTCATGTTTTATAGATGTGATGTCAAGCCATGTCCTCGTCTAAGAGGAGGTGAACTGGGCTAACCAATGGGATAATCCCCTATTCCTGTTATGCAATTTTAAAACAGGCTGGTAAGTTCTGGTTTCTTTTTTTCTTTTCATGTTCCCTTCCTGGACAGGGAAAGCAATACACAATTCCAGCCAGTTATGCAAGGCTTAACCATGTTGGTGAACTCCTGTGCGTGGTTCCATTAGGCCCAATAAGGTGACTTGTGCAAGTGAGCGATCCCTGAAGCGAGTAAGATTTGCACAATGGTGTAAGTAGCCCTGTGAGTAAGTAGGAATGCTATCCAACAGCCTGCACAGGTATCTAAGACATCCAGGATAACTTCACTGTGTGAGGAGTTCTGGTGACCTTCCCTGGGAGTTCAGCGGGTGGAGTGCATGAGGGTTGGGGCTTTGTCTAGCAATCTGGGCAAGTACCAATACAGTGAGGTGTTGCAATGTGCTCTAGTTCTGTGACTCCTGCAATAGAAAACACGGTTCTGAGCCTGAGATTGTGACTCCGACTCCTTGGTTCTCCCCATGCTCTGGTGGAGGAAGTGATCTGCACCACCCCTATGCCTGGCACCGATTCCTTCCCCAGCCTGCTGGCCACACACACCTGTATGGGAGAGGCAGTAGCAGGCCATTGAAAGTGGTTTCTAGTGAGGGTCCCGCAGGGGTCTGTTCTTGGCCTGCCACTAATCAGTATCTTTACAGTGACCTGGAAGAACATATAAAATGATGGCTGGCAAAATGCCCAGAGGAGACAAAAATTGATGGAGTGATAAACAATGATGGGTGCAAGCACAGAGGACTTGTGCCTCCTTATGCTGGGAGGCCACGATCTAAAGGGGGAGGACACGTGACCTCCCCACATGGCTCCTCTGCCCAGTGGATCCCCCTGCTCTGTGCCCACCAGAGTCACCTGAGGGGGAAGGCTGACTGTGTCCTTCTCCCACTGCACCTCCCCCGGTGCGTTTGGCTGCTCTCCCTGGCAGCTGGGCCCAGGTGGGGAGCGGGACGGAGCGACTTCTCATGTGACTGAAGCTGGCCACTCCGGGTCGCTGACTGCGCAGTGCGGCAGCTGCCTGAGAGAGTCTGGCTGGGGCAGCAGCCTCGTCTGCTCCCCGCCTGAGCCCAGCTTCCAGAGACAGGGACCGAACCTACAGCTTCTGATGCAGGGCTGTAGCTAAAAGAGCTAACAGGGTTATGTAAGCAGGAGGATATCAAGTAGGGGCAGAGCAATGATAATACCTCCGTATATGGCATCAGCGACACTCTTCCTGAAATACTGCGTCAGCTTCTGGCATCCACACTTTAATGCCTAAAACATCTGCCAGGTCTTCCTGCCAAACACCTCTAAGATCCAGCCTTTCTTCCGCATCCACATGGCTAAAGCTCTTACCCACGCTCTCCTCTTGCATTTCAACTGCTTGCTTCCTCTGTGGCCTGAACCTATTCTGTTGTACCGCTTTCATATCCATTCACAATACTGCAACGATAACTTCCCTAGCTCCTTGCTCTGAGTATGTCACTCTTCTTTTCGTTCCTCGCCTGGCTCCCGCTTCCTTGCTGCATCAAAGTACCTGGCTTCACTTTTAAGGTCCTTCACAGCCAATCTCTGCCCTTCCTGTCAGCCCTCATATGCTGCTGAGTTGCCAGTTCCTGACTCACCTCCGGTATTGATCCCAGCCTTCAACACTCACTGATTCAATTTTCAAATGAGCGCCTCTGCACTCTGTCCTCAAGCCACCCCAATGTGTGGAGGAGCTCCCCATAAACATCTGCACTGTCACTATGTTGCCCTGCTTCGTCTTGCTCCTTAGAACTGTCTCTGCTGTGATCCTTGCAAAACACTCCATGCCTAGGCTACTGGTGCAGTGGGGCGGTCGCTTGTTATGCTGACCTTTATTGTCTCATTGTTACCTAGTGCTTCCACCTGTCTTCTGCTTAGGTTGTCATCTCTCTGCCGCACAGGCTGCCTCTTATTCTGTGTTTGTACAACCCCCCGGCACCACGGAGCGCTGGTCCCTGGCTGCAGATACTACACCCTTCACTGCAGCTCTGTCTACATAGTTTATCCAAGAGATGGTTAACAGGTGACTAGATGAGTCTATAAATAGAGAAGAAGATTTCTGAGGTAGAAAGCTTTTTAATCTCCTGGGCAAAGGCGTAACATCCAATTGTTGGAAGCTGAAGCTAGATAAAGTCAGACTAGAAATATGGCCCAAATGTTAAACAGAGAGGGTTATTAAGCTTTGGAACCACTTACTCAGGCATGTAATAAATTCTCCATGACTTCAAGTTTTTAAATGAAGCCTGATGACTCTCTAAAAGGGAATGGCTGGGTAAAATTATACATCCTGGTGGTATTCGGGAGATCAGCTCACATGATCACAATGATCCCTTCTGGCCTGTGAAGTGGCTACCTGGAAATGCAGAGGAGTAAGAGGACCCTTTGTGCATCTATGGACCTGCGGAGATACCCACCTCTAGGCATGCATAGTTTGATAGGTTCTGTGCAGGCCTGCAATAGCCAAAGCATGCAGCCATTCTCGCAGGTACTTGTCCATCCATCTGTCTGAGTTGGGGGCTGCTGCCTGGCTGTGCTCAGGGCCTGCCCGCTGCCAGTGCAGTCCTTCATTGTGCCATGCTGCATGAGGCCACGAGAGCTGCTACTCCTGGGCATTCAGGTTGGTGCAGTGAGCCACATCTTGAGGCTACTGTGTCTCCGTCACTCTCTGAGCAGCGGAGTTCCCAGCCCTGGTTCTAACAATGCCCTGCATAACAGTGTTCTGAAAGCTGCAGTTTCTATAAGGTAGAGATATCGGGGTGACAGCAGAGAGGAGAAGGGTATTGGTATATTCTGTGTCACTGTTTCAGTTTACATTATCCCTAAGCTAATCCTTCCCACACCAAACTATGCAGCTTCATACCTTACCAAGCCCATACTTCTGAATGTAGACGAGAACTCTGCTGTTCCTTCACTGCCTGGCTGAAGCAGCGTGTAGCAGAGCTACACCCTGCTCTGTACAAGGTTACTGAACAGGTTCCTATTGCTATTGGCTTGTAGTCAATGGGGAGCCCAGCCTGAAAGAATTTTTTTTCCCCAGCCCCCCTCTTCTGGCCTTCAAACAACCCCTCCTCCAACCTCTCCAACCTAATCATCAGAAGTGGCTCCCCACAGATCAGAACACACCAACTCAAAGCAGTGCCAGACTCTGCCAGAACAGCAGAGGCAAAACCTGCAGAAATCTCTCCATTGCTACAATGATCAACGCCCTCCACAACACACCTTTCAGGATCCATGAGTACTACACATGCCTATCACAACATGTCTTGTATCTCCTCCAGTGCACTAAATGCTCCAACAACAACAATGTGGGTGAAATAAGACAATCTGCAGAAAAGGACCTGGGCATTACAGTGGATGAGAAGCTGGATATGAGTAAACAATGTGCCCTTGTTGCCAAGAAGGCTAAGGGTATACGGGGCTGCATTAGTAGGAACATTGCCAGCAGATCGAGGGAACTGATTATTCCCTTCTATTCGGCACTGGTGATGCCACATCTAGAGTGATGCATCCAGTTTTGGGCTCCCCACTACAGAAAGGATGAGGACACATTGGAGAGAGTCCAGCAGAGGGCAATGAAAACGATCAGGGGGCTGGAGCACATGGCTTATGAGGAGAGGCTGAGGGAACTGGGCTTATTTAGACTGCAGAAGAGAACAGTGAGGTGGGATTTGATAGCAGCCTTCAGCTACCTGAAGGGGGGTTCCAAAGAGGATGGAGCTCGGCTGTTCTCAGTGGTGGCAGATGACAGAACAAGAAGCAATGATCTCAAGTTGCAGTGGGGAAGGTCTAGGTTGGATATTAGGAAACACTATTTCACTAGGAGGGTGGTGAAACACTGGAATGGGTTACCTAGGGAGGTGGTGGAATCTCCATCCTTGGCGGTTTTTAAGGCCTGGCATTACAAAGCCCTGTCTGGGATGATTTAGTTGGGGTTGGACCTGCTTTGAGCAGAGGGTTGGACTAGATACCTCCTGAGGTCCCTTCCAACCCTGATATTCTATGACTCGCTATGCCCTCGAATGATCTCACACAGGAAAATAAGACAAAAAAGATCTATCATCTGTGGGTGAACTCTTTTCACAAAGCGATCACTGTCTACCTCTCCATCTTCATCTTCAAAGGAAACCTGCACAACCCTTTTTCAAAAGACAAGCTTGGAAGCTTAAATTCATAACTCTGCTAGGCACCAAAAATCAGGGACTGAACAAAGACCCTGGATTTATGGCTTATTACAGCAATCTGCAGCCTACTAACCGCCTCAGTCCTATGACTGCAAGGTACTAAGAAGCCACTCTACCTTGAATGGTCCGTTTACAATATGTGTTAACTATTTATGCTAAACAATCCGTTCCACCTTGTAGTTAGCTGTGGTGCATGGAGTACCTTTCCCAGACCAGACGAAGAGCTCTGTGTAAGCTCAACAGCTTGTGCGTCTCACCAAAAGAAGTTGGTTCCGTAAAAGATATTCCCTCACCCACCTTGTATCTTTAATAACATGAGAGTCTGGCAACAAGAGATGGTTTAGAAAAGATATTTGAGAAAGGTAGCGAGCCACTCATGCCCTTCAACTTGAAAGCAGCTGCTGTCTAGGCAGAAAATAGCCTGATTCAGCAAAGCACTTAGGCCATGCCTACACTGCCACTTATTTTGGCAAAACTGATGTTGCTCAGGGGTGTGAAAAAACACATCTTACAGAAGCAGAGCTGCATTAGTACAGCTGTGCCACTGTAAGCTCTCTAGTGTAGACGTAGCCTTAAGTGCTTTAAGTGCTTTGCTAAATCAGATCCGAAGCAATGTGGATGGACAACTTCTCCTCCTATGAGGCAGATAAGGTGATGCAAGCAACTTTAATGGCATCCCCTCTACAAAATAATTTCTCTAATTTACACAGCTGGCAAGGTTGATCCCTGGGAATGGACACTTAGGAAGAGAGAAGATAAATGGTTTCATGCAATGCTAGTCTGTCAATCAACCAGTATTGAGGCTGAAAACATGGTGCAATTGGTAACCTTTTTTGGACCTCATGACCCTCAAGTCTTGGGCAAAAGCAGGGATTCCAGTATTCTCCAGACCCAGGACTCTTGCTGCCATTGTTCAGTCTAGAGTTGTTTTTATTTTAATTGAATGGACGCCCTATGGGTGTCTTAGGGTCTGAATGTCCCCCAAGTTTAGGTTTGTTTGGATCTGGGACCCTTTTCTAATGATCAGTGCTGCCGGAACTGCAAAGGGGACCTGTCTGGGAAGAGGTCATTCCTGATAAGAGCTAATGCCCTCACAACATCTGGAGCATTAGGCAAAGAGCAAAAGCTTTGTTTCTAAAGGATATAACTGGTTAGTTGACCTCCTTTTATAAAATAAATCTTTCCTACTTTGGCTCATGTGCACGGATATAGACATTTAAATTCACTGGAACAGATAGGATGACATCCAGGAGATAAAGTGCTTCAAGAAATGCTCTCAAAGGAAGTTGTCATCTAGGTATTTTAAAAACCTTGGCCCAAAAGGGGCCTTATTTTCTCGCATGCCCCAAAACCTGTTTCTGTAACTCTCCACTCCCTAAGTTATCCGTGGGCTGGAGAACAAGATGGATGATTTTTGAAAATAGTAGAGTGTCATTCCTCAGGTTGGTAGAAAACCAAGAAACTCTATCGTTATTGTAAAAAAATGACAGCCAATAACAATAAAAAGAAGGTGGTGTTGTGTCGGTAGATGCAGAGGACAAGTCTCAGAGGCACACCATAGTTCCAGGGGCTGGACACTACATATGCGGTCAGTCGTCTAGGGAATATATTGTATTTATATACAGACTATTTCTGCAGGGGTTAGCTGCTGTTCTATACAATGAAACTCTCCTCATTGTGGAGAGGAGATTTTGACTTGGGTTATTTTGCATGCTAAAGTTCACCGTGGGGAATATCTTCCTCCCGCAAACTCTGCCAGGCCTTGGCTAACAGAAAGGTTTGCTAGCACTTGCTGCAGCAGCTCATGCTTTAAGATTCCCTAGGTCCCAGGTTTGACCCCTACTGCCAGTGACCCACAGGGGGCTTCATGTTACATCTACACCCACTCTGCTGCAGCCGGCCCTTTACCCTGCTCACTCTCTCTGCATCTTGCATGCACTGACTAAGGGCACTCTGCCCCCTCCCACCCTCCTTTGCATGTTCAGAAGCCAGCAAGAAGCAGCTGCTGCTGCCACCTAGCTGTTTGGCAGGGAGGTTGGAGTACCAGCCATACCAGTTCTTGTAAACAGACAGGCACGGCCGTCTCTGCACACTGGTGCTCTTGTGTATCGGGGTGCTGGAGTTAGAGGTGCTGGGGATGCAGCAGTTTGGAGTGCTTTTCCTCATATATGGGGTTTACAGTTTGGTTCAATGGCATTCCACACCCCCACTATACAAATTGTTCCAATGCCCCTGTTGCGTATTGCCTCATAGAGCCATTCCAGAGTGGCTCCAGAAATAGCACAGGGTCCATAACTACAGCTTTGAGGCTGGCTCTGAGAATAACACACACTTATTAATTTGCAGTAACACATGGTTCATAATCTCTTTAAATGTACAGTGTTTTTATGTAAAATCATTAAAAAGCTACATAATTAATCAACACCTTCCTCATGTTGTCAGGGACATCTGTGCATTTAGAGTGGTATTAGTATTCCGAAGTGACAAACCCATGTGTTAGCGTTCTGCAAAATCCCTAATCCAAGCCGTTCTGTTCTCAATTTCCATTCCACAGCAGTCTGGTTAAGAGGCCACATGCAGTCCCATTACCATTGACAACAGCAGCTGAATTCGTTACCTTGATGAGGTTATGCCCATGAAGCAGAATTGCTGCTGACTTACCACATCGATTATCTGCAGCAAAGAAAGTTGTAGCTCAACAATAAGAGGTTGGGAATCATTCACTACGGGGCGTTCAAGGCGATTGTAGTTCCTCAACAGTTCTCTGTACAGACGCCTTTGGTTTTCACCCTGCTGGGAAACTTTTGGAGGGGAAAAAAAGATGGTGACATAAATCATCCAGCCCGATCAGAAAGTAATTTTATTTTTGAATTCTCCATAGTTTAATTTGATTTTCTAAAACAGCGAAGCAGATTCCCAGAAAGTAAAGACCTCCTCAGGTTTGCCCATATCTAACACATCTTCCATTCTATGGTTGCATAAAACATTGTGCACTGCATGTGTTTCTATCACAGAGCAGCCAAAGAGCTAGGGGTATATAAGATGGCTAGGAATCTTTAGTGCCACATGACAAAATACGCAGCTGAAGCTCTTGACATCTCTCAAAGGCGGGAAATCCCACACAACAAACTGTTTTTAGATTTCACCGTTTCCAGGTGTTTCCTCTTTTTGGGGGGGCCAGGGGGGCGTTCAACCATATTTGTGTTTTAAAACAAAACATTTTAAAAAGTTAAAAATATATTTTTCCTGGCCGAAACTATTAGTAGAATCCTGCCTGAATTTGCAAATAGTTCTAGAGCACTGGAAAATACATTTTTTTTAAGGGAAAAACCAGGAGTCAAAAAAAACCTTGGCCCAGCTCTGAGTGGCTGTATTGCAGGGCCAGCTCTAGCCATTTTGCCACCCCAAGCATGGCGGCACTCTGCAGGGGGCGCTCTGCCGCTCGCCCGTCCTGCGGCTCTGGTGGATCTCCCGCAGACATGGCTGCAGAGGGTCCGCTGGTCCCGCGGCTCTGGTGGACCTCCCGCAGGCATGCCTGGGGATGCTCCACCGGAGCCGCAGGATCAGCGGACCCTCCGCAGGGACGCCTGTGGGACATCCACCAGAGATGCCTGCCCCCCTCCAGGCAATCGGCAGAGCGCCCCCCATGGCATGCCTCCCCAAGCATACGCTTGGCGTGCTGGGGCCTGGAGCTGGCCCTACTGCATTGTGTCCTGAAGCCTGAGAGCTGGCATTACATTGGCATTTATATGTGTGTTTATCCTATCTAGGATAACTGTGGAGTCCTTGTTATCACTGGATCTGATTGGGCCAGGCCCTCTGTGACCATGCAGTGGTCTTGGCAGTGCTCACAGGGGCTGGGCAGAATTGTAGGCTTTGTTCAGGGGAGGTCATAGAATACGAAGCTCATCTAGTCCAACCCTCTGCTCCAAGAGGGTCAGTCCTCAAACAGATTTTTACCCCCAGTTCCCTAAATGGTTCCCCCAAGGATTGAACTCATAACGCTGGGTTTAGCAGGCCAGTGTTCAAAGCACTGAGCTAGCCCTCCCCTCAGGTGAATGCATGCTATCGAGATGTTCCTGTAGGGATGCTGCAGGGGGTGGGAAATAGAGTTATCACTTCACTTCCCCACGTGCTAACTAGCATACCTGGCTTCCCTGAAGTCAATGCCCAAATTCCCACTGATTTTCATTGGGGCCAGAATTTCATACCAGGGGTATAGCAGCTAACAGAGTAGAGCTGTGGGAAGTGTTATTTCTGTCAATGTCTTCCCTGCTGCCCCTCAACACAGGCCTGTGCCAAACAAGCACAATCTAGCCCCAGAGAAATGGCTGATCCTTCTGAAAATCCTACAGCTCTTTGCTTCGATAATCTGCGTAGCCTCAACTGCCATATTATGGAATGAAATAGGGTTTTTAAAGTCCTTGTACTGGTTTTTTAACATCTACTTTCCTTGGGTGCTCCTCATTTGTATGTTATGAGACAGCGTAAATGGAAGCACCAATCTACCTTCTGAGAGTCATTCATAGTTTTGTATACCTCCACCATATCCTCCTCCCAATTTCATTTGTTTCTAATCTGTGAAGTCTTTCCAGACCTCTAATTTCTTTTGCTGTTTTTCACTCTGGATCTTTTCTCTTTCTGCTAGCAGTGCAAATCTTTTGTTTTTTTTTTTTGAGTTAGTATGACCAGAATGAAGCACAACATTCGAGAGGAGGGGGCTCCATTGATTTGTACAATGGCATTACAATAATTTCAGTATTGTACTTACACCCTGATCCTGCAAAGACTGAGCCCTGTATGTAAATTAGTTTCACTGGGACTATTCATAGTCATAAGGGTACATCAATACATTAAAGATTATGAGGCCCTTGGACACTAAGATAATGGCAGCCACATAAGTATCTAAGGCCTCTCTACACTGGTGAGGGCGGGATCAATCTAAGTTACGCAACTTCTGCTATGTGAATAATGTACCAGAAGTGGACGTACTTAGATCGACTTACTGTGGTGTCTTCACCGCGGTGAGTCAACTACTTCCACTGCCCCGTTGACTCCGCCTGCACCTCTCACGGCGGTGGAGTACAAGAGTCGATGGGAGAGCACTCAGGTATCGATTTATCGCATCTAGACCCAATAAATTGATCCCCACTGGATTGACCACTGCCTGCCGATCCAGCGGGTAGTGTAGACATACCCTAAAATAGATAAATCTTTGCAGGGCTGATGTCATAGATTGCAGGCTCTTCGGAACAGGGACTGAATTTTCATTCTACGAGGGTTCAGGGCCTAGTACAATAGGGGCTCAATCCCAGATTGGGGCCTCTGGGCTCTATTGCACTACAAATTAATAAATAACTATCATGATAATTCTCTAGTTTTAGTGCAGTGTAACTCCTTGGCTGCTTTTTTGATGATCACTGCACATTGAGCAGATCTTTTCATTGAGCTGTCAGCAATGAAACTAGGGCTTGTTCCTGAGTGATTACAGCTAATGTCTTTTTTTGGCAATCCAAATAAATTATGTCAGCCTGTGATCCTTTATCCGATTTTTTGTTAACAGGCTCAAAGAATCCTAGCAGACTGGAATCACAGCTTTAGTTACAAATGCCATGCCTGTTTAAGCCAGCAATATCATGTAGTCTTATACATCTCTTGCTAATTATTGTACCAATTAATTTCTCGGAGGCTGAGGTAAGGGAATCACAACAGAGTCTCTGCTCTGTATTTCCTAGAATCACTCTTAAAGTGGTGTTCGTTTTGTTTTTTGAGAGGTACACCTGCTGCACTCCTCTGTAGTAGCTGACTGAGAGAGTATATAGCTGTTTCATTCAAGAGTTCTGCAGGAACACACGATGATATCCTCTGATCGTGGTAAGCTATTTTAATTTAAATTGTCAGATTGCATCTATATCTCTTATGGTTGCCACCTTGGTCTTGGACAGTTCCACAGCTTCATTGCCTGAAAAGACTAGTTCAGAGTTAGATATCTTCACCAATGTCTTCTGTGCTGAACAGCTGTGCAAAGAGATTGTTTGGTTAGTTTCTATGTCATGTCTGGAATACTCTGATTCTCTTACTCATAGCTCAGCAAACCCACTGACTTTCTTGCAAGTTGCCATCTTCTGATATGCTTGAAAAAGATCTTATTTGGTTCACATGTCTTTGTCTATTTTCTTCTCAAATTCACTCTTAACAGCCTAACTTACATTTTACCTGCCATTACATAAGTTCCCTTCTATTGGCTTCACCTAAGCTCATAGACTCATAGACTTTAGGATCAGAAGGGACTAATATGATCATCTAGTCTGACCTGCACAAAGCAGGCCACAGAACCTTACCCATCCACTTCTATAACAAACCCGTAACCTATGTCCGAGTTATTGAAGCCTTCAAATTGTGGTTTGAAGACCTCAAGCTGCAAAGAATCCACCAGCAAGTGACCCATGTCCCACGCTGCAGTGGAAGGCGAAAAACCTCCAGGGCCTCTGCCAATCTGCCCCGGAGGAAAATTCCTTCCCGACCCCAAATATAGCGATCAGTTAACCCTGAGCATGTGGGCAAGACTCACCAGCCAGCACTCAGAAAAGAATTCTCTGCAGTAACTCAGATCCCATCCCATCCAACATCCCATCACAGACCACTAGGCATACTTATCTGCTGATAATCAAAGATCATTTGCCAAAATTAAGCTATCCCATCATACCATCCCTTCCATAAACGTATCAAGCTTAGTCTTAAAGCCAGATATGTCTTTTGCCCCCACTACTCCCCTTGGAAGGCTGTTCCAGAACTTCACTCCTCTAATGGTTAGAATCCTTCGTCTAATTTCAAGTCTAAACTTCCTAGTGTCCAGTTTGTACCCATTTGTTCTTGTGTCGACATTGGTACTAAGCTTAAATAATTCCTCTCCCTCCCTAATATTAATCCCTCTGATATATTTATAAAGAGCAAACATATCCCCCCTCAGCCTTCTTTTGGCTAGGCTAGACAAGCCAAGTTCTTTGAGTCTCCTTTCATAAGGCAAGTTTTCCATTCCTCAGATCATCCTAGTAGCCCATCTCTGAACCTGTTCCAGTTTGAATTCATCCTTCTTAAACATGGGAGACCAGAACTGCACACAGTATTCCAGATGAGGTCTCACCAGTGCCTTATATAACGGTACTAACACCTCCTTATCTTTGCTGGAAATACCTCACCTGATGCATCCTAAAACTGCATTAGCTTTTTTAACGGCCATATCACATTGGCGGCTCATAGTCATCCTGTGATCAACCAATACTCCAAAGTCCTTCTCCTCCTCTGTTGCTTCCAACTGATGTGTCCCCAATGTATATCTAAAATTCTTATTATTAATCCCTAAATGCATGACCTTGCACTTTTCACTATTAAATTTCATCCTATTACTATTACTCCAGTTTACAAGGTCATCCAGATCCTCCTGTATGATATCCCGGTCCTTCTCTGTGTTAGCAATACCCCCCAGCTTTGTGTCATCCGCAAACTTTATTAGCAGATTCCTGCTTTTTTGTGCCAAGGTCAGTAATAAAAAGGTTAAATAAGATTGGTCCCCAAACCGATCCTTGAGGAACTCCACTAGTAACCTCCTTCCAGCCTGACAGTTCACCCTTCAGTACGACCCGTTGTAGTCTCCCCTTTAACCAGTTCCTTATCCACCTTCCAATTTTCATATTGATCCCCATCTTTTCCAATTTAACTAATAATTCCCCATGTGGAACCGTGTCAAATGCCTTACTGAAATCGAGGTAAATTAGATCTACTGCATTTCCTTTGTCTAAATAATCTGTCACCTTTTCAAAGAAGGAGATCAGGTTGGGTTGGCATGAAACCATGTTGTAACTTGTTCCAGTTACCATTGACCTCAATGTCCTTAACTACTTTCTCCTTCAAAAATTTTTCCAAGACCTTACATACTACGGATGTCAAACTAACAGGCCTATAGTTACTCAGATCACTTTTTTTCCCTTTCTTAAAGATAGGAACTATGTTAGCAATTCTCCAGTCATACGGTACAACCCCCGAGTTTACCAATTCATTAAAAATTCTTGCTAATGGGCTTGCAATTTCATGTGCCAGTTCCTTTAATATTCTTGGATGAAGATTATCTGGGCCCTCCGATTTTGTCCCATTAAGCTGTTCAAGTTTGGCTTCTACCTCAGATGTGGTAATATCCACCTCCATATCCTCATTCCCGTTTGTCATCCTGTATTTTTCATTTTTTTGAAGGTTGCCTCTAAGGTTTCAATAAACTCTTGGGCCTTACCATGTGCCTGTCCATTCTATCTTGTTCCCATTGTTTAGGGGTAAGCATGACTCTGATTATGATTGCATAAGTGCTTACAATCAGAGTGGAAGCTCCTCACTTTTTTTGTCTCCTTAGCTTCGTTTAAACTGGCTTGTGTTTCCCCCTCTCTGCCCCCCAAAAGGTGCCCTGTGCTAGTGTTTGAAAATCCTTCTATCCACAACAATGTAGACTGTACTACCACTGTGGTCCTGTATCTTCATTAAACCAAGCTCTCCTGTGTATTACTTAGGACAGAGTCAAACATATCCTCTCCTCCTGCATCCTCCAGACCTAGCTGTTCTAGGAAGCAATTCTTTATGGGGTTGAGAAATTTCTTATCAAAACTGTACCTGTTAATATTTTGGCAGCTGAAGTCCTCCATTATTATCCGATGTTGTGTCCTGTCTCAATGTTGCACCATTGCTGGCACCCACTCAACTTGGAGACCAGCAACATATCCCAGCTATTATATAGCCCATTGTGTTGGGATTTGTAGCCATATGTATGTGCACATTTCATTTTTTATCTATGAAATTATGTAAATCTCCATGCAATTTGGAGCCTGTGGGCTCCTGGCAAATTGCCAAGGCAGCTGTTGGTGTCACAAACGGTTGGCCTGTCTAATCAGGCTGTCATCTCTTTTTGTTGCGGTAATCGCCGAGCATGAAGAGAGGTGAGATAGGGGACAGATTAAAATATATTTTTAAAGAAAAATTAGACCAGCATAGTCTTAAATACTCAGTGCTTCGGTCACCAGGGAGATGATTGGTTTTCTCTCTTCCTAAAACCTTGAAAACTCCATGGTATGAAGTCAGAATGAGCTAAATTTTGGCATTTCTCTATAACAGGAGGTTGTAACTTCTGGTTCTGGGGACTGGTAGTGAGATGCAGGGAGATTCTTCTCTCAAACAAAAATATGGCCCCTGGTCTTCGGGACCGAATCTTTTTTCCGCTGGCCAGTATGAAATTGCATCCAAAATAACTATTCGAAGAATGGTAAAGTTGAAAAGTCAATTGCTCAAAAGTGATGCCAGACATGAGGTGAAACCTTCATTCACTTCCCTTGTGCAGATGCATTGTGGTACAATCTTGCCTCACATGACACGGGAAGTGTGTAGCAGAACCAGGAATAGAAGCCAGAGCTCTTAGGTCTTGGTCAAGGGTCTTTAAGCACAAGAAAATGGCTTCTTTCACTGTCCATTGTATGCCCTAATCAGGCAGGGGTGCTATGGAAAATGTGATTATGTAATTAAACACTGTATCATAATGCATACTGACAAGGGGGCTGATTTCAAATTGTACAGTCAACCTTAAATCTGGCATCTCCTGGCATTACAATGTTTGACTTTGCAACATTAATGGCCTTTAACATAGGGTTTTTATTAAATACAATTTTTTTAAATAAAGAAAGCTGTAAAACAGTAATACCATTATATAGAACCACATTGACACCTGCCTGGGTTATTATCAGGAACTGAATGCAGGACTTTTAGATCTACAACACAGACTGCTACCATTAGAGACAAAGGAGTAACTGGTAGCAGTAGTAGGTTGTTATCCTATATGTGGACTAGCCTTTGTGGGGTGGGGAATACAGTACACGTTATACTAGTGCTTTACTTAGCCATTTCCCAGACGGCAGTAGAACAGCTTGAATGAGAATTTCCGGGTCCTAATCTTGGCTTTTTCTGTGCGGTGTGGTTACCAAGCACATCAGTTTGCCCTGTTCTTTCTATAAGGTTGAGTGGGTGGGACTATAGTCTGCCATATTATATCTGCATGTTTTCCAGCTTTGCCAGAAGTGCCCATGCCCAACCTTGCCATTACCGCATTGTGGGAACGATAGTTGTCTCCCTTCTATGGTGGAGGCATTAGGCCTGGCTCAAGAAAAAGGTCGGGCTACACCGAAATATTACCACCAGTCAGTAGAAATACTGACACTTTGGGCTGTTGCTGGCTTCCAACCAAACACACCTTCCTCTAGGCGATAGAGGCGACTGCTGCTGTTGTTCCCCACATGGAGCCAAGCACTGGGGTGCCTATGAGCAGGCTCAGAGCAGATGAAAGGTGGTGGAAGCTGGGAAGTCCCCTTGGTGCATATGAAGGCAGTGAGGCTGGAGTGTGCCCAGTGCGGTTGGAACATTCCGAGATTTTAGCAGCAAGACAAACCAAATCTGAGCATGTGCAGAGGCTTCTAACTTTGCCAGATCTGGGTGGATTTTCTGGGAGGAGCACAAGGCACCCCTTTGACCCTAGGACCACCCCTGTGCCACATTTCTAGTTTTTGCTCCAAAGCACAGAGGCACTGGAGCTCTTCAAATAAATGGATTGGAAAAAAGTTAAATGCTGGCAACAAAATGTATTTTCTCTTAACTTTCTTCATGGAAATGGCTGACCCATTTTTGTGATTTTTTTTTTTAAAGTCAGCCTCAAGCAGAGAACAAGCTTGGGGTGGGGAGGAGTCTGACAGAGTTATAAACAGCTGAAAACATTCTTATAACAGCAGCAAAGAGTCCTGTGGCATCTTATAGACTAACAGACGTATTGGAGCATGTATTCACCCACGAAAGCTCATGCTCCAATATGTCTGTTAGTCTATAAGGTGCCACAGGACTCTTTGCTGCTTTTACAGATCCAGACTAACATGCTACCCCTCTGATATTCTTATAACAGAAAGTGTCAGGCAACCTTAACTATAGGCAATGCTATAGGTAAAATAGACGATCCTAAAGGGTTCCATGGGGAGAAAATACTGACTGCTAATGGGCTCTTTAATCTAATGCCTGAAAGCTGTCGCTGGACAAATTTAAATTAGAACTAAGGCACAAATGTTTATCAGTGAAGGTGATTAACCGTGGGAACAAACTCCCAAGGGGAGTGGTGGATTCTCCCTCTTAATGTCTTCAAATCAAGCCTGGGAAGAAATGCTTAAACCAAACACAAGTAACTAGAGTAACTAGGTAAAATGTGAAGGTCTGTGATATACTGGAGACCAGATTTGATCAGCTAATGGTCCCTTTGACCTTAAACTTTATGAAGTTAGTAAGCAAGTGTGACAGAGTGCAGGGAGTGAGTAGGTGAGCCAGGACTCTGATCCCTTAGGCCACGTCTACACTACCTGCCGGATTGGCGGGTAGTTATCGATCTATCAATTTATCGCATCTCGTCTAGACGCGATTAATCGATCCCTGAATCGACATCCGTACTCCACCTCGGTGGGAGGAGTAAGCGGAGTCAATGGGGGAGCCGCAGCAGTTGACTCACCGCCATGAGGATGGCCAGGTAAGTCGAACTAAGATACTTCGACTTCAGCTACGCTGAAGTTGCATAGCTTAGGTCGATCCCCCCCCTCCCAGTGTAGGCCAGGCCTTAGAGGTCAATTAGTGCCCCAGGAGAAGCTGATTGGGACTAATGAACTGAATTGGCCCATCAGTCCAGGGCTGATAAGAGGCACAGGAAAGAAGTGCAAAAAGAGAGAGAGAAGGAACAGGACTAACTTTAATTAATTAACTGGCCTCCTAAGCTCAAAGGTTGTGGACTCAAACCTCTATAAGTGTCTCGCCGCTAGAGGGAAACAGAGCCGCACTGTGCTAATGTGGATTGTACAGAAAATGCTGACTGTCCTACTCTCAAATGGTGGTTCTGAGGCTTAATTCATTGGCGTATGCAAAGTGCTTTGAAGGCCTGGGGAGATGATGCAGTAGAAACGGTCGGTGGTGGTGCTACTGGCTCAGGTCACATTTAGTCTAGTATGAGTTGGCAGCAACAGCGTCCCGGGAAGAGCTGCCCTTTTGTGGTACTGCGTGTTGCATAGTCTCCTTAGGCATCCGGTGCTCTGTACCTGGTGGTTAGCTGCTTTGACTGTAAAGTTATTCAAAGTGTAACTTTGATTTTTAAAGCCCTTAAAGGTGCAGGACCTGGCTGTATCTGAGAGCCTCTTGATGGAGCCTTGTGCTCAGACAGCAGGCCCTATTTATGGACTGTACCACTGAGCGTTCCTCTCCCATCTGTCCGTCCCCCTTGTCTGTTGTGCAGCCCATTGAATAGGGTGCTGGGCTGGGATCCAGGAGAGCTGGGTTCTGCTTCTGGCTCTGCCTCTGACCTGACACATGACTTCAGGTAAGTCACTTTCCCTCTTGTGTCTCTACCTCCCCTCCCACCCGTTGTCTTGTCCATGTAGAAATAAGCGCTTTGGGGAAGGTGATCTCCCCCTCTGTGGGTACTGCTGCACTGCATGTAGAATACATACGGCATGGATATAAATAGTCGAGGAGCTGGTGAGGTGCGGCTTAGGGGAGTAAAGCCACACCTGAAGGGTGTGGGTGTGTAGGCAAGTACACACACTGCTCACCCAAGCTGTGCCTCCCCATCCAGGCTGCTATTTTTATCCATGTGGTGTCTCACTGCCTTCCCTCTGCCAGAGCCTTTCACTGACACATGTAGCTACACACCGCAGTGTGGACCCAGTGTGTAGCCACACATACGCTATGTGCCACCACCAGTGGTGTGTAGTGTAGACAAAGCCTGTGTCTGTGCTGCCCCCAGCACAATAGGCCCCTGTTCTTCGGTAGGCTCTTGAGGTGCTGCTGTAATGTGAGTTCCATCTGAATTTGGTAGGTGATTGGGCTTTTGCTCTGTTGGGTCCTAGTGGGCCTGGAACTTGCTTCTCCTTGAAATCCGTCTCGGCACATCCCTTCCCGCTTCTAAATAACATCTTTTGGATTTAAAAAAAAAAGTTAGGGAGTTTTAATCTGAGCTCTGCTGGCCATATCTATTGCTTCGTCCCTTTCTGCCCCACTTTTCTTTTTTTATAGATTCTTTTGGCAGGTTTTATGTGTTTAAGCTTTTAGAGGGTGATTTTATCTGAATGATTTCAATTGTGTCAACTTCCTTCCTTTTGCTTTGGCAGAGGAACTTTACACAGACAGTTATTACTTGATTCATATTGTTGGATATTGTCCAGTCCTCCCTGACTATTCCAAAAATATTCTTTTTCCTTCATTATATACACAGCCGTTACCAGGTCTCCACCAATTCCTAATTCTCCAGGCATCTTTATTACGTTGCTTTTGTTTGAGCAACATTTAGCTCTTAAAGCAGTTCCGTACTGAGCGTTCTTGAATCATCGTTAACTTCATTCCTCTTCCCATCACACTGCTGCTTCTCTAGTGTTTTATCTCCTGATATATTTATGAAAGCCCTTAACCCCTTAGGGTATCATTAACTCATTCTACTTATTTGCTGCCCTTATGTTTTCTGTACATGCTTTAACTGAGTCTACATATTCCTGTTGAATCCCTTCTCTCTTTCCCATACTTTTTTTTCTTTTTTCTTAACAATCAGATATTCTTAATTCCCCAAATTTTCCTTTCTTGAACATCAGGCTCATTATACCAACACGTATGATTTATTTGTATAGTGAATTCAGACATCACTCAGTATGATAGGAAAGCTTATACAGCAAGACAATATTAAGAAAACTAAAGAAGAACCTGTTTGGCATTATGGAAATATCATAAAAGCCCTTCTAGAATCCTACGGGTTATTTGCACTTACATATTTATCTTTTGGGTGGTTTCTCCATAGATTCTTATAGGGTTTCTAGTTTCCACTATGATGTTTTCATATGGAATAAACAAATGTAAGGATTTTTTTCTGGGATGTAAAATAAAGAATAATGAAACAGATAATGGGGATGATCCAGGCAAAATGGGAAAGTGTGGAGCATAAAATATGTTTTCAGGTCTGTCTGTTTTAGAATATTCGCTTTGAAGAAATGCAGCATATTCAATCCATTTTGACAGACATGTGCATGCATACCGTTTTCTTAGTGTATTCTGCAGATTTCTGGGAATGCAAAGCATGTCATTGCCATATGTCATTTAATCTCCCAAAATACCAATATTCCCATCTACTTTTGTTCTTATCTATAGTCAGTGGCATGGCATTTCCTCACAATTGCAAGCCCTTTCTTTTTTTAAGTCCTTTTTCCTTTGGATTTTCATCCATATTATATTTAAGACAAAGTGCCCTTCAAACTGTATCCTTGTTTAGAAATGAAAATTGTAACTCTCTCACATCAACTGCCTCATGATGCGTATGCTCTGTACTTGAGTATTTCTTGTCATTGGTTAAAATATCTTTCGTCTAGTTCCCTTTTGTATAGTCTTTGAGTCTAACCTTCAGATCTCATTAGATGAAGAAGGTGAAAAAATATTCCATGTGTTCTGGCCACAAGCAGTCCAACTTTGCTGGCATTTATACTGGAGTAAATGAGAGCAGAGGTTGGCCCCAGACCGCACTCTAGTGACTGGTTGTTAAAGGTTGTTTGAAGATGAGTCTAAAGGCTTCGGTTTAGCATAAATTTGGTAAAAACAATGAGGAGTGCTTGTGGCACCTTAGAGACTAGCAAATTTATTTGGGCATAAGCTTTCGTGGGCTACAGCCCACTTCTTTGGATGCATGGAGTGGAAAATACAGAAGCAGGTATAAATAGACAATACCTGAAAAGATGGGAGTTGCTCTACCAAGTGGGGAGTCAGTGCCACGAGACAATTCAGTTAAGGTGGAAGTGGGCTATTCTCAACAGTAGAATACTTTGTAGTGGTAATGAGGTCAATGTAATCAGGGTGGCTCATTTCAAATGGTTGACAAGAAGATGTGAGTAACAGAAGGGGAAAATTAGTTTGGAGAAATTAGTTTTTGTAGTGCCCCACAGCTATCACTCTGATACCTGTCATAGATTTGATGTGGTACAAAAGCAAAATAGCAAACTGATAAGATAATGCAGCTCATTATATAATAAAAAGACTGAAACAAAATTAAAATAAAAGTGGCCCTGCTGGAGCGATGCAGATGTTTTTAAATGCCAAAGCATGTTTGTGATGCAAATACAAAACGTGCATCGCAACAGAACTGATTGTTGCATCCCTACAGAATATGCCGTTGTTCTGTAGACAAGTGCATTGTTCTGAAACGCTATTTAATTTAAATTGGTGATACTCTGACAGAGGGTCCTGAGCTGCAAGAGGCTCTTTCGTTGTGTGATTTAATTATTAACCAATCAGGAGGCTTTTACTATGTAATTAACCAATTGTAGCTGATAAAATAATAATACTTGGTCAGTCATTTTGCTGTGAGAATAACATATACTAAATATTTCCCTGTCATACTGTTTAAATATGAATACATAGCACAATAGTAAATGAAACAATGAATTCACACTCCTGTGGCTCTTTTGGGGAATGTTGATCACTAATTTGGCTCCTGAACCCCTGACGTCTGAGTATCACTGCCTTAAACTGAAGGGTTGATCACAAATTGAAAAAACCCCAGCATACCCTTAAGATAGAAATAACTAGTATTTAAAGCTCGTGTAATTCCCTAAAGTAAAAATGACTGATTAAAATAAGGGTGTTTTTTTTTTACTTTAGCCCCAAAGAATAGAGCATTGAATATTATAACAACACACAAAGAACAGCAAAGGGAGAGAAAAATTAAGAGGCACAAACAAGGGAGCAAACATCTTGCTCAGATTTGCTATAGAATGCTGCTGAGACAGCAAGGAGGTACGAAGGCCGCTACAGATATTAGGAGTGGCAGAGGAGAATACTGTTTCACCAGCAATGGCCAGATTGTGTCAAGGGACAGAAATAACATGACTGGAGGGTGGAGAAGACCTGGAGGGGAGTGGTAAGGTGAAATCTGTGTGATAAGAAAGGGGGAAGTTCCCTAGGGAGGCAGTGTTAGCTTGCATATAGAGCAGTGGTTCTGAACCTTTCCCGACTCCTGTACCCCTTTCAAGAATTTGATTTGTCTTGTCTACCCCCAAGTTTCACCTCACTCCAAAACTTACAGAATTGGACATAAAAATACAGAATTGTCCCAGCACACTGTTACTGAAACATTGCTGACTTTCTCATTTTGATCATATAATTATAAAATAACTCAATTGGCATATAAATATTGGGTTTACATTTCAGTGTATAGCATACAGAGCAGTATAAACAAGTCATTGACTATGACATTTTACTTCGTACTGTCTTCGCTAGTGCTCTTTATGTAGCCTGTTGTAAAACTAGGCAAATGTCTAGATGAGCTGATGTACCCCTGGAAGACCTCTGAGTACCCCCAGGAGTACACATGCCCCTGATTGAGAACCACTAGTACAGAGCACTGGCCTGGGAATTAGGAGACCCTAGTTCTCTTCTTGATGTGGCCTTGGGCAAGATACTTCACCACACTGTGCCTCAGTTTCCCCATCTATAAAATGGAAATCATGATGCTTTTGTAAAGCAATCTGAGATCCACCTCTGCCCTGTATAAGAGCTAGGTATTGTTTTATTTTCAGTTTTGAGCTGGCTGCAGGAAGCCAACGGGGTTGTCTGAGAATAGGAGTGAGGTGTTGTAGGTGTGAAAAGCCTACTCAGCGCCAGGTTGATTGTGAACATGCTGGAGATTTGGGAAGGCCATCAAGAATTGAATCCGCATAGAGTCAGGATACAGACTGCAGCACAGGAGCAGCTGGGGCCATGTAAACGTGAGCAGAATTGCAGAGATGAGGATAGGAAGATATCCAGGCATAGATCTGACTAATGTTTCTTTCATTATTATTTTCTTTTTGTGCAGCACCTCACACAATGAGGTCCTGGTCCATGCCTGGGGCTCCTACACACTATGAGAATACAAACAATTTTTCTATTACAGTAGGGCCCAGAGACCCCAACTCAGATCAGGGCCCCATTGTGCTAGGTGCTGTACAAGCACATATTGAGAGATGTTCCCTGACAAGGAAATAGACAAGTCAGACACGGGTGAAAGAAGCAAAGTATTATCCTCCTTTTACAGAGGGAAAACTGACGTTATTTGTCCGAAGTTGCACAGGATGCAGAGCGGGGACTTGAAACCAGATTTCCTGAGTTCCAGGCCAGTGTTGACGGGTATGTGTCTGTACTGCAATTAGACACCCATAGCTGGCCCGCCTGGCAGAGTCCTAGAGCCCAGGCTCCAGCCCAAGCCTGAACATCTTCTGCAATTAAACAGCCCCTTAGGCGAAGCCCCACAAGCCCAAGTCAGCTGGCACTGGCTTTTTCACTGCAGTGTAGATGTATCCTACTCACAAAATCATCCTTCCTATAGTGAAAACATCTTTTAATTTTCACCAATCACATTTCAGAGCCACCTCCTTGAATCTCTGCCAAGCAGAGCACCCCCAAAGTGACAACCATACTTGTAAATATCAAATGACTCGGTAGCCCAATTTTATACAGAGCAGAGCATAGGGAAACTCTTCCTGACAGCTGTGCGGCCTGTGCAAACCACATACTGTGTCCCAAGAAATTGTGAGTCACCTGGAAGAGACAGTAAGAGCTGGCATTTTGCCATTAATTTCGGAATCAAACCAATGCCAAGTGCTTTTAAAAAAACTTACCCTACTGATCAGCTAAGCCACAATCATTTATTTCTCCTTTTAACCCCATCTGCCAATGAGATTTAGACAGCAGCAACTGCTAATTTTCTGGATGAAAAGCTACACACATTTCCTCCTGTGTGTAGCCCGTGACACAGCCATTGGCCTAGTCTGTGGATTTACAGGGACTTCTCAGCAATACCTGCTTTAAGTCGAGTAGCCATTAATGCTTTCTTCCCTGTCGCTGGTGGGTTGAAGTGGACAGAGGATGTTTAGGGGATCTTGAACTCAAGCATGTGCTCAGCCTTTGCTGTTAGACACTAAGGAATCAAAGACTGTGTAAATTCCTTTGGACTCAGTTCAGCCCTGGTTTAAGCAGGTGCAACTGAGTTTCTGATTTTAAGCTAGAGTTAGATTTGTCGGTATAGAGGAAGCAGGACTAGGACCATGGATAGAGCCCCTCGTTCTGAAATCCTGCTAATGGAAGTAATTACTGTCCAAAAAGGGCTGCTTTAATGGAAAGAGAAATGGGGCAGCGGAACTCAGGGGATTGAAGGAGGAGTGGGTGAGGGGGACTCTGAAAGCCAAGTTAAGATTCCAGACTGAAGTTGGATGCTGCTTTTGAGAATCTCTTGATGAGGAGCGCTACAACCCTGTGTCTGATCAAATTATACTGGCAACTAGTCACGATCTAGAGTCCTTGGTCGAAGTATTTGATTTTGGCTGGCTTTGGTCTGATTTGCTAATCTTCACATCAAGTGTCTGAACATTAGCCATGTCTTGAAGTATGGCCTATTGTACAAGTCCTTTCTGAATGTCTGTGACTCCATTGGAGCATCGGTTTTTGTGTGTCTCGCTGCTTCCATCGTTGTCTTCGCTGTGAGTGCAGGATTGGACCCTGACCCCCATCTTTTTGTAAAACAGTGTGAAAACTAGGGCCTTCGTGGCTACCGGGGTACACTGGGGATCATGTCAGCTTTGACCTATTTGAATAATTCTGTCCAAGAGCAGGAACTGGAGCAATAACAGGTGCTCTTGGGGGCCTGATTCTGATTTTGCTTAAACAGGTTTTATGCCATTGTATGTCCATGTATTTAAATGGAGTCACTCCTGATTTGCACGACTGTAAACAAGAATAGACCTGGACCCCAGGCATCTACAGTCATGCTTTCTGATTCCTCTCCAAAGAACTGTAAGGCCCGATCCTGATCTAAGCTGCGGGCACAGTAATGACCCAGAGACTCAGTAATGCTCACCTGACTCTGAAGGGGATGAGGACAAAGCCAAAAAGGAAGAAAGAACATGATAAAAGGGAGAGACATCTACCAGGCTCTCTCTCCTCGATCTACATCTACAGCCACCACCACCAAGCAACTGAAACACCAATCAAAGGGGAGAGCCTGACTGAAAAGTAACCAGCCAGCCTGTGGTGAGAAGCTTCTAAGTTTTTAAGGACATTGAAAGTATTAAGATCAGCTGAGAATGTGTTGTGCTTTTATTTCATTTGACCAAATCTAACTTGCTGTGCTTTGACTTATAATCACTTAAAATCTATCTTTATAGTTAATACATCTGTTTGTTTATTCTACCTGAAGCAGTGCATTTTGGTTTGAAGCGTGTAAGAGGCTCCCCTGGGGATAACAAGCCTGGTACATATCAATTTCATTGTTAAATTGCCAAACTTATATAAGCTTTCAGTGTCCAGCGGGCATAACCGGACACTGCAAGACGGAGGTTCCTAGGGTTGTGTCTGCGACCGGCGATATTGACTAGTGTCATTAACTTGCAAGTAGCTGGGAGCAGAGGCTGTGTGTGAACAGCCCAGGAGTGGGGGTTCTCACAACAGAGCAGGGTAAGTCTGGCTCCCAGAGTCAAGGATTGAAGAGACCTAGCAGATCACCAGTCCAGACAACACCAGAGGGGAATGTCACATAGAGAGTTTTGGTGCAGGGGGGTTGCAGGTTCTGGGAGTGGGCTCTGGGAGCAGGAGGAGGTGCAGGCTTTGGGGGGAGTTTGGGTGCTGGGGGGCAGGCTCTGGAAAGGGGTTTGGTGCGGGAGGGGGTGAGGGGTCAGGCTGTAGGAGGGAGTTTGGGTGATGGCTGGGGTTGGGTGTGTGTGGCACTTACCAAAAGCAACTGGCATGCCCTCTGGCAGCAGTTTCTAGGCAGCCAATGAGAGCTGCGGAGTCGGCGCTGGGGTGGGAGCAGCACGCATAGACTCCCTGTCCCCTCCCTCCTCCCAGGGGTTCCAGTCACTTCCAGGAGCAGCATAGGGTGAGGGGAGGCAGGAAGACTGCCTTAGTCGTGCTGTACAGCCAACGGTGGTGGCGGCTGGGGAACCCGGGGCCTTTTTAATCACCTGGGCCACTGGCAATTGTCCCCTTTGTGCCCTTCCATTGGTGGGCCTGGGCAATGGAGTGCCCACATTCAGGCAGTCCTGTCGGTTCTGCTTTCATAACAGTGCTGTTCTCTGAGAGCGTAGCAGTGCCGGGGCTTGAGCGGGAGCTTACACCTTCAAGGCCAGTCTGGGGCAGAATCTTTGTGTGCGTGAGGAGAAACTCCTTAGTGACACGGGGGTGGTCAGCGATGAACTAGGCTATGGGCCCTTAAGCAACTACCTCCTCAATAACCTCTTTCTGGGAATGAAAGACTTTTCCCCATTGGCTGCCTTGTAAGTGACCATGGACTCTGATTGCACCACCTGCTTCGTGTAACACTAGGCCCCACCAATGCAGAACTCCTTTCCTGGGGGGCTGCGAGCTGCCCTTCTGAGCACAGCTAGAGTTAGGCTCCATGGAAGGAGGTTGGGGATGCTGTGCATGGGACCTGACAGGCCCTGGGTTAAGACCTTGGCTTAGGCAGGCATAGGTCTCACAGCCTGAAGCTTGGAAACACTGCAAACCTGAAGGGTAATGGCTGGGGAGCCGAACTTTAGAGGGCGTGCACTGATGCAGTCCTTATCAGATTCCATTAATGTAATGGGAGCTGCAGTAAACTCATTCCTACCGACTGTGAGCCACTGATATACCCATGGCCAGGACCCAGCAGCTGCCCTGGTTCTCAATGGGGGGAAATAGAATGAGGAAGAGGTCTCCGTTCTCAATGGGAGCTTGTGTGTGTTGAACTGTTTGAAAAACCTGGTCCTATACTCTGTTTCAGTTTGAACCCAGAATGATCTAAGAGTTTTTTTATCAGAGGGATTGAAGTGGATAGGGATAGCTCAGTGGTTTGAGCACTAGCCTGCTAAACCCAGGATTGTGAGTTTAATCCTTGAGGGGGCCATTTAGGGCTCAGGGTCAAAATCAATACTTGGTCCTGCTGGTGAAGGCAAGGGGCTGGACTCGATGATCTGCAAGGTCTCTTCCAGCTCTATGAGGTAGGTATAGCTCCATGTTATAAATCCCTTTTCCCTCAGTGCATTAACTGATCTCTCATAACGATATTGACTTTTAAAGGCTCTTAGAAAGTTCTAAAGGTTCCAATAAGCCCCAAGCAGAATATTGCCATGCTCTGTATTGGACAGCTTGCCCACCAGAGAGAGGCAAGGTCTTAGCCACGCATACATCTGACCACTGACGTGTGGACAAGTGGTCAAGCAAGCAACTGATTAAATCTCTTCCTGACATACTGGCTTAGCTGTGAGCCTAGGGTAAGCAGAATGTGTTATTTTCAGCATAGCATCTGAGTCTGGTACCTGCAGCATTGCGCAGTGCAGAAGATGCTGACCAAATACATGTTCCCTGGACATAACACATATCAGTGAGAGCGCTCAGAATGAGCAGCAAAGTGTTGTCAACGTAGGGCTCATTGCATAGGGCCTAACATAGGGCTGCGTTATTGCAGCAGACAAGCTACTGACAATCCAGCAATTCTGGGCTCTCTCATGTCCACGGCTTTGCCCATTTATTTTAATTAGATCATGCAGGATTTCTGGGTACTGAACACCATGTGACAACCATGTTAGCTGCAATGTGACCACTTACTGAAGATGGTAAGACATGACCTCAAATCCTGCAATATCGTTTTTTTGTTTATTATAACAGCTCAATCAGGGTATAGATTCAGACTACCCAGTGAAATGAAATGGGATTTGGGTACCTGACTCCCTTCAGTTGATTTGAAAATCTCAGCCATAATGACCAGGTGAAAATCTCCCTTCTGCCATGATTACTACAGTGCTTTCTAAACATGGATCCATCCAATCATTTACAGCACTACATCACACAGAGAGACACCAAGGGTGCAATTGCTGATTCTCTCCATGGTGGCATTAGACTTGTCTTTCATAAGAACATAAGAATGGCCATACTGGTCAGACCAAAGGTCCATCTAGCGCAGCATCCTGTCTTCTGACAGTGGCCAATGCCAGGTGCCCCCAATGGATCATCTGTGATCTGTTCCCAGCCTCTGGCAAACAGAGGCTAGGGATACCACCCCTGGCTAATAGCCATTGATGGACCTATCCTCCATAAATGTATCTAGTTCTTTTTTGAACTCTGTTATAGTCTTGGCCTTCAGAACATCCTCTAGCAAGGAGTTCCACAGATTGATGAACAGAAACCTAATACTCCCTTTTCTATGGTTTTATAGTGTCAAACTGCACTTGCCTCCATAGCCCTATAAAGCTCTGTCTCAAGTCAGTTTTTCTTGTGAAAGGAAACTATTTTAAGGCACAGGTTTTAAAAAAAAACACTGTTGTTTTCGTCAGGTGAGGCCACAGCACAACTTCAGTAAGGCCCAGATAAAGTAAAGCACTAAGCGTATGCTTAACTTTAAAATCAATGGGACTTAAGCACATGCATAAGAATGGGCTTTAAGTGCTTTACCAAATTGGGGCCAAGAGCAGGTTTTAAAATCCATTCTCAAGACTACATCACTGTTTGCAAACTCAGCTCCTAGCCAAATCTCTTTCTCAGACCTTTGACAGTCTGTGCACAAGAGCCACATTAGAGGAGTCTTCTCCAAAATTCATTGATTTTTCAATATAAACAGAAGGATAAAATTAAAGATACTGGACAAATGATCAAATAATATTGATTTGTCACAAAGTCTGGCCTAACTCATGGGATGGGATGTATAATAGGGCTGGAAATGGCCTCCTGGGTCCTTGCTTCCAAACCCTGCATGGAGCAGGATTTTCCTCTCCACTAGTCCATCAGATGTTTAATTCATCCTACACTGAAACACCTCTTGTGAAAGTGCCTTAGTGAGCTCCCTAAGGCAGATCAGTCTGCTAGCTAATTGCTTCACTGTTCAGCTTTTGTTATATTATATCTAACTTCCCTGGATAAAATAGTCAAAGGTGCCGAAGTTTCATTTTCACAAGGGATTTAGGCTCCTAGGCCCAGATCCTCGAAGGTACTGAGGTGCCGAACTCCCTTGGAGCCAAAGTCTTATTGAAAGTCAGTGGAACTTAGGCTCCTAAGGGTGAAATCCTTGCTCCATGGAAATCAATGACAAAACTTCCACTGATTTCAGTGGAGCCAAGATTTCTCCCTCAAGGCATGTCTATGCTGCAATTAAAAACCCAGAGCTGGCTTGTTACCCACTGATTCAGGCTCGTGGGGCTTGGGCTAAGGGGCTGTTTAATCGTGTGGTGGATGTTCAGACGGGGGCTGGAGCCTTCAAGGTGGGAGGGTTCCAGAGCTCAAGTTTCAGCTCAAGCCCCAATGTCTACATCACAATTAAACAGACCCATAGCCCGAGCCAACTGGCACAGGACAGCCACAAGTGTTTACCCACTTCTTCAGATGCATGTCATCTAAACATCTAAACAGAAGTGGGTATTCACCCACGAAAGCTCATGCTCCAAAACCTCTGTTAGTCTATAAGGTGCCACAGGATTCTTTGCTGCTTTTACAGATCCAGACTAACACGGCTACCCTCTGATACTTGACAAGTGTTTAGTTGTCTAAGGTCCAGATTCTCAAAATATTTAGGCTCGTAACTTCTATTGATTTCAGTGGAGTCTAAGTCACTTTGGGAAATAGATGCTTTCAAAATTGAATCCATTGTCCCTTTTGTTTAGTTTCAAGGTCTGGTGTTTGTTCTGCTTTTCTTAACCACTGTAAACGATTTCTCCCCCTATTTAACTGCTGAGTATCGGTAGGCATGGATCATTTCCCACAATGATGGAGTTTTCTGTAAATTGTACTCAAATCGAAGGTGCAAGAAATGACATCTTTCTAAGCAGGAAATGTTTTTTACATTTCGGTCTGAAATGGTAGTAGTATTACAGTAGCACCTAGAAGTCATAGCCCAGTTCAGGAGCCCATTGTGCTAGTCACCGTACCAAAACAAGGTAAAAGGCTTACAAGCCTCAAAGAGTTTACATTCGAACTAAAATGAAACAGATGGGGGAAAACAGAGGCAGGAAGTGACATGTCCGAGGATACACAGCAAGTTAGCGGCAGAGCTGGGACTGGAAGCCAGGTTTCCCTGAGTCTCACTCCAGTACCCAACCCGCTGGACCATGCTGCCTCTAATTCTGGAGTGAGGCAGGAGGTGGTATAAGGTGGATGTTGGCAAGTGGTATAAGTTAGTCTGAGTGCATGGAACTGTAAGGGAAAGTAATTTACCTGACAAGAGGCCAGAATAATGTATTAGTGAATTACAGGGTGGCCTGTTTTATGTTAGCTGCTTTTCTTGCAGTACCTTCTTCTGCATGCTCCTTCCTATGTAAGTGACTTCAGTGTCACCTTCCACTTGACTGGTATGTAATTTACTCCAGGCTATCCATCACCTACATATCAAGTTTATGAAAGGGCTCCCCATGACTTCTAGGAAGCAGATAGCGGAGATGGTTTGCAACAAGCTACACCGGATATCTAAAAACAAGAAAAATGAGGCTAGATGTTCAGTAAATGCCTTAAGTCAAAGCAATTACACACCAGAAGGGTCTGCCTGAGGGAGGTCACAGAGGTGCTTTCACAGGAGGTGTTTAATGTAGATGGCATAAAACTTTTGAAGGAATAGGTGCCCTGCAGGGATTGGAGGTCATTCCATGCCCTACCATAAAATAGCCTATGAAATGATTTGCAATAAGTGAGAAATTACATAAATTCCTTTTTGGTGTGTTGGTTCACTGATGTTAAAGTGACGATTAACTTGTTCCACTTTCATGTGGGTGCAGCGTGTGACCCTTGAGGGACTCAGTTGAAGTGTAATGTCAAAAAGGCTTCAGCATTAGTAAAGAGCTAGAAGACACATGCTTCATTTTTCTCAAATCTAAAGACAGAATTCATAGGGCTAATAAATAATATTCCAGTTGGGACAACTCAGGATCCTCTAGCTGGCAGGTCCATCGTGTGTTCACGCCACTGAGCTCAGGAGCAGATATAAATGTGGCCAGTTGTCACTTTATAGCAACATTTAATAGAAGCACTCTATTTGCAAATTCCTCCTTACAACCGGACAGCTCCTTCATGAATTAGTAATTATCTCAACATTTAAAATACAGTGTTTCAATGCAAAAAAAATGTAATTAAGTACCATACAGGTGTCTTGCAAACAAAATTCACAGGTACTAATAGCTCCAGCATCTGGCTGTCACTTCGGTGCTTTAAGTACCATGTAGATATCTTGCAAACAAAACTAACAGGACTCTCTCTTTAGCTGGGTGATAGAGCATTTACCTGGGATACTTTACTGCCACGTTATCCTAACCCCACTTTTGAGCCCTCTAATGAAACTAATGTATGTTGTGTAGAGCTAAATAGATTGACTGATGAGAAATTATTCAGGTGCAAAGAGCATGCCTAAATAAGTTCTATGTAGTTGAGAAATTAGTTCACTATATGCCTCATTCTAAAATCAATGGGCCACATCAGACTGGCAGTTTTAAAGCAACAATCTCTAGGCTTTCTGCCTAGATATGGCCCTGAATCACCAAAGCAATCTGCCACGGGGAAATGCTAAATTTTGCAACATGTTCAGAGCAAGAACAATGGTCGAAAAATAATTCAGACAAACACATAGAGGTTTTTACATGAACCACGTTCATTTAGAAACTGATGACAAAACTTCAGCTGTGGAATACTGGCTATTTTTTTGGGCAGATGCAATTTCAACTTCCCTCTTTCTAGCTTTTTTCATTACATTGCTGGAAGAAGCATACAACTCCTAGGTAATTTGATAGCACAGGGTAGTTATTTTACAAAGTCTGTTACAGCACGGAATTCATCTTAGATTAAAATTCTCCTGTTCTAGCAAGGCTAGTAGGAATTTGCATTACATTTATAGATTCTTGCAACTTTGTACCCCTCATTGGCTTAAAACATTGATACTTTAAAAGGGAAAAGATCCAATAGAGGAAAAATATTGAACCAGAAATAGTTTAATCTACTGTCTATATAGGTGTTAAGCCTTATAAAATTAGGCGTAAGAGGTAAATAGTTCTGGAAACTCTTCTAATCTTACTTTGTACTATGAAAATGCAATTATAAATGTCCGGAAGACAGAGAGATATAAGACTCCCTTCATCATGCTATCTAGCCACTAGTTAAAATGTCTCATTCTTGTAAAGTATGGATAGTATAGTTGTTTATAAGACGGCAGGAACAGTGTATTTTGAAACATGACTGTACACTATAGCATTTCCTAGGATGGTGATATTGTTTTCTTCATAAAAATTGTTTATCTGCTTTCCCTAATGAAATCAATTGCAAACCTCCCATTGACCTCCATGGGACTAGGATTTAGCCCTGAGAAAGTTGAATCCAAAGAAAGCCACAGCTGAATTTCTTGGGGGAAATCAAATAGTTCCTGTGAAAACAAAGCAAGTGAAAAAGAACTTACCTTTAAAGAAGGACAGAAACAAAGATGCCCATAGATACAATCCGGAGTAAACAAATCCCAAACACTTCTTAGTGAGCATTGTCCAGACAGAATCGGAGTGCCACTTCTAAGCAGGCAGCAAAGCAGAATGCTGTCTTTGTGACAGCACCAAATGCTTTATAGAGTCAATGATTAATAGTGCTAATAAGCCCTTCGACCAGTTCCCCACCATGAGAGGGAAGTACATGTGCCCAGCTGTCCCTTCAGTCTAAGGAAGCCAAGTTCACTGCTGCTTAAGTAAATCCAAGTACATGCCAAGGCTTGCTAGGGTTTTTTTCCTGGCACTCTGCACCTTTTCTAGTGCAGAAACAAATGCCAGCGAGACAGCACAAGAGGGGTGTGCATAAAAGGGAGGGGGAGCAAAGGGCCAGTGCTGCCTGGGAGAGATGTTCCACGTCCCCACTGTCTGTAACTAACTCTGAGGCAGCACGTCAGCTTTGTCTCCAGTGCTAGTACTAGAGCGCCTCTAGAGCCTTTACCTGCCAATGTGATTTCTAGTAGGAAACTGGCTCCTGCCACTGTGTGGAATTAAATGCAGAGGAAGCCTCCACTGTGTGGATGTTCAGATTTTAGCAGCACAGAAGTCAGAAAGTGGAGCCCTGGGGGCCTCAGACTGTCTTCACTCTGCCCCTTTGCATGTGTGCATGGCAGTACAGCCCTTCAGTCATGGCTCGAACCAGAAACAAATAGCTGTCTTACAATGCTCCTCCCTCCCACTCAGGTTTGCTCCCAGCCAGGAGATTTTTGCACACACTCTGCTCCCTTCCCTTTTTCTCAGCTCTACTTTTTTAATGGCCAAGCACCAGCAATAGAATGTTAGACGTGAATAACACGCACTTCAAACCTGGCATTTTCTCGATTCTTCCTCCAGCCTCTATCTTCTGCTTTCTCAAAGATGCAGTCAGGACGGATTGGCACACTCCTGCATTGCCACCCACAAGGCAACTTCACACAGTCAGACTCTGCGCTGTGTTTCCATCAGGGGGCATCTCAGGCCAGCCCCTCAAGGATCCTCCAGACCACCTAAGCGCCATCCCATGACTGTTCTCTTTCTGACTAGGGTTGGTGAGGGACATCCCCTGGGTTGGAGCAGTCCGCTCTTCAGGTGCATTGCTGCCCAACTCTCCTTCAGCACCTGGTGGGCTCATCCATCTCCAGGGAATGACCTCTCTCAGACCTCATGCTGTGACTGTCTCTAAAACAAGATGTGGGGAGACAGCCTGGTCTAGTGAGTAGGGTTTTGGATTTGGGTTCAAGAGACCTGCTGTGCCACTGACATGCTGTGTGACCTTGTGCAAGGCCCTTCTGCTTTCTGTGCCTCTGTTTCCCTTCCCACATTTTTCTATCTCCTCTGTAAGTTCTTGGGGGGCAGAAACTGTCTCTCACTGTGTTAGTACAGCACTGATCTTAGTGGTGATGTCTAGAGGCTACCATCATCTATGTAATAAAATCCCAAGATTGTCACTCTGTGTGTCACTCAGAGCCTAAAATGTCTGTTGAGTAAGGGTGAAGCTATGGAAACAGCTACAAGCAGGGCTGAGGGCTCTTTTTGTTTAGAATATCGCCAGGTTAAATCATCATTGGGATTTGCAGTCTGTTACTGTCCTCTTTTTAAGCTCTCAGCCATTTTCTTTACGAATTACATCCCTGTGACAGTACGGCATGTATCTATGCCACGCCAAGAGTCCTAGATTACTGTGATATCAGAGGTAACTCAACCAATTACCACCTTTCTCTACAACTAATTTGAATATAACAATTTCATTGGTTGTATGAGGGGAGACTTGGCCCTGCAGCCACAGATCTTCAAAACCACCCACACTACAACACAACCAGCAAAAACATAGCCCCTCCCTGCAGCACCCACCACTGTCTAAGCACAACACAACCAGCGCACAATAGCTCCAGGCATCACTCTGAAGTCTCAAATGTCTGTTGAGCCACCGTGAAGTGGTGGAGACAGCTACCAGCATGGTTAAGAGCTTGCTTTTGCTTTGACTAGCTCCAAGTTCAAGCATCAGTGGGATTTTTAGTCTCTTACTGTCCAGTTTTTAAGCTGTCAGCCATTTTCATCTTTTTTTACATATGTATGACAGCCTGGGCTTTCAGCTACTGGTATAAATAATAATCTCATGACAGCCCTACATACTGTCTAATCACACTCCAACTTCTATTCCCTGGCTGGCCAGGGTGGGTGAGGAATCTCCCCTGAGTGGTTGAATCAATTAAGTTGCATATTACCCAGCTCTCTTTCAGCTCCTCTTGAGCTTATCCCGTGCCATGGGATATCCTTAGTGAAACTGTAGTGTGCTCAATGAAGTGTCTCAAACCGCGGCACATCAGGGCTCTGTGGCTTGTCTCACATTTGAGGGGTGTGGAAGGAGGTGTTCCATTTCCGGCGATGCTCATTGCTAGGGTGGGAAGAATTCAGGCATTTTCATAATTAGTTTTTTTCCTCTTTCCTACACCCCTTCTTCTGACTTCACAAAAAACAGTCTGCAATCACACGTCGTCCCTTTCCTGCTGCTTCGTCCTGTGCCTCCAAGAGGATCCTGGCTAGCTCCAGCGTGGCATTGGCTCATTCACGACCAAACTGGAGCACCTCAAAGCATTCCAGGGCTTCCTGTGGCGATTCCCATCAATCCAGCTCCAGGGCAGTGGGGAAAGCCTCAAAGGTTTCTCCTGCTCAGGGGATCCAGAGTCAAGAGGCTCAGCTGGGCTCCAAGACTCTTCACTGGCACTGCCCAGCTCATGCTAAGTCCAGCAAGATGGACGGTAGCTTTGTCTGGACTCTGAAAAGGACTTAGAGTTCCTGGTGCTAACCAAATGACTGTAAGCTCACAGTGCGACGCTGTGACTAAAATGGCTAATGTCATCCAGGGGGAGACTGAGCAAGAGCAGGATGTGGCATTACCTCTGGATGTGGCACTGGTGGGACCTCGAAGTGTTGTGTCCAGTTCTAGTGCTCACACATAGGGGCCATACCTAGGAGAGGCCTGGGCAAACATGAGAATAGGTGGCCAGTCCAGAGTGCCCTGTGCTCCAGTCATCCCTTCCTGATCGATTGCCCCTTGGGGGCTATTGCAGCCAGGGCATAATGTAGAGCAACCCCCAAGCATCTCTGAGCTACCATGGGGGCCAAGTTCTCTGATCCTGTGACCAGCCACAATTGGCACCTCTGTGGCTCCCTGACTCTGCTGGGTATAGCAGAACGTTGAGCCCCAAGGGGGAGCTGAACACCTCCCTCTTACTGTTTATTCAGCTAAACACCACATAATGAGGACTACCCTCTTTCCAAAGCCCATCCACACTCTGGGTCGCACACCAAGAGATACAGTGGCACGTATTAGATGTGATTGTTTATTGCAGGAAGCTGTTGCTAATGGAATTACTCACCCCCATAACCTTGAAAAATCAGACATTGCTTTCCCTATTTATTTATTTTTTAATAGCTTACTATCGTCACCGGAGCACATTAGGAAAGAAGTGTTGCAGAGACAGCAGCTGCTTTTGATGCTGTGCTGGGACTTCAGTCCACCCCTACAGTCATCATAATTAAAGATTGTTATTGTCTTTTCCTGTAGAGACGTTTTGGCAATTAAATCGACTCGGAGAATAATTCCTTCTTTTTTCTTTTGTAACACAGGTTGTTTTTTTCTTGTTTTTTCTAAAAAACGAAGTGGACTAAAGCACTTTAGACAGCTAAAGCCTCTAGCTGAAGTGCTCCTTTGCTCATACCATTGCCCCACAGGTTTGTAGTAACCAATCTCCATCTGTCAGCCTCTTTTGATCAAAGTTCGTCGATAGTATCAAAACGATAGCCAGTAAATATGGAAAACTAGTCTCCCCCATAAATATGGGCACGTCTCTGGGCTTCCAAGATTCTGGAGCCCAGGGAATGACAGTGAAGGAGTTAAGGAGAAGGGTTACCATGGAGGGGAGGTCCATTGGTGCTGGAACTAGTGATGCAGCACCACATGGTTTGAAGTAGTTTCCTTCGTATACAAAGTTTACAGTTTGGCTCAGTGGCTCTCAGCACCCCCACTTCAGAAATTGTTCCAGCCCCACTAGGAAGATCTGAGATTAACATGCTTTGGTGCTGCTGTAAGGATACAGTCTTTTCCTGTAGCCATATTGTAAGACCTAAGGCCTTTATCTGCAGTGATATTAGGAGGGCAGCAGCCATTAGCCAAGAAGCAAAAAGCCACATCCTCACATTTCAGCAAAATTACATTTAAAAAATGTAATATCGGGCTATTAAGAAATTGATCCTGTCCTAATAGTACCCACCATCACCAGATAAAGAAACCAATCTTAAGGTGGTTAAAGAAAACTTAGTTTGATAGCGTCCTGTCTGGCAAGCAATCACTTATCAATAGTTATGGTTGTGAAATCCTCATTTCTTTATTGTTTTGTCTTTATAGTTCCCACTTCTCTATTCTTTGTCTGTATGATCTCCGTCTGATTCTATTGTTTCTGTCTGTTTCATAATTTAATTTTGCTACGTGTAAATCAATTAAGGTGGTGGCGTATGATTGGTTAGAGAATTTTGTTAGAATATGTTAGGATTGGTTAGTAACATTTTGGTAAAATGATTGGTTAAGGTACAGCTAAGCAGGACCCAAGTTTCACTATATAAACTGGGCTCCAAGAAGAAGACCAGCAGAAGAACAAGAAGGAGCTAATGCTAATGTGATGCCAATTTTTAAAAAGGGCTCCAGAGGTGATCCTGGCAATAACAGGCCGATACACCTGACTTCTGTACTGGGCAAACTGGTTGAAACAAAATTGTCAGACACATAGACGAACATAATTTGTTGGGGAAGAGTCGACATGGTTTTTGTAAAGGGAAATCATGCCTCACCAATCTACTAGAATTCTTTGGGGGGGGGGTCAACAAGCATGTGGACAAGGGGGATCCAGTGGATATAGTGTACTTAGATTTTCAGAAAGCCTTTGACAAGGTCCCTCACAAAGACTCTTAAGCAAAGTAAGCTGTCATGGGATAAGAAGGAATGTCCTCTTATGGATTGGTAACTGGTTAAAATATAGGAAACAAAGTGTAGGAATAAATGGTCAGTTTTCAGAATGGAAAGAGGTAAATTGTCCCCAGGAGTCTGTACTGGGACCAGTCCTATTGAACATGTTCATAAACGATCTGTAAAAAGGGGTAAATAGTGAGGCGGCAAAATTTGCAGAAGATACAAAACTACTCAAGATCTGCAGCGGGATTTAGGCACTGCCACACTCAGCATTACAATGCCCAACTTTTAGGCATCCTGAAAGCCTGAATTACTGCACAAGGGGAGAGAGTTGCCTACAAATAGGAATCACAGGCACCGACTTTCCAGCTCTGCCTCAGGCCCCGTCCCCACTCCACCACTACCCCCAAGGTGCCACCCCCGCCCCGCTTCTTCCTGCCCACTTCCACCCTCTCCCTGGAGCATGTCATGTTCTTGCTCCTCCTGCATGCTGCAAAACAGCTGATCACGGTGGGCGGTAGGAGCTGGGAGGATGGGGGAAGCACCGATCTGCAGGGCCCACTGGCAGGCGGGAGGCACTGAGTGGGGTGGGGAAGGATCTGAAAGGGGAGCTGCCGGTGGGTGCGCAGCACCCACCATTTTTTACCTGTGGGTGTTCCAGCCCTGGAACACCCACGGAGTTGGCGCTTATGAATAGGATCCACCAAAGCGGCATGTTAGGCAGGCAGCCCCCTAAGGTAGCTGATGGGAGATGTTGATGAGAAGGATGTGTCCTGTGCCCTGGCCCCTCACAGAGCTAAACACCTGTCTCTGCTAGCAGAGGGTGGGTAGAGCAGTGCGAGGGGGGGCGCGGTTGGTTAGGCAGCAGCGGAGCCAGGTTTATGTGGATCACGATGGTGCCTACCAATGGGACTTAGACAACAGCTCTGAGTTTGGCTCAGAAAGTCTGAGAGTCAGATCCACACAGGGACTTCTGTTCCTACAGTCCAGATTTAGGTGCCTAGTGTGGTAGGGTGACCAGATGTCCTGATTTTATAGGGAGAGTCTTGTGGCTCCACCCCATCCTGATTTTTCACACTTGCTATCTGGTCAGCCTAGAGCATGGAGGGGCCTACATCTGTATTTTACGTCTGTCTGCATCTAGAGGGAGTCTAGCTTGCTGTAACATACGTGCTTTGAGGGGCATAAAAGGGGTATACATTACCCAGTGTAGGTTCCTTTAAGATTGATTTTTAACTCACTCTCCCCCCGTAATTTGGTCACTCCAGCCGAGTGTCATGCCAGCACCGCCAGCACCGTATGAAGTAGCCACTTCCTTGAAGGTTGCTCTAGGCTTTCTGTTCATTCACCCTTTCTAAACTTAGCAGAGCCCCTTCAGGGGACAATTGGAATGAAGCTGGAAAGTGTAAAGCGGAGATTTGATCTTACTCCTAACTGGTGAAGCTGTAACAGCTTCTAGCTCTGAGAACTTGCTGTTAATCATACAGTGAAAAGTCCTTCGTACCCAGTTGCACAACACAGGGACGATCACTACAGAACAGAGAGGCCCAAAAGAAGACTAGAGCCTGGGAAAAGCAGAGCAATAAGAAGAGGGGAGGTTGTGAAGCACAAGTTACTTAGAATAGCTAACTAGGTACTTGCAGGCCCTCAGCATTAGGCTATCTCCATTGCATAGGGAACTGAGGCATGAGAGAATGCAGGTGACTTGCCCCTGGCCGCACAGGAAGTCTGTAGCTGAGCTAGGAACTGAACGCAGGTCTCCTGAATTCTGGTCTAGTGCCGTATCCATGAACCCGGGGGAGGTAGTACCTGATGGCATGTCTACACTGCATAGGGTGCTAGCCTCCCAGCCCGGCTCGACAGACTTGTGGGGAGTGGCTCGTGCTGGCGCTTTAAAAAGAGCTGTGTAAACGTTGTGTCTCAGGCTGGAGCCAGGGCTCTGAAACCTGGGCGGGGTTGGGCTGGGGAGCCCACGCTCTAGTCAGAGCCACACCATCTACACAGCTCTTGTTAGAGCACCTGGGCCGAGCCTTGCTGCACCAAGCCAGTGGACCCAGGCTGGGAGGCTCGTCGTGCCCTGAGAAATCAATGGAAGGATGGAGTAATGAGGAAGGGAAAGGAAAGGAAATCAGTCTTCTGTGTGTCAATAAACCCGACTTACCCATGTGTGCTGCTACAGGAGCCAAGATGTGTGTAGTACTACAGCCACATGGATTTATTACTTAAATATGGCTTGCGCATGGATTTTTTTTCTTGATTTAAGTTCCTGAACAGCCCAGAGCCTAACGTTCAGACAAAGGACATGTTTTGGTAAACAAGGAGATAGACTATTTGTGGAGCTGAATTCACCTGAGTGAAACAGCCCTGTACTGATTTTATTCTGCTGCTACGTACTCACTTTAAAAGTAGGCCCCTTCTACCTCTTGGGTTGTTTGAATCCTGGGATTTCAGTCATGAATGCTCTGGTGGTGTGCGAGCCCGTGCTTGTTTTATTCTGCACTTCTGCTGATGAGAATCAAGGCTAAGATTTAGTCTCGGGTATTTTTAGCAAAAGTCATGGACAGGTCATAGGCAGGTCATAGGCAAAAAATTCACGGCCTGTGCCCTGTCCATACCTTATATTATAAATACCCCTGACTAAATCTTAGGGGGCTGCTGATGGGGGGGGCAGGCTCCACTCCTGGGACAGGCCCAAGGGTGCCACTGCTAGGGGCCTGAGGCACCAGCTGATGGGGGCCCCCAAGCAGCGGCTGCTCCTGCTGCTCAGGGCCAGCTGCCATGGGACCACCTGAGCAGCAGCCGGTGCGGCTGGCCCCAGGGCTGGTGCAGCTGACTGCCAGATCGCCCCAACAACTGGCTGCAGAGCTGCTCCAGCAGCAGCCAGTATGGCTGGCCCCCAGGGACTGCCTGAGCAGCAGCTGGTGCGGCTGGCCCTGAGGCTGGTGCAGCTGACTGCCAGATCGCCCCAACAACTGGCTGCAGAGCTGCTCCAGCAGCAGCCAGTATGGCTGGCCCCCAGGGACTGCCTGAGCAGCAGCTGGTGCTGCTGGCCCTGAGGCTGGTGCAGCTGACTGCCAGATCACCCCAACCACTGGCTGCAGAGCACTCCAGCAGCAGCGGTGTGGCTGTCCCGAGGACCATGTGAGCAGCTGGCCCCAGAGCCAGCCACTTGGGCCAGGGCTGGCTTTAAGCCAAATGCCCCAATTCCCCGGAATCAGGCCCCACCATAAGACAGCCCCGCATCTTAGGTGACTTTTTAATCTTTTTTTTTTTACTCATCCAGCTGCGGGGCAGAGGGTCCGCTCCAGGTCTTCGGCAGCATTTCTGCGGTGGGGGAGGGTGGGTTCTGCTCCGGGGCTTTGGCAGCATTTCGGTGGCTGGGGGGGGGGTCTGCTCCGGGGCTTCAGCGGCATTTCAGCAGCTTGGGGGAGAGTCTGCTCTGGGACTTCGGCAGCATTTCGGTGTGGGGAGGGTCCGCTCTGGGGCTTCAGTGGCATTTCAGCAGCTTGGGGGAGGTTCTGCTCTGGGGCTTCAGCGGCATTTCAGCAGTGGGGTGGGGGGCGTGTCCACTACAGGGCTTTGGCAGCATTTCGGTGGCAGAGGGTCCTTCGGTGCCGCAGAAGCTCCAGAGCAGACCCCACACCGCTGAAATGCCACCGAAGCCCCGGACCGCAGCCAGGTATTCGAATCGGGCCCTGCGGCTCATAAAGCCAGCCCTGGCTTGGGCAGCCCTGGGATCAGCCACACTGGCTGCTGCAGAAGTCGTGGAAAGTCAGGTCACACAGGCCCAGTCTCAGTTGTTCGCTCTCTTAGCACACAAAGTCTCTGGCACATGCTGTGTGGCTAGCAGTTCCATAAGGAGAGGGGTGGAATGAAAGCGATGGAGTGACCACCGGCCACCAGAGTCGCTCTGCATAGCCAATGCCACTGCTGAATGTGATCTGCAGGAGACGTGGTACTCACCTCAGTACAGTGCCTCCAGCAGTGCTGTAACCCAACAGCACTAAAAAATATAAGGTTCTGCAGCAAATCCCCAGCCATAGGAAAGGTCGAGATTTGCTTTTCCAATGGATCCAGCTATTCCTATTGCTAAAGGTGGCACTGGGAACCCTCTGGTTGGCTGAAGAAAACAAGAACTGAGCTTAGTCAGGAGCAGGCTACTCAAGGAGCCTTGGAAGAGGCAGGTAGTCAGGTTGGGTCTGGGACAAGTTGAAGGGCAAATGTTTAAGACCTGAGGTGTTGAAAGCCACCCTTTGGAGCTAGATGCCCAGTTCCCATTAAGATGAGTGGGGATTTGACATCTAACCCCCCTGGATGGCTTTGAAAATGTCAACCTAACTT
Organism: Gopherus evgoodei; assembly: GCF_007399415.2. Classification (NCBI taxonomy): domain Eukaryota; kingdom Metazoa; phylum Chordata; order Testudines; family Testudinidae; genus Gopherus; species Gopherus evgoodei. Next base: position 6,810,915 of record NC_044327.1, on the reverse strand, counting down.
CAGAAGAGCCCTGTCTCCATTTAGAGCATATTCCAAAGGGTAGGCAAAACTGTCAGGGATTTCCCTGAAGAGCTTGACTGTATTCATAGATTACACCCATGGTCCATGCTTGGCATAACAAATAAAAGGAGTAATGATGGTTAATAATAGGCAGAAGAGCATAATTCATAATGTCTCAGTATGATCTGCAGAGCCAGGCCTTTGACTGACTGCATATTTTTGCATGTGTTTATGAACTAAAGAACAAATTCTAGAGCCAAGAGAATTTCACAATCTCCCTATCACGTAAAGGCATGTGGTCATCATGCCAAATATGATGGGTTTTCCTCTTTATAGGAAGAATGTAGCCAGTTAGATTCTTCATTTATGAAAACTTCTGATGAGCAATCTGGTTGCTAGGATCCAGGTAATATTGCAGCCTCAGCTACTGCTGAAAGCCCAGAGTCACTGGCTACCAGGTTTGTGTTTCAGGCCTTGTGATTCAGCAAGTACTTACACAGATGCTTAAATCCCATTGACTTCTGAATGGGACCTTCAGTCCTGTCTTAGAATAAAGCTAAAACTTCAGGTGAGCAGTATCTTAGAATTGGATCCAGTTCACCAGTGAAGGTTCAGATGGACTCAGATAAAGGCAACAACCACTGGTTTTCAGACATCTCTAACATTAGTGGGGTTTGGAAAATATGACCTATGAGGAAAGGATGAAAGAACTGGACATGTTTCCTCTAGAGAAGACTGAGGAAGGACACAACAGTCTTCCGATATGTAAGAGGTTGTTATGAAAAGGGTGGTGATTAATTGTTCTCTGTTTCCACAGAGGGTAGGACAAGAAATAATCAGCTTAGTCTGCAGCAAGAGAGATTTAGGTTAGATATTAGAGAAAACTTTGTAACTCTAAAGGGCAGTGAAGCTCGGAATACCCAGCACTGGAGGATTTTAAGAACAGGTTGAACAAACATCTGTCAGGTATGGTCTAGGTTTACTTGGCCAAATCTCAGCACAGGGGGCTAGACTAGGTGACCTCTTGAGGTTCCCTCCAGCCCTACATCTCTATGACAGGCCATGTCAGCAGTGGTGGACACTGTCTTGTGCAAAGTCCTAGTTCAAGCCACCTGGGTTTGTCCTTGACTAGGGCAGCAGTTGCTTAAATCACATTAAAAAAAAACAAAGAACCCAGAGTCTATAAACATAAATGAGTCAAAAAAAATTGGCCCTCAGGGCTTCAGCCTACAGCTCCCTCATTTGTAAGGCAGGAAGTTCTAAGGTGCTAGCTGGTGGTCTGGCAGAGACCTATCACCCCATTTGAAGTCCCAAACTCTTCTGTTCCCTCTCTTCCTCTTTGGCCATGGCTTGCCTTCATTAGCTGCAGCAGCTGGGGGGTGGCTCTCCAGAAGTGATATTTTTCACAGCTGAGCTGGGATGAGAGTTGGCCTTGCTGTCTGCTGGCAGGAAAGGTTCTTAGCCCCTTCTGCCTGTGTTTTGTGTGAGGTTTGTTGACTCCATCACAGGGTCCTACCCTGAGAAACCCGCCAAAATCTGCTGAGCAGCCTGTTAACGCTGAAAACAATCTGTCTGTTTGAAGTGAAGAGACAAAGAAGCTGGGCAGATTAACATAGAGAAAAGCCATTTCTAATGACAGACAAATAGTCATAATTCGTGCATCATCCTCTGATAAGTAGATCAAATACAAAGACAGAGGAACAGATAAAAATATGTGATCTGATTCCCTCACCAGGGATTTGCTAAGAAGTTGCTCTGAAAACAAGGATCAGGGCGTATTTACCACAGAATAACAATCCGTGGAAGGAAGAGCTCAAACAACTCAGGATCTGATAAAAAATAACAGCTCAAACATTAACTTTTATAAAAACAAGGGGAAGGCATGGAAGCTGTTCTAATTAGTACTTAAGAAATAATTACACAAACACATTCCATTGGGAAACATTTCCCATGTAAAACCAAGGGGAAAGATGGTTGCACATCAGTATATAGAAGGAGGTGTTCTCCCCAAATTCATTATTTCAGGCACTGGGATAGTTAAGGGCACACATGCAAAAGTAGCTGGAAAGGAGAAATACTCAAAATCCAAAGAGACATAAAAATTACTGTTATGGAAGAGGCAGTGTGAAGTGTCAGATCTTGTAATATATCTAGTGCTACTTCTACAGTAGATGACAGAATGTGATGTGAAAAGCATGCTGGAAAGAGAAAATACAAATGTCAACATTTGGAAAATGCACCCACAAAAATATGAAATGTGAAAAGGAAAACAAAAAACTGTTTCCAAAAGTCTTCATGGAAGTACTGTGATTGCCTCAAAGGCGATCAGAAACCACAGTGAAGGAGTTATGTAAGAACCTAGACAAATAGGTAGGGCTGGATGGATACAAAAGCAAGTGAAGGCATTCCGATAGCAGCGCACCCAGTGAAACAGATAATAAAACAGAGACAAGAAGCCCACACATGGCGCTTGTTTATGACAGAGGAATCACAGACAAAACAAGGACACAGAAAAAGATCAACAGAAGAGCAATTACACAGGAGACATCACGCAGTTGACACATTCCAACTGGGAATACTTCATGGTAGAGAGAGGGCCCAGTTTTCAAACTTGGAGCAAACATTTGTGGAGTGGCTATGCTAAGTATAAACCTTCTCCCAGGTGGAGCTAGTGTTGGAGGGCTTTCCCTTCACCCTCTCCGCTGGTTCTTGTCGCATAGACAGATAACAGAAGACCAGAAATCCAAAGTGCAGACAATGCATGTTTATTGCACAAGCAAGCATATTCCAAAGCCCTTCATGCCAGTCTGGCTTATCTCTGTGCACCAATAGTCTGTTCCCCAGTGTTCCCTTCCCAGCTGTGACACCACAGCCTTTACTTCATGTCCCCCTTCCTGGCTCTGACACCGCAGAGCGTTTACCCCGCGTTCCCTTTCCTGACTCTGACACCGCAGAGCGTTTACCCCGTGTCCCCCCTTCCTGGCTCTGACACCGCAGAGCGTTTACCCCGCGTCCCCCTTCCTGGCTCTGACACCGCAGAGCGTTTACCCTGCGTCCCCTTTCCTGACTCTGACACCGCAGAGCGTTCACCCTGCGTCCCCCTTCCTGGCTCTGACACCGCAGAGCATTTACCCCGCATCCCCCTTCCTGGCTCTGACACCGCAGAGCGTTTACCCCGTGTCCCCCTTTCCCAGCTCTAATGCCGCAGAGCGTTTACCCCGCATCCCCCTTCCTGGCTCTGACACCGCAGAGCGTTTACCCCGCATCCCCCTTCCTGGCTCTGACACCGCAGAGCATTTACCCCGCATCCCCCTTCCTGGCTCTGATGCCGCAGAGCGTTTACCCCGCATCCCCCTTCCTAGCTCTGACGCCGCAGAGCGTTTATCCCGCATACCCCATTGCATTTACCCCGCGTCCCCCTTCCTGGCTCTGATGCCGCAGAGCATTTACCCCCGCATCCCCCTTTCCCGGCTCTAATGCCGCAGAGCGTTTATCCCGCATCCCCCTTCCTGGCTGTGACGCCGCAAAGCATTTACCCCGCGTCCCCCTTCCTGGCTCTGATGCTGCAGAGCGTTTACCCCGTGTCCCCCTTCCTGGCTCTGACACCGCAGAGCATTCACCCCGCGTCTGAAATGACTGGATGTGAATAGAATGAATGGTGACAAAGTATGGGACTTTGAATCCCTTGACAGCCTGCAGCTGACCATCTCCCTGGGGGAGTGCTAAGCTATAGCAAGCATTACAGATCCTCCCAGGCATGTAGGCACCTAACTCTCATTGATTTCACATAGAGGGAGACATGCCCTGAGGTGCCCATAATCGGGGTCTCATCCACACAGGTGAGACCTAGGATGATAGGCTGGGAGAGGAAGTGGCAGGAACAGAGTGAATGTGACCATCCACAGTGTGGAAGGAAATAACTGCAGAACAGCAGGTCATTCAGGGATGTAAAAGCAGCAAAGAATCCTGTGGCACCTTATAGACTAACAGACATTTTGGAGCATGAGCTTTCGTGAGTGAATACCCACTTCGTCAGATGCATGTAGTGGAAATTTCCAGGGGCAGGTATATATATGCAGGAAAGCTAGAGGTAACGAGGTAGTTCAATCAGAGAGGATGAGGCCCTGTTCTAGCAGTTGAGGTGTGAAAACCAAGGGAGGAGAAACTGGTTTTGTAATTGGCAAGCCATTCACAGTCTTTGTTTAATCCTGAGCTGATGGTGTCAAATTTGCTGATGAACTGAAGCTCAGCAGTTTCTCTTTGAAGTCTGGTCCTGAAGTTTTTTTGCTGCAGGATGGCCACCTTAAGGTCTGCTATAGTGGGGCCAGGGAGATTGAAGTATTCTCCTACAGGTTTTTGTATATTGCCATTCCTAATATCTGATTTGTGTCCGTTTATCCTTTTCTGTAGATAGACAACAAGTATTTTCCTTTAAACCATGTGGACTGATATGAAATATAATTTTTTCATTCTTTATTAATTGAATCTTGTGTCAGCATTTCCATTTTTTTGCTCAGAACTGATGTCAGGCTAACTAACCTATGATTACGTAGGTCGGCCTGCTTGCCCTTTTTGAACACTGGTACAACATGAGCATTCTTTCAGTCTTCTGGAATTTCCCTGATATTCCAAGGTTTATTAAAAATTAACATTAATTGTCAGAAATCTCCTCAGCCAATTCTTTTAGGACTCCTGGATGCAAGTTATCCAGGCTTGCTGATTTTACTGGAAACATATCTGGATTTTCTAATCAGCTTCATTTTAACTAAGAAATTTTTAGATCTCAGGGCTAGATCCATGGCTGGTGGAAATCTGTGGAGCTCCATTGACTTCAGTGGAGCCATGCTAAGTTACATCAGCTGAGGACCTCCCGCCCTTAGACTGGGTCTGGGAGATTCCAATACAGTCCTTTCTCAGACATAAGGAAAACAAATTTCTGACCTCTGGTGAGAGACAGACTGGTGGGCCAAAGGCACCTGAGGGGGGCACTTTTCCCAAAGCAATTCTGCTCCCATGTTACCAATAGATGTGCAGTGGATGGAGATTTGGATGCCTCTCCCCCTCATACTATGTGTGTTGTGATTGAAGTCTTTTGTGTCTTCCTCTCCCCATGCAAGGGACTGAAGATTATGCCACTATATGATTCTTACAGACTGCAGAGGTTACAGAGAAGATGTTCCGTAATGGGCTTATAAAGTTAGGCTCCCAAATCCTTATTTACGCACCAAAATAGGTGTCTCACAGCCGGAGTGACCCTTTTCCCCACCTCTGCTCTCCAGATAGCATGTGCCTGCATTCTCTTTCTTTGTGCTCACAAGCGCACTTCCAAGCTGCACCCTCCCTGCACTAATTCTTCCTCATCCCCACGGAAGAACTGGGGAAGCCAAGCTAGCTTATGCACTGTGGGAATGGGCCCCACCAGGTCCTTCTGGTGCCAGAGCCCTTGGCGCTGAGCCAAAGAGTCCTTTTATTTTTATTAATGAAATTGTAGAATAGGTGGCACGTCACAGAGTGGCTGGCCCCTTATGGGGAGTCAGGGCCCAATGGGATTTGAATTGTCTCATTAGCACTGATCCCCCACTTGGTAAGGCAACTCCCATCTTTTCATGTACTGTGTATATATACCTGCTACAGTATTTTCCACTCCATGCATCTGATGAAGTGGGTTCTAGCCCACGAAAGCTTATGCCCAAATAAATGTGTTAGTCTCTAAGGTGCCACAAGGACTCCTCATTGTTTCTGCAGATGGGCTCATTCTCCTTAAGTAATTAACTACCTCGCTGTCTGGTTGGCAGCTAATCGGCAATAGAACAGCTGGACCTGATAAAAGGCTACCAGAGGTCCCTTCGAGGAGGCTGCCCCTAGAGAGAAGAGCTCCTAAAGAAACAGATCAGGGGGTCTCCCCAGGCAAGAAGCATAGGGAGGGACTGCCTAGGCTGCAAGGAACTGTGCCCTGCCTGGAACTGAGCTGCAGTTGGCAGGAAGGCCCTGATTCTAGGTAAGGGGTCAAGGTTGCACCTTGCCTGTAAAGGGCCTAGATGTGGGATGGGTGAAGGTAGATGGAGGCTGCCTCCCTGCTAAGAAGCCAGAGTGAAGGTCTTTTGTGTGTGTTCTGCTGATTTTGGGTTCAGTCAAGAAGACCCTCAGAAGGTTGGGGAGAGGGTTGTTTGACACACAAAAGCTGTGCTGAACTGCAGCTGTGAGGAGTGATTGCAGCAGGTGTAGACATAGCTGAGCAAGCCCTAATCTAGTTAGCTCATGGACCAATAGGAGTGAAGCAACGGGACAGACTGGAGCATGGGCTAACCACCTGAGTACGTACTCTGGGGCAGCTTGTATAGCCGATACTGAGGCTCGTGCTGCCACAGCCTATCTGCTGTTGCTGGTTTTGCTAGTTAAATTAAAACTAGCTCAGGTGTGTCTACATGTGTTGCAATCACACACGCTCTGAGTAAACAGGAACATAGGTCTAAAACGGGTTGCTGGATTCACTTCTGGGTTTTTTGAACAAATTCTTCTCCAGTCATCTCACCTACAGTCCAAATCCTGCTTTGCTTTTTAGAGAAGTTGGGGAGCAGGTGATCAAAGCTTGGTGATGAATAGAAACTGCCTTTGAGTCTTGCCTACAGAGTTACTGCAGTGTTTCATAACCAACCAGGTTAGGATTTTAGGCTGCTTTATCTTTGGGATTCTAACATTACTTCCTGTTCTTGGCATCATATTTGTAAATTGTCTATGGTAATCAGAGAGGTGATCTACAACGACTGCAAACAAATAAGCCATCATCACGGTTTTCATGACTGTATAGAAAGTCAAATATAGCAGAATTCTGCTGCCATCTTCTGGTCCAACAGTCCCTGTGCAGAAAGATCATGTCTGTAAATCTCTTCCTGACACACACAAAGATATTATATACAAAAAATCAGAATTACTGCTGTATAGTCTATCTTGCCATCCAGACAAACTAGACTTAGTGATAAAAGGTCACATATCCCAAAAATTACACCACATTTAGGTTGCTTCCAGTTCCAAGAGACCAGTCACTTACCCCAGATCAATTGGTACTCTAGATCTTACACTAAAGATAACACTGGCAGCCAATTCTATAGTAAACTCATTTAAGGTTTATTAGCTAAGAAAAGGACATGAGAGTTATTGAGAGGTTAGCAGGTAAAATATATGCACAGGTGAATCACAATTTGTAATTCCAAATAGTGGCAGTGATGTAATAAGCTACCAGTTTCCCATTAATGTTTTCAGGGTATCCCAAATTGTCTGTATGGATCTCTGCTTTGCATCTGGCACACTTCCCTGTAAGAGTTCAGAGATGAAGGCTCTTTCCTTGAATCCATACTTATAGCTTCTTCTCACAGAAGACAAGCTGACAGGGTCGCTACCCACATGAACTTTTCCTTTGATGACAGAGTGTGAGGCATGCATTTTGAGTCTTTGACCTCCAGTTATCGCACACAATGATGGTTTGCTTTGAAATTAGCACTTTTCTGTTAGTTCTTCATTTGCATTCCACAAGGCTTCTTTCTCCTTTGGCAGGTTATTTCTTTAGCAGGGTATACACAATGTAAATGTTTGCAACTGCATTATAACGGGATACAGATAAGTGAAAACAATGCAAGTAATATCCCACTACTTTTCCTGAAGTGTAAACACAAATACACTCTTATACATTTAACAATCATTTTGATCTATGCTAATACACAAGTGAATTGGCCTGGGGCTCTGGCATGAGCTGGCACCTGGTCTACCAGCATCACAAGTTATAAATCTTTATAAACTTAAGTTGAAATTAAACTAAATGTCAGAATGAAACTAAATCAGAAAGTTGAATAAAAAATACTCCATTTTAACTTTGAATTGTTTCAAAAATCTTCTGTCAAATTTTCTCCAAACTGACATGTTCTCATGAAACACTTTGATTTTGACAAAACTGCAATTTCCAGCAGAAAACTGTTTGCACTGGAAAATTTTGGACCAGCTTTACTTAGCTGGATCAGCTCCCTTTAGTGTCCAGTCAGTGTCTGTCCTGGGAGTTTTGTATTGTAGAAAGAGAGACACCCATGACAGATAACAGAGCCAGCCCAAGACTATTTCCACTGAAGTCAATGGAAAAACTCCCTCTGACTCCACTAACAGCAACAATGAGCTTTACAAAAGTCTCAGATCTCCTCCGGCACTAAGCCCTCCGCCTTCGACCCAGCTCACGACAGCTGTAGAAAAATACCCTCATTGGAATGCTGGTTTGGGAGGCGCACTTTCTCATTTCTGCTCTTTGTTCTTGCTCAGGAAGTCAGTGCTAATTCATTCTTATCATCATGGTGCCTAGGAGCTTAATCATGGTCCTGGACCCCATTGTCCTGGGTGCTACAGAAACACAGAGAAGAGAGACAGTCCCTGCCCCAAAGGGTTGGGTTTTTCTCCTTACAGAATTGCAGCCGGGCTAGAAGGATTGTGTGGAAATTACCACCAATCCACATGATGAAGAAGTCTGGAGTTATTCCTGGTTTTGCCACACATTCTCTGCGTGACCTTAGATTTGTCATTTCACATCTCTGTGGCTCATCCTCCCTGTCCGTAAAGTGGCGATAACCGTTCTGATCAGCCTCATAATAATATTATATCCAACATAGTACGGGTTATTATTGGCTAATATTACATAGTGTTATTATATCTGACCTGATGCGAGTTCCTACAGCCGTATACGGAGAACGTATGAGAGAGGACTAGTTTCTAGCCTATAGACAGAGTGGCTGTCATGGATCGAGATCTCTGGTTCACAGGGATGACAGATGGAGGAGGGTGTCCTTTCTGTGTTGTGTGTGGGTTAGAGGCAACGTGTCTGTGTCTGATGCTGTGTAGGCTTGGGTGACCTAGAGCAGGGTTTGTGGCTACGGTGAAGTTCATAGGAGTTGGTGCTCAGATTAGTATGTGCCCTCCTTGCTTTGGATAATAACGCCCTCATTGGGTTGCCTGCAGAGATTGAAAACGGGTCTCTAGATTTAAAGGGAAAAAAAGTCTCTATTGTTTGAGCTGTAGGACTAGGGCTGCGAGTGAGGAGGCAGCAGCAGCAGTCGCCTCATAAACCTCTTACTTGGTCCAGTCCGTGGACAGAAACGGACTCACTCAGCCAGTGCATTACAGCTGGCTGGGAAACATGTTTGTCACAGGGCTTGTGAAACTCACAGATTCTTGAGTTTTTAATTGGAGACTCACGGCTCAGCCCCGAAGGGAAAGGCAGATTGTGCTCCTACCTGACCCCCTCCCCTCTGAAAAGGAAGGCTCCATGTGAAGAATCTGCTGGTGAAATCACAGCAACATCCTCTCCATCTCCCTAAGGAGCTATGGCGGAAATCAGTGGGGGCTCAAAGGAGTGGGGACCTGGCAACTTCTCTTCATGAGGGAGTAGGCAAGCTGAGGGGAGTGTGGGCAGCAAGGGTGCACTCTCTCCTGGCATGCCGGCAGGAACCAAAGGTCCGAACTCTGGCTGTCAGTGTCAGCAATTGCAAGGGAAAAAGTCACCAGGACAAACTTCCAGCCCTTGTGATCGGTTTGCAACTTCAGGCCTGCAAATGATTTAATTAACCACCCAGCCTTCCCAAAAACACCTGGATGAAGGCAACAGAATAAACATAGCCCAGAGTTTCTGAGGCCAGATACACTTGAGAGATGACATACAAACAAAATTTGAAAAAACTGGCATGTGATGGAGTGTAGTGCACATAGGACCTGAATGGGTTAATTAGGCCTTGAAAGACCACTTATGTTATCTGGCTGCAACTGAAGAGAGAGGAACTGTGTAGTGACTATAAAGGCAGGAAGTCTGGAGCAGAAGCGGGCTGCAGGAAGAGGTGAGTCTGCAGTTGCTCTGGGAGTAGAGGTGGTGAGGATGAAGCCCAAGGGAGGAAGAACAAGCCTGAGTAGAGAAGGCTGGCAAGGCATAAAGCAGCAGCTGGGTAGAGCAGCAGGCTCTAGTGGTGCATCCTGAAAGACCGGTGGGCTGTGGATTGCCAGGTAGGGAGCTCTGGGAGGGGCTCATGGAGGAACAGAGTAAGGGGACCTTAAGAGGCTGAAAAGGACAAGTCTGAGGAGGGCAGAAGCTGGTCTGAGTTATATTTTTATGCTGGAATCTTGCTTGGGGGATTCCAGGGAATGGCTCTGGGAGTCCTGCCCCTGAAAGAAGAATGGACCCCAAGACAGGGTAGGCAGGAGCAAGGAGCTGCACAGAACAGACCTTGGCTGCTAGTTGTAGGGTCCCTGGGCTGGGACCCAGTATACTAGGTAGGCCTGGCTTCCCCTATAAGCCACTGCAGAAGGTGGCAGGAAGCACCCTCCCCACCTGTGTGAGGGATAAGGACACTGGAAAACCCTGAGGCAAGCATGTGAGGGCCAAAGACCCTCTGGTAGCACATTAGACTGATTTATGTTGGACTTTCTGTTACCCACAGATGGGGTGGATTAAATTGTAACCTGGCTGGAGGGCTGAGTTAGGGGATGAGAAATTGCCAGGGAGACGGTCAACGCAGGTGTGGGGACCAGATGGGGACAGCGAGAGCAAGTGCTCTAGCCACGGGCGAACTCCTTCACAGCGCAGGACATCTGAGTCCACAGCCTTCCAAGGCCAGATGGGACCATTATGATCATGGCCTGACCTCCTGTAGGACATGGGACAGAGATTTTTTTTAACCCTCTCACATAAGCAAACTCTTGGTGCTGAGCCAGAGCATCTCTTTCAGGAAGACATCCTAGTCTGACTGAAAGAATCCAGGGAATATGATAGACAATTTACCACATCCCCTGGAAAACTGCTCCAATGGTTAAACAAGAGAATGACCAGGGCACATCCTTCTCAAGGGCCAGTGTTGCGTAAACAGAGGTCAGGAGTTTCAAAGAACATTTGCAGGGGAGGCGGGGACTGGCAGCTTGGTGCTGACTGTTCCACCAGGGCTAGAAATGAGAGGACACTTACACTCATCTATGGCTAAGCAATTTGCACACAGCTTGGGATCTGCAGCATATGCAGAACTGTGGACTGACATCAGATGAAGCTATTATAGAACAAGGGTGGTGTGCTTAGTCTACAGACGTTTGGCTTTCTCATTTGCTGGAGGGCTCTGGCCTTCAGGGGATAATAAGACTGACCTTGCAAGCTAAGAGTTATGACTCGCATTTGACTATTAGCAGGACCTATTACAGTCTTGAGCATTTCCCTTGAGAAGAGCACATCTGAGCAGATGGGCCAGTTTATTCTCAGCTAGTGTAAACAGGCATAGCCCTCTGAGAAGGTGGCCCTCTGTCTTTAAACTTTTCCATGATTAAGGTTGCATGGTCTTGCAGGAGACATTAGGGAAAGGTACCTAGAACAGAACAGCTACCAGAATTGGGGCTCAAACTCAAATGACCTCTCACACACTTATTATTGATCAATAAGTAATAACTTGGTGATGACCAGTAGTTGATAACTTTAACTATGATCTTATGTTTAGTTCCAGGGGATCTCAGATCTGGATTATTTCCAGACCTTAGATAAATAAACAAACCTTAGATAAATCAGTTATGATTGGATTTAGTGATTAACAGTAAAGACAGTCCATATACAGAGAGGCATCAGTTTCCAACAGCTTTGGAAGATCTCCCCTGTATTTGTCTGACAGCCTGCATCCAGTCTATAGATGCCCTCACCTCCCCATTATGTCCCAAGGTAACTACACCCCTTGTTGCCCCCCTGTCCATCACTATAACCCTCAGCTGCCTAACCCCCACACTCTTTCCCCACTTTATCCTTTCTCCGGTCTTCCTGCCACACACCCTGCAGTCAGCACTGCCAAAATGTGTGCAACAGCAGCCCTGAAAATACCCAGCAAAATTCAAAGCCATCTCCTGCTACATAGCAGAGCATCATAGGAGTCCTTCTGATGGCCCAGCACCAAAATCCCTCCTGCTCTATCCCAAGTGTCAGCACACTAGAAAGAGGCCCCATGTCCTGATCATTCAGCCACAAAACGCCTCCTTTATATAAAAAGAGGCAAATCAGTGTCCCCTAATCTCAGCACTCTCTGAGTTGTGGTTTATTGCAGCTATCTGTAACCTCCTAACAGCCTCTTTTTGTCCTATGACCGCAGAGGTGTTAACGGGCCACTCTACCGTGAATGGTCCCTTACAATGTGCTAAGTATCTACTCATGCTAAACAATGTATTCCACCTTGCATTTAGTAGTGATGCTGGGAGTACCTTTCCCAGCCATGAAGAAGAGCACTGTGTGGCTTGAAAGCTTGTCTCTCTCATCAACAGAAGTTAGCCCAATAAAAGAGATTACCTCACCCACCTTATCTCTCTATTATGAGTATAGGTAAATTGAGGTAATAAAATGTGATTGGTGTGTTTTCTTTCTCCAGTAGATGGCATCTGGACACCATTCAAGTTGCATATTAATGTTGATTTTGAGGATTCAGTCTAAAACGTCTTTCTTAAATCTTTAGTTTAATTAGAACTTTATTTTTAAAAAGCAAATCGTGTAAACTGGAAACACTTTGGTTGCCTTTTCAGTCTTTTTTACCTAACTATCAATAGCAGTCTTCAGGGTATGTCTACACTACCCACCAGATCAGCCCAAGTGCTCTCCTGTCGACTCCTGTACCCCAGCGCCGTGAGAGGCGCAGGCAGAGTCGATGGGGGAGCGGCAACAGTCGATTCACCACAGTGAAGACACCATGGTGAGTAGGTCTACGTCGACTTCAGCTACGTTATTCACGTAGACCAGGCCTCAAAGTCACTACTCAAAAATTCTGTTTCCAGATCTCTGAGAAAGTGTGACCTAAAACTAAGTTGTTTACACTTTGTATTGTGGTTGGATTGATAAGTAGTGCAGAGAGAGTTAATAAATGATGGATAGATGTCTTCATAAATGGTTAAGGGTTATTACACCTCGTGCTGCAAGGTGTAACCCAGTCTCTAACGGTTACATCAGAATGAGACCTAATGTCATGTGGGGAGGGAGGGGGTCAAGATTACCCCACCTCTGCCTACTGTGGGGTTCTTACCCCTTCTTCTGAAGCATCTGGTCCAGGTCACTGGTGCAGACTAGATAGACCTCAGGTCTGATCCAGTCTGGCAATATCTATAGTCCTAAAATGGCAGCTGTTTCCCATGATTAACAAAGGGATTGTTTGTTAGAGTCCAATAAGTTGCTTATAACTATCTATATTGCTTTCTGCTGTGCTCCGAACTGTCTATAACACATGGCTCTTGCCTGTAATCTACTGATTTATCACCCCTTTTGTGAAGGGTGGCTGTAAGTTTTTGCAGTTGCCTTTTTATAGAGTGTAGCTCTGCCTTTTAAGTTCTGCTTCCAATTTTCCTGAGACTTGCCTGTGGTGTTCCTCAAAGACTCTTAACTGTGCCTGTATTTTGTCAAGACTGCTTAACTAAGACTGGTGGCTTTAATTTTTATTCCCAGCATTTAGATTTGTGCTTTGAACTAGACTTGCCTCACCCCCGGCTGGCTAGGTTCACTTCAGAATTAATGTGAATGCCCCTGGCCTTAGCTTGCTTCCATTTCACATCGTGTAACAGGACTAACAGCATTAAAAGGGAGAATAATGTTACCAACTTCTACAACCAGCCTGGGCAGAATGTGTCCCCCATTTGGTGTCATCTTTGCATATCTCAGGTCAGCAGGACAGGCCCCTGCCTGTCAGTCTCGAGAGGTGTGCAGGCAGTGGGGACTGGTCAAGAATAGAGAGATTATGGGGAGCATCTGTAGGTTCCACGCAAAAAAAAGCCTCTGCACCCAGCCACCTGCTGGCTTGTAGTCATTGGAGCTCTGTATGAACTAAATATAAACACCTGGAGCTGCCAGGCCAGCGTGACCCTATTGCAAAAGTTAATAGGTTTTATATTGACTCCTCTGTAGGGCTCCTCTGGATCTCGGCAAAGGATATCTAGTAAATTAAGTTTTGTCACTGCCCTTCTTTGTGCATTTCTTGACTTTGGCTTGGCTACAAAGTGGCCAAAATACTGACAAATGTATATGGCTTTGGGAGTCTACTAATCACGTCTCCATCTCTGCTTCCTTCAAACTTGGTAGAACTTTTCTACCTTCTGACTTACCGTTTCTGAAGCTAGTCTGGCATCTCTATGATTTTTAAGGGGGAGGGGGCAGAAATTTGGCTTATAACGGAAGCTCCCTTGCAAACTGCTCATTTCTATAACACTGATATGGCTGCTCACCTTTTCAAAATACTATACATGCGATCCCTGTGGTAGAGAGAATTATCCTTCACTGCTATGTAAGTGAACACTCATGAGTCCAATAATTTGTGGTTGGTCAAGAGCTTATCTTTTGGGAAGATGTTGGATTTCCCTTAGAACACTGCAAGTGATGAATTCACCACTTCTGTTCTCTACGTACCTAACAAGGCCTGGTTTGGGTTCAGTTTTGGAAGATGGGTAAAGATTCCAGAAAGGCATGTGGAGAGAGTGGCTGTGTATATATACTTATGATCCAATTTACTGCTCCCCGATCACGGTGCCTATTAAACAGAAATACACGAATATTGTCATTTGGAGTGATTGAGGGGAAAATACCTTCAATTTCAATTAATAATTTTAATCTCAAACTTGTAACAATGGTTAGATTAGAAGTAGGGATGGCTGAACTGGTCCAGAATTCTAGTCTGGGCTGGATAACACTAAATAATCCAGTAAAAGCACATTTTCAAAGATGACTGATGGACTTGAATGTCCAAATTCCACTCAAAATTAATGGGAATTGAGGGTCCAAATCCCCAGCCATCTACCCCAATTTGCATGTACTGTAATTGATGTTTTGTTTCGGATACCCAGGAACAAGCGAAAATCATGTAAACAATGCATCACAATGAAAATTCTTCAAAAATTTTGATTTGGCTTTTGAGTGCTCAGCAAAAGCTTAGGTTTGTTCTCATTGCATCTGAACTGGTCTACCCAGCTCTAATCAATTAATTAGAAATGTATCATCGTTACAAAGCCGTTTACATCACTTCAGTGCCAAGTACAACATTAATTCCTTATTAAAGCCTCTCTGACCATCACATGACCTCTCAATGCCGCACAGCAGAAGCTCTTCTAGCCAAAGGCCTTGTTAATAATTGAGATGAAGTGCTTTCTCTGCATTATTGTTTGTGAAGGGAATGGAGGGAGCATTGGCGTTCTTCACTTAAGAAGGGACAGCAATATTTTCTTCTCAATTTATCATCCGACATGCACTTTTGTATTGCATATAATCAGATAAGAAGCCAAAGTCAGAAACTGATAGCAGTGTCTTTTCACTTGATCTCCCCCACAGCAAACCTACAATGTGTTGCTCATGTTTTTATATTCCTATTCTGTACGCCCTAATTAATTCTTAATACCTTAGCACAGTCTTCCATTATGGCTCTGCTTTATTTCTGGAAGGCTTGGGGCCATCAAAACTAACGTGTCTCATTTATTTGACAGTTTTATGGTTCACTTGGAACAATTTTCAGAGCTGTCCATCACTCTCCTCCTAGCAACTTTTGTAGCTTTTCTATTTTAATCCCGCACTGGGGAACAGAGCAGAGTAACAGTCCCTTAAGTGATACTTTCAACTTAAAAGGATGAAGTTCCTCTGAAGTATGCAATGTTTGCTGTAATAGTTTATGATGATGAGTTTGGTTTTTTGTAGGGCCTGACATTAGTACACTTTCAGGTAAATTATACCTCTGTGTGTGTAGGTTTATAACTAATCAGATGTGGGGTTTGAACTTTGGCCCTGCAGAATTACAAGCATAAGCCATGCTTCCTTAAGCACAAGGAGTTGCTCTGCTAGCTATTGTAGTTATTTAGCTTCCTTATGTGGTGTAGTCACTAGTGGAAGACAGGCCCACAGTGTGTTAAGTTACAATGCAGCAGAGGTACAGGGAACCCTCTTGCACCCTCAGCAGTCCCACTTGGAGACCGAGCATAGTCTAGAAATGGAAAAAGGCAGCTAACAGAGCTCTACCCACCCCAGAGAGGTAGAAATGGGGACATGCCCTCCACTCGTACACGTGCTAGAAGGATCACTGCCTACCTGTTAAAGATGTGTGGCAAGGGGCGCTCCTCCCTAAAGTGGTAGAGAAGGATTGTCACCTGCATAATACCTTCAGGCCCTGCCATTCAGGCAGGCAGTGTCCTTCCCTGCACAGCCTGGCTGTGTCTCCTAACAGCCCTCGCTGTGCCCTGTGTTATTTTAACTGTTTTAGTTACTGTCATATTACTATGTACAGCCACCATTGCCAAACGAGGCAGTAATTTAACAGCAGTCATTTAAAGTAACCTCTCCATTTCATTACCATTCCTTTTGACATTCATCTTAATATGAATAGGATAAAATAAAGCAGGAGGTATTAACCCAGAGTGTTTCCTACAGGACTTGCACTGTGATTCAGCCAAAAGCCAGGCTATCAGTCAAAGAACAAGAGCATGAACTCGCTAGGCCTGTAGTTCTCGGAATCACTTGCTATCTTGCACCATCAATTTAAATCGGGCTTTTCCCAGAATCGATGTACTTGCTATCAGTTGGCACCCAAATACTTCCTGAAATAACATGTTTCCAAGGCTGCACTGTGAAATCGTTCTGGGAAGAAATGTCCTTGAAGAATTGTGCTCCTCTCAAATGTGGCTATGTAAAAAGGTGTCAGTTCTCTCCTCTGCACTCTGTGTGCATGCAGTGCAATATTTTTGCTCTCTTGAAGGGCCAGCACAATGAAGGGAGAGTATGGGCTGTATTCTGTTCCTTCATGGCTGTCATGTGTTACTAAATTCCATGGGGCTAGATTTTGCAACCCTTTTTCATCATACTCCACAGATCTTCTCATTGACTATACTTTCTCAAGCAAGTAGCATCATTAGAATCAATGTGAGTAAGGTTTGCCGAACAAGACACCTCAACAGGCATGTTTACAAAGTCCCAATCAGTCACATCCGTATGAACCCATGGAAGACCATGGGGGTTACACGTGTAACTGTGGGCCTAATTTTGTCTACAGAAGCTCATGGTTGGAGCTGATGATGCATGAGAAGAAAAGTATCCAATCTGACTCTTGGAGCACAGATTGAATTTGAAATATTGGCCACTAGATAAAGCATCTTTTACTTGCTAACAGAGACAGTTTTGATCTGGAACACTGAAAGGAAAGCACAGACCCTCGCAGAGCACAGCTGCACATTCTCGATTCATGAGGGTATAGGAGTGAACAACTCACTAACCTATGTTAAATGGGGGAACTCAAGAGTGAAATCCTGGGTCCATTAAGAAAATAGCAAAGCTCCTGCTGACTTCAGTGGAGCAGGATTTCACCCCAGGAATGCAGTATTAAGGGTACGTGGCTGAAATGAACCAAAGTCAAAAAGTGCACACGCTCAGGTTCTAGCAGCAACTCTGACTGCGCTGCACTGCACATTGTCTCCTATCGAGTACGTCCGATTATAAAGGTAACACAAGATTATACCGGTAACATGTTTAGTCACCAAGCTGACTTGGGAGTCTAAGTTGAAAAGCAATGGCTCCTGAGTCACTTGAGTACCTTTTGAAAACGTACTTCCCACGTAGGGCTAAATGGTGGTTCTCAGCCACAGCGCTGCTCCTAGAATGGTGCTACATTGCCCCACGAGCAGCAAGTGGGAGCTGGCATCTCAGGCAGTGCTAGTGCTGCCCTTGCTTGTTAGGATGGAGCTGAGCCTCCCCCAAGATGGAGAGGGGTGAGGCCAAGGCCTTGCCTCCTCCCCAGTTGTGTGTCTCAGCAGGGCGCCCCCCACAGCTTGCTGCCACAGGCACACACTTGGAGCATTGGTGCCTGGAGCCGCCGCTGGATGGGGGAAATTTATGCACAGCAGGACAAAATAAACAGGAGTGCAGAGTTAACAACTATTTACCGCGTTCTGTTCTAGTTTGTTTCTAAATGGTCCATGTGTAGCCACCTGCTGCAGTAGTGTACTCTTAAGATGTCAGAAACATGAGTTAACCATGCGGCAAGGCCTACATGTGAAAGCAATGACTGCACTGCATCTCATACACCAGATTGTAGCACCAATACCAAAAGCTCCATGGCATAGGAAGCTACTAAAGGGCTCTTGAGCTCTCTCGTTAGAACAGTGGTCCCCAGACTGTGGGATGCACCCCCCTAAGGGGGTGTGGAGGAATGCATTACAGATCCCCCCCTCCCGTTGTGCTAGGTGCTGTACAAACACATATCAAGAGACAGTCTCTGTCCTGACTAGGGTGACCAGATGTCCCGATTTTATAGGGACAGTCCCGATATTTGGGGCTTTGTCTTATGTAGGTGCCAATTACCGCCCACCCCATGTCCCGATTTTTTGCCCTTGCTATCTAGTCACCCTAGTCCTGATGAGCTCACCATCTAAACAGACAAGACAAACAGGAAGCTCTACTACCCTGTGTTACAGATGGG
The DNA here is from genome assembly GCF_007399415.2 of Gopherus evgoodei. Lineage (NCBI taxonomy): Eukaryota > Metazoa > Chordata > Testudines > Testudinidae > Gopherus > Gopherus evgoodei. Next base: position 6,792,451 of record NC_044327.1, on the reverse strand, counting down.
GAACTGAGGCACAGAGCAGTTACAAGACTTGCCCAAGGTCACACAAGAAGTCCTGCAGCAGAGATCGGAACTGAGTGTGCATCTCCTGGGTGCTAAGCTAGTGCCTTAACTGCAAGAGCAGCCTTCCTATTGGAAGAGGCAGTGACATAGGTCCTGTTCATAGCATACAGGAGAAAGTGGACTTGCTGTAGCTGTCACGTGTTAAGTTTGTTCTGTTAAAGGTGAATCCCCCTGAGTTAATTGCTCATTTAACAGTCAGTGGAGACATTAGTCATGGTTCTATAATGTCCATTATTTACTGATCTTCCCCCTGCCCCCCATTTTATCACAATGCAGATTCTGAGGTTTCAGTTTAAATCTTCTTCCTTCCATATACTCTTTCAAAGCAAAACAAAGGCAAAGAGATTGTCTTCTGGCCATAATGACCTCTGAATTTCTCCTTATATTTTTGCCTGGAGGCCATAGGAGGTACTGTTGGCTCTGTCTGCCCCAGAAACGTCTAACCCGATGATGCTCACCGAGCCATACATTAAATGAAGTATGCATAATTCCTCCTGCAGATCTCTCTAACCATCACACAGTCAGGCTTCACGCACCAGCACTGCCTTGTAAATACAAAAATCAACTGGCTAGTTTCATAGCTTCTCAGCTGTCCTTTAAATAGAAAGAAGTGCCCACCAGCACTGTCTAAAATTCCCACAAGTCATGCTCTCCACATAGGTGAGGTCCTGCCATATTTCTCTATTTCCTCTGCTTACAGTTGGGAGCTCGTCAGCAGTTTGCTTTTCCATTAGGAATGTTTTTAGAAAATACAGATGAGATTTTTTTTTCTTCAGAGCCATTTAGGGAGCGGAGTTTTAATCACCATTTACCATCCATTTGAATGGCAATTGGGCTTCTGCAGTCCTCAGGAAGCTTCGGAACTGTTGGTCTGGGTGTACATGGGTCCTGTTCATAGCATACAGGAGAAACTGGGCTCGTTCTAGGCAGGAGCGGCACCAGGGTTTTTGGCGCCCTAGGCAGGGGTCCTTCCATGCTCCCTGTTGGCGGCAATTCTGTGGCAGGCGGGGGTCCTTCCATGCTCCCGGTCTTCGGGGCACTTCAGTGCAGGTCCCGGAGTGAGTGAAGGACCCACCGCAGAATTGCCGCCGAAGACCCGGAGCGCGGAAGGACACCCTGCTTCCGAATTGCCACCAAGGGTGGCAAAATGCCCCCCCCCCAATCCTGGTGTCCTAAGTGACTGCCTAGGTCACCTAAATGGAAGCACCAGCCCTGGTTCTAGCTGTCAAGTTTGTTCCTTGTATTAGACCTAAGGAAGACAAGCTTTTGAGCTACACAGAGCTCTTCAGGTCTGGGAAAGCTCCTTAGTGTCACAGCTAAATACAAGGTTGAACAGATATTTTAGCTTTCAGAGTGGTAGCCGTGTTAGTCTGTATCAGCAAAAAGAACGAGGAGTACTTTGGCACCTTAGAGACTAACAAATTTATTTGGGCATAAGCTTTCATGGGTGTCATAAACAGATAGTTAAGGGTTAATGTCTCTTTCACCTGAAGCACCTGACCAGAGGACCAATCAGGAAACCGGATTTTTTCAACTTTGGGTGGAGGGAATTTTGTGTCTGAGGTCTTTGTCTGTCTGCCTGCTTTCTCTGAGCTTTGGAGAAGTAGTTTCTGCTTTCTAATCTTCTGTTTCTAAGTGTAAGGACAAAGAGATCAGATAGTAAGTGATATGGTTTCTTTTCTTTGGTATTTGCATGAATATAAGTGCTGGAGTGCTTTGATTTGTATTCTTTTTGAATAAGGCTGTTTATTCATATTTCTTTTAAGCAATTAACCCTGTATTTGTTACCTTAATACAGAGAGACCATTTGTATGTATTTTTCTTTCTTTTTTATATAAAGCTTTTTTTTAAAAACCTGTTAAAGTTTTCTTTACTGGGAAATTTCAGGGAAATTGAGTCTGTACTCACCAGGGAATTGGTGGGAGGAAGAAATCAGGGGGAGATCTGTGTGTGTTGGATTTGCTAGCCTGATTTTGCATTCCCTCTGGGTGAAGAGGAAAGTGCTTTTGTTTCCAGGACTGGGAACGGAGAGGGGGAGTCACTCTGTTTGGATTCACAGAGCTTGTGTCTGTGTATCTCTCCAGGAGCACCTGGAGGGGGGAAGGGAAAAAGGATTATTTCCCTTTGTTGTGAGACTCAAGGGATTTGGGTCTTGGGGTCCCCAGGGAAGGTTTTTCAGGGGGACCAGAGTGCCCCAAAATACTCTAATTTTTTGGGTGGTGGCAGCAAGTACCAGGTCCAAGCTGGTAACTAAGCTTGGAGGTTTTCATGCTAACTCCCATATTTTGGACGCTAAGGTCCAAATCTGGGACTAAAGTTATGACATGGTGTGCAGTGGTGGGATAGAATCCAGAAGCCAGTAGGAATATTATATTTTTCTTTTCTCTGCTAGGGACTTTTTAGCAGAGAGGGTTTGGTTTTCAAAGAAACCAGAGAGAATTTTTTTTTTCTGCTCTCTCTGGCAGTTTGTGGCTTGCATATTAAGCAAGAAGCCTTTAAGGAGCTGTTACAGGTCTTTTGTCATGCAATAGCACTCCCATTAGGAGTCAAATACCAGCACTATATACATGCAAATAAAGTGTTTTTTCTAGTTTACGCTAGAGGAAGAAAAGGAAATAAGCACTGTTGCTAGGCAGACTTCAGGAGGCAACAGAGAACCTGCAGTTCTGAGGATAAACACCGGAGGGCACCCCAACACAAGAAAACAGAAACCATGTCTACCAAGACAAAAATAGAGGCCGAAGAACAAATCAAAGAAGCTGAACACAGGCGACAACTGGAAAAAAGACAAAAAGAGGTGGAGCTGAAAGAAAAGGAAGAAAGCATCAAACTGGCAGCCTACCAAAGAGAACAGGCAGCCAAAGGGGCAGCACACAAAAGAAAACTAGAAGAAGAAGAGGCGGCCCACCGCCGAGACATGGAAAAACAACAAAAAGAGATGGAACTCCAGAGGGAAGCCCACCAACAGGCCATGGAATTAGAAAAGGCTAAGCAAAACACAGCCAACCCTAACAACCCTGCGCCAATTATCGTTCCACAGCACAGGAAATTTCCCACCTACAAGGCAGGTGATGACACCGAGGCCTTCTTGGAAAATTTTGAAAAAACCTGTCTTGGGTACAGCATCCCTGAAGACCAGTACATGGTAGAATTGAGGCCACAGCTCAGTGGACCTTTAGCAGAGGTGGCAGCTGAAATGCCTAAGTTATGACAATGGGCTACAGCCCACTTCATCAGATGCATGGAGTGGAAAATACAGTAGGAAGATATATATACACAGAGGACATGAAAAAATGGGTGTTGCCATACCAACTGTAATGAGAGTAGTTAATTAAGGTGAGCTATTAGGTGAGCTATTATCAGCAGGAGAAAAAAACCTTTTGTAGTGAGTAGTCATAAGTAGTCACCACATTCTAAGGCAGTGGCCTCAACCAGGGGTGTGCATGCAAGATCTTCCAGGGGGCACATCAACTCATCTAAATATTTGCCTAGTTTTAACACAGGCTACATAAAAAGCACTAGCAAAGTCAATACAAACTAAAATTTCATATGATTTGTTTATACTGCTCTAGATACTATACCCTGAAGCGTAAGTACAATATCTATATTCCAGTTGATTTATCTTATAATCATATGGTAAAAATGAGAACATAAGCAATTTGTCAGTAACAGTGTGGCTGTGACACTTTTGTATGTTTGTGTCTGATTTTGTAAGCAAGTAGTTTTTAAGTGAGGTGAAACTTGGGGGGTATCCAAGAGAAATAGGACTCCTGAAAGAGTACAGTAATCAGGAAAGGTTGAGTCACTCTTCTAAGGGACCAGTTAACAGGAGCCTGTTAACATCCCTATAGTCATAGGACAAAAATAGGGGGGTTAGGGCGTTCACCACTCCAAACTGCCAGAGGAGAACTGAAGCCCTAAGACCCTGAGGGGTGGAAGGGACCCAGAGCTCAGGCTCCAGCCTGACCCCAGAGGTCTACGCAGCAGTGAAACAGCCCATTAGCCCCAGCCCCGTGACCCAAGTCAGCTGGCAGGGACCAGCAATAGGTTTTTCTTTGCTGGGTAGACATACAATCTACTATTGCATTACAGCTTCGTTATTAAGGGTAAGTCAAAGCCTGCAGAATATTAAAAGCAATATTACTAAATCATCCAATTACAGAAGCAGGAGCAGCTGCTGTGGCTTTCAGCAAAGTTTATGGCCTCTTCAGAATCAATGAAGAAAGACTTAACCATATCTCTGCCAAGAAAAGTATTCCACATTTTGCGATGAGATGGCCCTGGTATTTTTGGCCTCTGAACTCCAAACATCTCCTGTGATTGAGAGAGAGGACAGCTTGGTTTCTGCACCAATTTCCCTATTTTTTAAAAAAAATATTTAAATTTCTTCTTTGAAATACTAAGATGTGTTCCAATGGCAAGACATTATAAATCAGCCAGACAAGGTAAAGACATCAAGATATAGATGAGGGAATAATTCCCAACTGAGAATTTATTCAATGATTTTATCTTCTTCTCTGCTCAGGAGCTAGCCATGGCCGGAATGATTCTGGAGTTTCTTCAGCAGAGAAGCTGAGCATGGAGGTTGTTCAGCCTGCAAATTGGCACTGTTACAATGGGATATACCATTAGACATGCCCCTTGTCGTTTATGTAACTAATTTATATTATGAAGGCTCCAATTCCACAATATGATGCATGCAGGCAAACTCCTGTGCCAGGGTATGTCTACACAGCATTTTGGAGCAAGTCTCTGAACCTGGATTGAGAGACTTAAGATAGCACGGCTTGTATAGATAACATTTTGAAGTTGCGGGTCAGGCTGGAGTCTGGGCTCTGACACCTAGGGAGGTGGGTAGGGAATTGGTGAATGGGGAGACTACAATGGGTCACTAGCAAGTGAACTCTCAGGTTGAAGGGAAGTTAACAGTGGTCTTGGGACCAATCCCATTAAACATTTTCATGAATGCCCTTGGCACAAAAAGTGAGCATGGGCTAATAAAATTTGTAGATGACCCAAAGTTGGGAGGTATTGCCAAGACAGAGGAGGACCAGAATATCATGCAAGAAGATCTGGACAACCTTGAAAACTGGGGTAATAGAAAAAGGGTGACATTTAATAGTGCAAGGTCATGCACTTAGGGACTAACAACAAGAATTTTTGCTATAAACTGGGCATGTATCAGTTGGAAGTGACAGAGGAGAAAGACCTGGCTGTATTGGTTGCTCACAGGATGACTGATCTGCCAATGCGATGCAGCTGTGAAAAAAGCTAATGCAGCCCTAGGATGCATCAGGCGAGGTATTTCCAGCAGAGATAAGGAGGTGTTAGTAACATTACACAAGGCATTAGTGAGAGCTCATCTGGAATCGTATGTGCAATTCTGGTCTTCCATGTGTAAAAGAGGTGAATTAAAACTGGAACAGGTGCAGAATTGGGCAACTAGGATGATCAGAGGAATAAAGAACCTACTTGTGAGAGGAGACTTAGGGTATGTCTGCACTGCAATGTAAGCCCAGGGTTAGTGGGACTCAAATCAGCTGACCTGTGTCAGGGAACCCTGGGCTCGAGCATCTATCACGGAGTCCCCAGGGTGATGCTCTGGAACTGCTCTGTATGAAGCCAGTCAGGACTCTGGAGGAGCCTCCTCTCTCTGCGCAGACTGTCTCCAGGACAAGAAGCTTCCAAAGCTTCGATTTTCCTGGGTCTGACCTCGGAGCATTCAGAATACCCTTCCTCACCGTGCGCTTCCCGCAGCGAGTCCGCCCGGGCGGGGCTCCGGGGAAAGCAAGAGGGCCTGCCCCCCCAACTCTGCAGTTAGCAGTGACTCAGCCCACGTTGTAAAACAGAAAGTTTATTAGTTGACAGGAACACAGCATAGAGCAGAGCTTGTTAGCCCAGAAATCAGTGACTTTCAGCCAAGCCCCTCCTGGGGGACCCCAGGCCAGACACCCTGGACTCTTCCTCTTCCAGTCGCACAGAGCAGACTGCCCTGGACCCCACTGCCTGGTCTCCAGCCTCCCCATTGCTCCTTCTCCAGTCTAGGTCCTGCTTCCTGGGCACAGTGTCACCTGGTCGCCTCTCCTTCCTGGTTCTCTGGTTACGAAGGGCATTGGCCATCACCTATGTGTAGGCAGCTGGAGCAGCCTCCCTTGCCTTGATGGCCTCAGCAAAAGTCTCACACCCAATTCCCATCACCTAGGCATTGGTGCAGTACAGAGTGAAACTGAGGTATTCACAGTCTTAGTATAGGGTGGTAAGACTCACATGCAGCATAACAAGGTAGAAAAAACCCACTTTGTCACAGCATCTACATAGTATTTTAACTTTACATTAAGACTTTTTTAACCTGTACTCAAACCCAGGGCTCTGGCATCCACACTGCAGTGCACAGATCTAAGTCAAAGTACCCATATCCCAGAGTCTCTACAGCCCCCCTCCCATCCCAAAGTGGGGTCATTCTAGCCCTAGAACCATAGTACACTGTAGGAAAAGTTTGGTGCCTGCCCTGAACATTACAGGAAATTTGAAGCAGCTCACTTTGCAAAAGGCTTGATTGGTTCACTCTGCATTGCAAACCCATGGGGCTCTCTGGCAGTGTGCTGGCCGACCGGTGATCAAAGCCGAGTGGGTTAATGTGGACCTGAACTGCTGCCATTTAGAAAGGTGCAGTGGCTTCCATTTTCACTAGAGTGGATTGCAGATTGTTGGGATAGAAGACTAAAGAGGTTGTCCCATGGAATTGTGGGATATTTCTGGCCAACTTCGGGGACCTGAGTTAAGTGAAGCTGTGTCTATACTGCATCTACACTGCAAAGCTCTGGCCAGGGATGAGGGGTTCAGGGTGTGGGAAGGAGCTCTGTGCTGGGGCAGGGGTTGGGGTGCAGCGGGTGAGGACTCTAGCTGTGGATGAGGGGTTTGGGGTGCAGGAAGGGGCTCCAGGTGTGGGGAGGCTCAGGGTTGGGGCACAGGCTTACGTCGGGCAGCTCCTGGTCAGCAGTGCAGTGGAGCTAAAGCAGCTCCCTGCCTGTCCTGTCTCTGCGCTGTGCCCTGGAAGCGGCCAGCTGCAGGTCCAGCTCCTAGACGGGGGACCACGGGGCTCCGTGCGCTGCCCCTGCCCACAGGCAGCACCACCCCCAGCTCCCATTGGCTGCGGTTCCCTGCCAATGGGAGTGCGGAGCTGGTGTTCGGGGTAGGGGCAGCGCATAGAGTCCTGTGGCCCCCTGTCTAGGAGCTGGACCTGCTGGCCACTTCTGGGGCACAGCACAGTGCCAGGACAGGTAGGGACTAGCCTGCCTTAGCCCTGCAGCACCACTGACCGGACTTTTAACTGGCGGTGCTGACCGGAGTCACCAGGGTCCCTTTTCAACCTGGTGCGGCAACCCTACAAAGCTCCACAGCAGGCACCAGAGAGACCATGCATCTGAAGCCCTTTGGGATATTGGCACTCAAACTGAGACATGGAATAGAAGCTTTTTCATTCTTGAATATGAAGCCACTGCCGTGGATTCTCTGAGCTTTACTAAGTAAAGAGCTGCAAATAAAGTCAGTGAGTGAATCCCTGGCCTTGTTGAGGTCAAAGGCAAAATCAGTGATGCCAGGATTTCACCTTGTCCATTTACAGAGTTCCTCTCAAGTGTGCTGTTTCTAATGCTCCATAAGATGTGAGCTCTGAGTGAAGGTTTTAGCACATTCAGTCCATTCATAGAGATTTTCTCCAGTGGGAGTTCTTTGATGTTGATAATGAGCGAGCTCCATCCGAAGCTTTTCCTGCAATCGGTGAGTGTATTCAGTTCCTCTCCTCTGTGCAGCTCTTGTGTCAGATAAATGCTGAGCAGTGACTGATGTTTTGCCCACGTTCATGACATTGCTGTTCTATGTGGAATCTGATGTTCAGTGAGACTTGAACTGAGTGAAACATCTCTCACCAACTGGACGTAGGTTTGGGCCAAAAGATTTGGGAAGTTTTCAGGTTTGGGCCAAAAGATTTTTCAATGAGAATTCAAAATTTTCCCGGAAAGCAGACATTTTTGTTAAAACCCAATATTCCATTGCAGAATGGTTTGAAGGGAACATTTTCTTCCAGCCCTAGTTTAGGGTCTCATCAGCAAGAGCAGCTTTTGGTTTCTTTGTCCTCATGTCATTTGCATATCCACTTTCAGGACTGTCTTACTGCTTTTCTCCTTCCTACTTCACCTGTGATGATCTCTGCTGTGCAGGCTTCTATCAAGGTTTTCTTTTCCTCAAAGCCTCCTTCCTGTAAGGAGAACCTCTTGCTTTCAGAACCGGGAGTGGTTGGTAAAGTCACATTCCCATAATTCTTTTGCATCATCTCCGTATAGATGTCCCTCTGCAAGAAATACAATTGCTCATTGTGATAAACCTCAGATGCTTTGTCTAAACAGACTACTTCTCTCTCAGCTATTTTGGTTATATACTTCTGATTGTTTTCTGTTTAGGAAATATTGAACTCACAACTCTGGGTTTAGCAGGCCAATGCTCAAACCACTGAGCTATCCCTCCCTCCCTTCTTTATCCACTAGCAATGTATAGGACCAGATCCTTCGCTGGTATAAACTCGCTGCCTCATTGCAGGGAAGAGGCCTAGGCAGGGAGTGTGCAGCTAAACCCCTCCTTAGCATGGTGAGGATCACACTTAATCCCATGTCAGTTCAGACATACGGCTGGGCCTTGTGACTCACTCCTGCTCCGTGCAGAGGGCTAGAGCGGGTGCTTCACATCAGCTCATGCAGCCCTCACTTGCAATGACAAAACCACACCCTCCTAGAAGTTAAACAATAGTCATATTAAAATTCTTGGGGACATTGCACAATGCCAATGTAAAAGTGAGTAGTCACTTTAAAAAAACATACTCCGGTATGTGTGGTCTTTAAATTATTGATATTATCATATCCAGGTGTATAAATAATGCATCACTTTATGCTGTGCATAGTTGGTGGTTTATTTCCATTACATTCCTCCTGGGATGTGTATTTGTTTTTTAAAGCTTTGGTTTCACTTTTGAGATTAAGGAGAGCTGATATGGAAAGACAGTCAACAAAATGTTTGTTCATGCAAAAGAAACATAGACTTCCTACCAAGAAAGTGTGAGCACACCAAAGAAAGACTCTTGTCCCAGCAGGCCAACCCATAGGTTTTATATAACCGAAAAGCCTTTTTAGTCGTTTTTCTCTCATACAAAACTAAAGTGTTAAGTTACAATTTATTTGTAGTTACATGTAACGGATCAGATTGTCCATAAAACAAACAGAAGGGTCATTGTTAGCGTTCCAGAAGCCCTGGAAGTCAATTGGTATGTTGCTGTTGACCCAATATTTCTATTGTTAATCGTTCTTGCGCATGTTGCCTGTACTCCCTCCGTGTGGTACCGTTTAAAAAGAGAGCCAGGTCTGCGTGCACCAATCCCAGAGCTGTCGTCCTTAAGCAGCAAGAATTCCTGGAGTGGGAGCTGACTTTAATTCACTGTCCCACTTGGTGTGATGATGGGGACAGGACTAAGGCTAGGACGGGCAGTGCCTGAGGAGGAAGGGAGGCGGGGAGGCTGAATCAAGGGAGACTGGGCAAAGGAGTTGGAGCAGGGAAGGAGAAGTGAGGGGATGGAGATTGCTGGGCTGAGGTGATGGCAGAGTTTGTGGAGGGGAGATAGGATGTAGAGAGGTGGGGGAACATGAGAAAGAGAATGGAAACAAGGAGCCATCAGACAAGCGTGTGGTTACTCAAGTCCTAGAGCGGGTCAATGGCAGCACCAGGCATAGCACCTGGCATGCCTGCACTATCAACTAAGCTACATAGCTCCCTCCTCCCCGGCAGTGACTCCTCCCTCTCTTTCGCTCACTCCTGGCAGCTCCCACTGCACACAAGGACGCTCTGCTGAAAGGAGCTACTTGCTGCTCTGACCTGAGCTGCAGGAGAGGAGGTGATGAGTTGAGGTTGGCAGCTGGCTGAACCTGCAATGCACGTAGGATCTACCCCTGAGACCAGCTGGCGGGGGGTATGGAGGGAATAAGGCAGACACCATTTTTGAGGAGGCATCTGTTGCATTTTTCTCTCCTGTGGTCCCTAGAGCAGCCACCAGAGTGTTTTTGGTTTTGAAAGAGACTTAGAGTATTGCTTCTTCCCACGTGTGCTCCTCATTCTCCTCAACTGTCCTTCCATCACCCTACTATGCCTTCCGCCACCTCCCACCAGCTGTTCTGCCACTGGTGAGAGCATCAGGGGTAGGGAGCTGGGAAAGTGCTCTTTGTCAGCTTCATCCACACCCAGAACAAAGCAGCAGGGAGGCGAGAGAAAAAATGTTTAGTGCAGCTTCCCAGCCCTTCCCAGCCAGCCAGCCCTGCCGTCAGAACTTTTAAAGCAAGCAGAAAAACTCTGCCAGAGCTTCCGTCCTGGGTGAGATTTTTTGCCTTTCTGAAACTTTTTTTCATTCTGATTCAGAATTAAAAGATGGAACTGCCCACAGAACAGAGATTTTCAAAAAGAATTATTTTCCAAAACCCAAAATGGAATTTTTCAAACATTTCCCAGGCTAGCTTCATGGCCGCCCAACTGGCTGGCTGGGTCCCCAGCCAGCCGAACTCTCGCCAGATGGCAGCCTAGCAATCTGGTGAGCCAGGAACCCAGCTAGCCTGGGAAACTCACCAGGTGGGCTGCCAAGGAGCCAGATAGCCCAAGGAGGCAGGTGGGGAAACCGGCAGGGATCCAGACAGGTTTCTATCAGAAACCTGCCTGGTTTCCACCAAAAATGGTGGTGAAACTGAGACATTCCCATGCAGAATCAACATTTTCTGATGGAAAAGTAGTCAGAAGTTACTAAGGGAATAGCTGTACAGCCACTGTTAAAGTTCCCTTGCAGAGACTTTACACTAGGCAGCTAGGCTGTGGGAGGCTGCTGTGCACTGCTGCTGCCTTCTGAGTCAGCTGCACCCAGGCCATAACACACTCAGAACCAGACTGGAGAATTGCAGTAAACCAGCCTTGCCATAACTATCTTCATGTGTTCTTACCAGGCAAAAGTCTCAGGCTAGCAGTGTGTAGCAATGAATACAATGATCTTAGTAACAGATGCATGCTCATCGATAAGGCTAAGTCGGATGATAAAATATTAAAGCCATAGATTATTAAGACCAGAAGGAATCACTCTAATCATCCAGTCTGATTGCCAGGGTAACACAAACCAGCAAATTATATCTAGTGATTCCTGCTTCTAGTCCATAAGTTCTGGTTGAGCTAGGTCAACTCTTTTAGAGACATCCAGTTTTGATTTAAAAACTTCAAGTGACAGAAAATCAAATCTTCTTCCCAGGCAGGTACTTACAGATCATGGTAAGTTCACTTCTGTCCTCACTTTGGATGACATTCAAGCTTTCAGTGCCCGAGTATGGAATCAATCATTTGTTGTCCAGTAAAATTTCTAGTATAGGAGTGTTTCTCAGATGGAGCTTGAGCATGTACATAAACCTCTTATGCTTTGGTTTCCAGTTCATTAGTAGTATTATGGTAATGCCTAGAGGCCCCACCTGAAATTGTGTTAGGTGCTGCCTGGGTATGTAATAAGAGAAAGTCCCTAATCCAAAGATCTTACAATCCAAATAGACAAGACAAACCAAGGGTGGGAGGGGAAACAGAGGCGCACAGAAGGGAAGTGACTTGCCCAAGGTCAAACAGCAGATCATTTCCAGAACCGAGAAGAGAACGCAGCATGTCTGTGCCCCAGTCTCGTGCCCAATCCACTGGGCTACGTTGCTTTGCCTTGTAGTCACAAAGAGAACTGGTTGGAAAGCTGAGTTTATCTGTGTCAGATATTTAAAAATGAAAATGCAGATCACACCTTCTTATAAGAGGGAACATGAATTAGAATGATCCAAAATTGGACCTCCAGCCCTGATCTGTGTCCTTTGGGAAAGCCATGACTCAAATCTAGACCCGAAAGCACCATCATTCTGTCCTAACAGAGTACATAGCGAGTTTATTGTCATCCTCATAAAATAGAGATCTTGTGGCTTTCTAACAACCCAAACTATATCCCTGCTGCAGTATCTATCTCCCTGGCAAAGATGTCCTATAGAGACGGTGCTAAAAAACCTCCTTAGCATTGGGAAGCAGCTGTTGTGCTCTCCCAGCTGCAAGTCTTTCTTGCATTGTCAAAGTGCATGTTATCTCTTGCATGAGCCATCTTTTCTTCTGAAATGAGTTCAGTGCACAACACTGAGTCAGCTCATTAACATTGGATGGAAGCACATAGAAGCTTTTGAGTCAATGTTCCCTCTGCAGCAATTAAGAAAGTGGGGAATGAGAGGTGACTAAACCTAGGCCAAGCCACGTATTCTTAAAGCTTGTATCTGGCAACTTGATACTACAATGGTGAGTACATCAGACATGCCACTGGCAAGTGATTAATTTACTTCAGTTACCCACGACTTCATCTGCTCTGTTATACCAATGACTCAACAATAGAGTGGTATGAATAACTGGTTTTTCAGTTCACTGCATGCAGAGTTGTAGCCATGTTGGTCCCAAATGAGTAGAGAGAACTGGAGGGTGAGGTCATATGAAAAGTTGGTTCCACTAAAAGATTTTCCTTCACCCACTTTGTTTTTTCAGTTCACTGGAAATACCAAAAGTTTGGAAGAGAAAATCATTTGGGGTCAACCAAAACATTTTTTGAACCAAAAAGTTGAAGAAAAATTCATTTTGTTTTTTAGCTTTTTTAACCTCCTGGAATTTTTTTAATTCACCCATTTTGTTGGCTGTTCCTCCTCCTCTCTCTGGACCTGATTCAAAGCCCACTGAAGTCCACGGGGCCCTCTTTCAGCATTCCTGTTTTGTCTTCTCTTCTGTCTTTCCTTGATCCCTGGGTGACCCCACCCACTTCAAACATCACCTTATATGCTAATGTCCCAGACCTACTTTTTTCCTCCAACCTCTACATATCTATTTATTAGCAACAGAAAAGAGTTGTTTAGAACGGAAATACTGTCTCACCCTCAACTATAGCATTCGCTTCTGTACTACAAAGACATTTTCTTCTGTTTCTGTCATCAGTGCATGTTATGTGTGTAAACAAAAAAAACACTGACTGGAAATTAATAGTATTTGTTTCATCCAGTCGTTTATATTGGACTGATCTCACAAAACAAGGATTCTTTTTTAGAGCAACCATCTAGATAGGAAGTTATTATGCAGAGGTGTCTTTAACCACATTTGGTACCTCTGTTCCCCATTTGTAAAATAAGGTGATTGTTTTCTCCAGCCTTTTACCTGGCCTGTCTCTGTAAACCTTCATCCTGCAAAGACACACGTGCTTAACCTGCTGTGGGTGGGTGAAGTCAATAGCATTACGCACTGTACATAAAGTTATACATGTGTCTGTCATTGCAGGACTAGGGTCTGGGGCAAAGGGCTGTCTCTTACGCTGTATAAATACAACATATGCTGGAATGGAGCTCTGCTTTCCATTGGGACTGCTTGGCACTCCTGCAAAATTAATAATAACAATTGATGATTTTTCAGTACTCTGTGAATCCACTCCAGTAGTTGTGGTTTAGTGATACATGTGATAAAACTGTAGCAGAGCACTGAAACTGTGAGCTGCTGGGGAAGGGACCAGCCTTCTCAAATGTCTGGAAAACACCGAGCACCTTGTGGGCTCTACCATTCAATAATAGCAACGCTATAATGAGCCATTACAGCATGTAATGCAACATCTGTCTCAAAGTTCAGATAGTTTCAGATTACTGAACCTACATAATATCACTTCTCCCGCTGCAGAAAAGCTCTCCATCTAGAAAAGTGAGGGGGGTTCGCCTGCATATCCTGCTAGACTTACACGCAGGGTCTGTGTCGAAGCCACACCAGAGAACAGTTAGAGCTGCTGCGTGTGGGCAAATGTTGTCGACTTAGTGGGAGTGCTGTCTGGCTTTCCTAAGGGCTGCTGGTGATCTCCCCCCTCCCACAAACACAGCTCCCCTTCTGCTCTTGCTTTGTCACACAGACCCTGGCAGAGGTGGAGGGTGACTAGAAATGTGGCGATTCACCTGACACTAATCAGTTTTGTTCCCTTTTGTGCACACAGCATGAGCTCTCTTCTCCTGGTAGTAGTAAGAGCGACAGTGCGCAGTTAATGATTCTCTGGCTGCAGATTTCGCTTTGAATGCAGAACTGAAATACGTCTTTACATCACCGAGACCGTTCCAGAACTGAGGGTCGCATGCACCTTGTGTCTGTTCCTTTGCTTCTCCAAACCTCTCTTCTCAAAAGAGAGTTGTAGTCCTGTTTGGACAATGCTTTTGAAGAAGTGTCTAGGATTTCTTTATTCCAGTTTCTGTCTGTGGGCATATGCGTTCATGTCCTTGATTAAAGGTAGGTTTCTTTTTATCTGAGAAATCTATTTAGCCCTTTCCTGCTCCTGTTTTCCTGGATTCAGCTTGATTGAAAGTTTTAACCAATTGTTTAACTTAAAATAACCTTGTGTAAAAGTCCAGGATACTAAACATGTGGTTGTTTATTAAACCAAATTTTAAGAATGCTTTTTCTTAAAACATTTCATTCTGGTTTGATTCAATGAGAAAATACCTCTAGAGTGTCATGGAAAATAGGAGATAAAGTGAGTTAGCGTTAAGCCACTGCTTAACTAACAAGGGCTAAAGATGTAGGGTTCTGTGCATGTTTTGCATTCATATTTATGAAAGTTAGAGGTTTCTCACTAAATATTCATTTAACTTCAGTTGTGTGATACATTTTTCAAAAGCACTTGCATGACTTTGGACCAAACGCCATCGAGTTTCAAAGGGACGGGTCCTCCCAAGTGACTTGGAAACTTTGGAAAATCCCATCCTTCATAGTTACCAGGACTCCATTATTGTGAATTACCATATCACTTTATATGGTACAAATAAAATGGGTTTTAACACTGAGACAAATGTGAAAATAAATGAAATCACTGGAACCGGGGAAGCTCGGAACACCTACCTGTCGAACAACATCTTGTTTCAAAATGTTATTTTAGCTTATAGATCTAGGACCATTAAAAAGCAAATAGATATTGTACTTTATCCAGAATATTTCAAACATGCTCTTTTTGATCTCATTCTTACCTCACTCCTCTTTAATCTCTGTCACTCTAGCTGGCAGGTGTCACTTTTGCTCACTCTTCCTTATAGGCAAATGAAACAGTGTGGGGAAACATTGAGTTTTGTCCCGAGGGTCTTTGAGGAGCAGCTCATTCTCAGACAGCACGGTTTCACGGGACAGGAGAGCTGAAAAAGAGATTGCAGTAGGAGCAATAAATATGCAAACGTAAAGAATATATAATAATTATTTGAACCATCTTTTCTAAAATTTGCAGATTAGACATAACAAAATATAAGGTCACAGGTGGAATGTTAAAAATGTCTGTCCACAAATGGAAGAAAAATTCCTATTTACCAACGTATCCGATTCTAATATTGGTATAAATTTGGGCTGATTTTATTTCACCCTAGAGGAAGAAATGTCATTTTAAACGGGTAGCAACAGTGGGCCTACAAAGAATACGTCTGCTTTGACAGTGACAGGCTGCGTAGCTCAGCTCGAGCCATGCCTGGAGCCTGAAGTCAGCAAAGATCTCATTGAAAGTAAGACGCAAATGCTTAGATGAGGCTTTTTAAGAGTTGGAACAGCTTGCCAATGAATGAGGTAAATTTTCCATCACTTGCAGTCTTGAAATCAAGTGTGGGTGTCTTTCATTTAGATGTGCTTCAGTTCAACAGTAAGTCGGTGGGCTTGCTGCAGGACTAGTGGGTGAAATTCTGGCCTTAATGGATGTAATCTATTGGGTGGATAATAAATGCACCCTTGAAATAAATCTACACATATATGAGATCTACTTAGGATCTGAGCAATGGAATGCCTTGCAATGGGCTGCTTTAGGATAGAGGTGCATATAATATTTGTGCTTGTTCACCTCATTTACATTTCTGGCTGTGGCATGACCTGTTGAAGATGGAAGTGTTATCTACTTCTAAGGTGGAACATTTACCATGATTTAAAGAGCAATTCCCACTATTCCTAGGATCTGTTCAGTGCTGATGGGAGCCCTAGTGTAGACAAGGCTCCAGTGACCTGTTTTCACCACCATGTTATTTAAACCTGCTGGCAGGAAGTACAATCAAATCGGGGGTAAAACTAGGTCCAACTGCAGGAGCTAAGCTAAACTATCTATTTGTTTAGGTACTTGTGTGTTCCCTGTTTCCATAGTAATGGGGACTCATGCTCTTCAACATTTTTATCCTCACAACACCCCTGTAAGGAAGGGCAGTGCTATTATATCCACTTCACAGATGGGAAACCGAGGCACAGAGTGGCTAAACGACTTAGTCCAGGTCACACAGGAAGTCTGAAGCACAGCCTGCATCCAGTTAGTACCCTAACCACTGGACCGTTCTTTCTCTCCAGGGCTCGGACTCCAGTGGGTACTAACGTTGGTATAGAAGAACCAGTGATAACAGTAATGAGAATTCCATTTGTAAATATCCCATGTGTAGACAAGACTTTAGTGAAAAGGACAGAGATTGTCTCTTCGCCTGCTACCAGTGGGGTGCACTCACCAGTTTCCAAAATGGTTTGTAGTTCTTGGACTTTACTTAGTCCCAGCTCCTAGACACTTACACACCAGCAGCAGCTCTTAGTGCCTGTTGTGGTTCTGACCTTTCCTCCTTGTATCAGTGTTCCCCACTGTCTGGAGTGGCTCAGGGCAGACACCCCTAACTGTGTGAAAGTAGATTTCACCAACCCACTAACAATTGTGAACTCCCAAAATACTACAATAGTCTTATCATGGGTCAGAGACAGTCCTCTTAGGCTGGAGTGTCTATCTTGCCACCCAGGCCAGCTGGGCTATGTGATAAATGGTCACAAAAATCACAAAATATTAAAGTTGCTTCCAGTCCCAAGAGACCAGACACTTACCCTAGATCAATTAGTTCCTTAAATCCCACACCAAAGACAATGCCTGTAGCCAATCCTGCAATAAATTATCGAAAGGTTTATTAGTTGCGGAAAAGAAACAAGTTATTTAAAGCAGGCAACAGATACACAAGTGCCTTCAGTGTATGGTTTCAAAAGGTGACAGAGAGTTGTAGTAATTTGTCAGCACTGAATGACTTTTCCGAGATAAGCCCTGCCAAGTGGCATAGGGATCTCGAAGTTTATGGTTAGGAATCCTTGCCCTCAGAATCCAGACAGTGTAAAAGAGATTTTCATCTTGTCAGGGATTTTTATCACCTCCACTCCAGGGTCCAAAACCAATGAGAGAAATTCAGGCGTATGTGTCTTCTTCCTGGAGGGAGCTAGCAATGCAGTCAACAAAGTCTCTGTCCTTTGATGCTGCACAATACGTCATTTGCCTTCAATGGGCCATCTTGGATGCTGCATGAGCACTTTACCTTAATCAGTGCTGCTTTTCCTATTTGATGAGTTACACAAATACAGAGGTTTCCAATGCAAACGCTCCGTATAACTTTATACCACGAGCTATAGAGGTTATAGGTGAGATTAATACAGGCAGCATCCTACAAGCACTTTATAAAGTCTAGACACATTCTTATCAACTTACCATCTAATACCTATTTTGATAATGCTACCGCATAGTGAGCAGGCCTGGTTTCCAGCTACGCATTTGTCAGCATTCAGTGAGGCCTGGGGCCTTGGCATGAGCCGGCACCTGGTCTGCCAGCATCACACAGGCCTTTAGCACTTCTGGGCTAGGCTGCTGCCATATACTCTACTTGGGGCCACCCCACAGGCTTCTTCCACAGTGTCCCTCTCCTGATGGGCCTTTGTGAGCACATAACTTCAGCGCTCAGCCTGTGCTGGCTCCCCAGCCCCAACCTTCGTTTCCATAGCAATTCAGCCCTTGGTATTACTCTGCTGCAGTTTACAGCATCTCCAAGCTATAGCAGAGTGAAAACTGACCACAGTCTGTCAATTTTCACTGCTGCTGGTGAGAACCCTGTGGGCGGAGGTAAAACTGACAAATCATTTTAGCTTCACTTTGCAGTTGCTGCTTTGGAAAGCTGTGAACATCAACAAAGGCAGGTGCTGGAGTTATAATCCTAATAGCACCAAACATCCAATATTGATTTAAAGACTTCAAGTGATGGTGTGACAGAATGCATCCCTGCATTCACACCCTACACACTATTGTAATAATTTTTGTACAAGTAAACCTTGTAAGGTTGCTAATCAGTATCGTCCTGATAAAATGAGTAGCAACATTATATATGAGGTTGTAAGGTTCCACTGTGTGCTGTTATTAACACATGTTCCAAATGGCTTAATTTGCATTTAAGCAGTAGACAGTCACCAAACTGTAAGAGAAAC
This sequence comes from Gopherus evgoodei, assembly GCF_007399415.2. Taxonomy (NCBI): domain Eukaryota; kingdom Metazoa; phylum Chordata; order Testudines; family Testudinidae; genus Gopherus; species Gopherus evgoodei. The sequence goes on along the minus strand of NC_044327.1, from coordinate 6,774,013 downwards.
AAAGGAAGCTCAAACAGGTGAAGAAAAAAGCAGCAGAGAACATCATTCCACATACACTCTCTCTCCTAGTGCCCAGCTAGAAATGTTTTTCAAGAGAAGGACTGTAACTATACAAAGGAAGGACAAACACCCCAAGGGATCCCTTTCTCTCTTCCTTCCCTTCACGGCACCTGAAGTGACAAAGGAAGCCTTTGTTGAATTCTGAGAGAACATAAGAACGACCATACTGAATCAGACCAAAGGTCCGTCAAGCCCAGTAGCCAATGGCAGGTGCTCCAAAGGGAATGAACAGACAGGTTATCATCAAGTGATCCATCCCCTGTCGCCCAACCCCAGCTTCTGGCAAACAGAGGCTAGGGACACCATCCCTGCCCATCCTGGCTAATAGCCATTGATGGACCTATCTTCCATGGATCTATCTAACTCCCTTTTGAACCCCGTTATAGTATTGGCCTTCACAACACCCTCTGGCAAGGCGTTCCAGAGCTTGACAGTGCGTTGTCATGAAAAAATACTTTCTTGTGTTTGTTTTAAACCTGATACCTATTAATTTCATTTGGTGGCCCCCTTGAGAAATGGTCCTGACCTAAGAAGCTTGTTCAGTAAGACTGCATATGGTGAGAAAACTTTGCTTTGAATTTAATATAGTTTGTTAAGTCAGGCACTGGTAAGCATTTTATCCTTATTTTTCTTGTAACCATTTCTGACTTTTATGCCTCATTACTTGTGCTCGCTTAAAATCTTCCTTTGTATTTAATAAGTGTGTTTTATTGGTTTATCTAATCCGATGTGTTTAAACTGAAGTGTCTGGGAAACTCCTTTTGGGATGGCAAGTTGTGTGCATATTATTCTTTTAAAGAAATAACAGACCTTAAATAATTTGTATTGTCCGGGAGAGGGCTGGCGGTGTGTTGGGGTCACCTTGCAATATAACCCAGGCTGATGAGAGCCAGAGTGTAACCCAAGTGTGGCTGGCAGGCTGCAGTTACACACAGACACTCAGGGTGTGGCTTGCATGCTGGAAGGCTGTTTGTGAGCGACACAGGTGGAAGCTACTTCAGCAAGGCATTGTAAGACACCCAAGGCTGCAGGCCAGAAGTGACACGGCTGCTCATTAGTCTAGATTGTACCCTGGTATGTCACAATTGGGGAATCCACCACATCCCTAGACAAGTTGTTCCAATGATTATTTACACTCTCTGGTAATAAGTTGCATCTTACTTCTATTCAGAATTTGTCTAGCTTCAGCATCTAGCCACTGGATCTTGCTATGCCTTTATCTGCTCGCTTAAGGAGCCCTCTTCTATCAAAACTGCATTCATGTTTCAGTGCACCAAAGTCTTCGTTAACAAGTGGAGGCTGGATTGAGGACTCCATGAAAACAGGCCTGAAATTTTCTCTCTCCTCTTTCCCACCTTTTCAGCAATTGCTTTCTGTTAATTTTTGTCAATGCAGATTGCTCAGCATGTGAACCAGAAGAACGGTTATTTCAAAAACTTTTCTCCCATTACAACCACTTCATCAGACCGGTGGAAAACGTATCTGATCCTGTGACAGTACATTTTGAAGTGGCAATTACACAGCTTGCAAATGTGGTAAGATTAATTACAGAATGCTTAATAGACATATGGGTGCTGATTTTAGAAGTTTACAAGCACAATTGCATGCACATAATTTACACACACACTTGCATGTGCAATCAGAGTGGTTGCACATGCAAACAGCCATTTACAAGTCTCGGGTGTGCAGATCTTGCCCTTTTCTTTGCATGTTGTGTAGATGCAGTTCTGTAATCTTCAATGCTCAGATGATTAGAAGTTTCTTGAGTTAATGGTTCAAAATGTACAAGTATAGAATCTGATTAAACTCTACTCTTTTGTGGATAGTTTAAAGGAGTTTTCCTGTTTTCTTTTTCTCTCTACGCACCCTCACACTGACACATAAGTGGAGCTATATATATTTTTGGATATTGAAAAATCATAAGCCAGACTCTCAGATTTTATCAACTAAGGGGCAGATTTTCAAAAGTATTTGGGTGCCTAAAGGTATACATGGGCACCTAGTGGGGTTTTCAAAAGCGCCTAGGCACCTGCCTCCCAATGGGCCTAGGTGCATTTGAAAATCCTCTTAGGCACGTAGCTCCATCTTTAGGTACCTAAATACCTTTAAAGTCTGGCCCCAAATGCTTAACTTTTATTACCCACTCAAAGTAAGGCCTGGTCTACACCTAAAACTTAGGTCAATCTAGCTACCTCTCTCAGGGCTGTGAAAAATGTCACACTCTGAGCTCTGTAGTTAGGTCGACCAGTGCCGACACAGCGAGATCTATGGAAGAATTCTTCTGTCATCCTAGACACTGCCTCTTGGAGAGGTGAATTAACTACATGGATGGGAAAACCCCTTCTGTCAATGTAGCGTCTATACTCTGCTCCTACTGGGCATAGTGGCAGCTCTGTACTTGTGCCACTGTAGCAGCTGTAGTGTAGACAGGGCCTAAGTGTCTCACGGATAAGCTGCTGTTTGCAATTAACACATGTTCCCAAGCCTCTGCAATCTCTCTCTCTAGGGCCCCAAGGCAACAGCCATCAAATTCAGTACTAGTGTGACTGCATTTACATTAGAGATTTGCACTGGCGTGACTACATTGACATAGTTACACTGGTGCAGTTTTCCTTAATGTTGACAAAGCATTGCATTGTATATTGTGTTGTGTAGACGCAGCCCATTAAACCTTCAGTCCAGCAAAGCACTTAAACACCCGTGTAACTTTGTGTCTGAATAGTCCCACTGACTACAATGGGACTTCTCATATGCTTAAAGTTAGGGATGGACTTCAGGACTTCACTGGATCAAGACCTATATGTGTTTTGGTTTCTGTCTGTATTGGGCTAACTGGTAACTGTCTCTGGATGCTGTAACTGATTTGTGAGATTGAAAAGTGCACATCTATTTATTTATCTCTAGGATGAAGTCAATCAGATTATGGAAACCAACCTGTGGCTGCGACATGTAAGCGTCAGCATTGCACATCAGTATGTGTTTTGCATCAACACTGGGCTTTGAATGTGTGTGTTGGCATGAATTCGATCTAAAGAATAAACATCTCTTTTGTAATAGTGTCTTCAGAGGAACACACTATGTCTGCACTAGAAATGTTGCAGCAGCTGCATTGCTGGCAGAATTCTTTTGTTGACCTAGCAATGTGTATGCTGGAGCTTAGGTCAGCTTAATGACATTGCATGGAGCATGACATTTTAACTACCTAACTTTGTAGTGTAGACCAGCCCACAGATCAAGAGAACTCAGTCTAACCAAGGGCACATTTGAACGGTTTTATAACTTAAGTACCATAATATTTGAAATTATGTAAAGGTTCCTCCCACATTTCAATTGTGTATTACTCTCATAGATTTTTAGGGTTAAGGGAACTTGGGAGATCATCTAGTCCAACCCTCTGCTTAAAGCAGGCCTAATCCCTGACTATTATTTTTGGTGCTAGATTCCCTAAATGGCCCTATCAAGGATTGAACTTTTAACCTGGGGTTTAGCAGGTGAATGCGCAAGCCACTGAGCTATCCCTGTCTCCCTCCCTTCACCAGCTACTGTGTTACCATGCATTTCATCTGCTACATTTCATGTCCTTGGGCTTGGCCTATGCACAACAGGGACAATTAAATATCCAGGTCTGCACACAGACAGGAATAATTTCCTAAGAGCAATTTAAATGCCCAATTAATCTGGAAGCCAATAATTTGGGGTGCTTAACAGAGCAACTGAATTTTCTCCAATTTTCCAAACATTCAGGGAGATATTAGCTTGTGCTCCCAAATGTGCAGCCAGGTCAATACTGAGATGTTGCCCAACAGCACACCTGTTCCTTCCTGTGTAACCCCCCACCTCCATGCTGGTGTAGCTTCACACAGCCTCTTTGCCCTTCATTCCAACAAAGAGAACCGTGGCCACCAAAGAGAGAGACTTGTTCCACTGAAAGAAGTCAGGCGGTAATGTTCACTTGTATGCTTTCCTAGCAGAGTAAAAACATCTTTTATCTCTCCCGTGTGTGTGTGTCTGTCTGTCTGTACAGAGGGACTGTGGTTTTTCAAAAGAGAAGTTTAGGTGCCCGACTCCCACTGAAATTCAGTGGGGTTTGGATGCCCAACTCCTTTAGGCTGCTTTGAAAAGCTCAGCCATTACGTTTAATGGCACTCTCTGTGTGGCTCAGACAAGGTGCCCTATCCTACTAAGTTGGGATAACTTAGCCCCTATACCAGCTCCCCGCAAATATTCTGTTACGTTTCTGGCTGCACTTTTCCCCTCACCTCTCTATCCGTGGCCCCACAAAGTCACGGGACCTCCTGGTCAACCTCCTCTTGGCCCTGGCTAAAACTGCCGTCTACAAAACCAGGGAGAGGAGGTTGGCCAATGGAGACCCCTGTGACTGTGGGACCTGTTTACAATCCTCTGTCCATTCTCGTATCCAGGCAGAGTTCCTCTCAGCAGCATGCACTGGCTCCCTTGACGCTTTCGAGGAGCAGTGGGCGCTGTCCGGGGTTCTCTGCTTGTTGTCCCTGTTAGGCTCCCTTCTTTTGACCCTTTAACTATACTCCTGTCCCTGTTATTTCATTAGTTGTCCCCCGAAATCATTTGGTTTCCTAGTCCTGTAGATCCTCCTCTTAGGCTGGAGGGGAGTCCTTTAGCAGTGGGTGGGCTTTCACCCGGCCACTTCCCAGAACCCTACAGGTAAGTTGGAATAAAGGCTTAGACACAAGTCCCACAGGAAGGTGGTGTGCTCCACTCCAGTGAAAGAGCACTAGGCTGGGACTTGGGAGAGCTGGGTTCTGTTCTTGGCTTGGCCATTGACCTGCTGGGTGATCTTAGATCAACCACTTTCCCTTTCTGTGCCTTTGTTTCCTCTGCCTTGTCTATATAGACTGTAAATCCTCCAAGACAAAGACTGTCCTGTATGCATATGTACAGCCCTGACCTTGGTTGGGCCTCTAGGCAGTACTGTGATCACAATGACAGCAGGCCCCATGTTGCCTGCCTGCTTGGCAGAAGGATCTCCACACAAGACTCACATAGGTCAACATGGCTGGTGGCTTTGGAGCAGCAGCAAGCCAGAAGACAGGCCACATGAATGATCCACAGTAATTAGAGCCATAGCCCTATGCAAGTGAGGATGGAGTAAACATGAGCAGTACTCTTGTGTACTGGATGCATGACTGTTCAATTAATTAACTTAAAACATTGCATTGCATCTCAAAGTGCTGTGCTGTAGCTTTCTTGTGGTTCACTGCACCTTTTCCAGGCAAATCTTTAAGCATGAGTTGAAAACACTAGGCTTAAAATATTTTTTTTCCTTCCTTTAGATTTGGAATGACTATAAATTGCGATGGGATCCAATGGAATATGGTGGAATTGAATTTGTTCGAGTGCCGGCGGATAAAATTTGGAAACCTGACATCGTCTTGTATAACAAGTATAATGGTTTTTACGTTTGCCATCTTTCAAAGGTCACAATTTGATATAAGATGCTGTTTCACTTTCTTGTTCATATTGTTTACACTGTCATTTGTATTTCTAGTGCTGTTGGGGATTTTCAAGTCGAAAGCAAGACCAAAGCTCTTCTTAAATATGATGGGATGATCACTTGGACTCCACCTGCTATTTTTAAAAGCTCCTGTCCTATGGATATCACATTTTTTCCCTTTGACCACCAGAATTGTTCACTGAAATTTGGCTCCTGGACATATGACAAAGCCAAAATTGACCTCCTGATTATTGGCTCCAAAGTGGATATGAATGACCTTTGGGAAAACAATGAATGGGAAATAGTTGATGCTTCTGGCTATAAACACGATATAAAATATAATTGTTGTGAAGAGATCTATACAGATATAACATACTCCTTTTATATCCGAAGGCTGCCCATGTTTTACACTATTAATCTGATCATTCCCTGTCTCTTCATTTCATTCCTAACTCTATTAGTCTTTTACCTTCCATCTGACTGTGGCGAGAAGGTGACCCTCTGCATCTCAGTGCTACTTTCTCTGACTGTATTTTTGTTGGTGATCACAGAGACAATCCCGTCAACCTCTCTGGTAATTCCATTGGTTGGCGAATACCTGCTCTTCACCATGATATTTGTGACCCTATCAATTGTCATCACCGTGTTTGTGCTGAACATCCACTACAGGACTCCAACCACACACACCATGCCCAAATGGGTAAGAAGCGTCTTTCTCAAGCTCCTGCCCAAAGTCCTGATGATGACAAGACCTCTAGAGCCGCACAAGGAAACCAGCTCTAAAAAGAGTAAGAAAGGGCTTGCCAATAAATCTAGTAAGATGAAGCAATACGGAGACATTAAATTATACAAGGAACAGAGATGCTGCCACTGTGACAAGGTGAACGAACTCGTTACCGGCAAAAGAAGACTGAGCCCTCAGCCCATGAAATGGGGAGTGGAGCATGTCGAGTACTCCGCTGAAGTCGGCGAGGTAATTAGCAACGTTCAGTTCATCGCTGAAAACATGAGGAGCCAAAATGAAACTAAAGAGGTAAGAGGGTTATTCCCACTGCCTGGGCTGCATTATGAACCTTCCACTCCCAGCAGGGAGCGGTTGTGTGCATGAGTCGTCCCACTGAAGTCAATGGTGCTATTCTGTAACTCTCCAAAAAGCTACCAGATTTGTTTGGAGTGGTTTGTTTATGAACCCCCATGCTGTTAGTGTTCAGGGTCCTGCCGTTCTCTCTATATTTATAGACTTGACTTCCAGAATGGGTCCACCGTCTGGACCCACCCGTGTACATAGGTTCAGATTTCCCAAGTAGTCTCTTACCAGCACTTTATATAGTTTCACAAGCCTAAATTTTCCTCGGTGGCTAGTGATTTAGGTAGCCTCCATTTTTGGGGGCCCAACTTGAGACAACTTAAAAGGGGGCTGATTTTCAGAGAGTGGGTGCTGGCCACTTTCTGACAATTAGGCCCCTTTAAGGTGTTTCAAGTTGTGCTCCCAAAAACAGAGGAACCAAAATCAGTAATGGCTGTTTGAAAATTGTAATTGCAGAACCCTGTCCAACCCTGTTCTCTTTATTTAAGGTATCATAGACTTTGCCACCCACATCCGTTACTGGCATCACTTTTCCTGCCAATTTACATGTAGAAACCCTCCTTCTTCCCTAGAAGCCCAGCACAGTACCACCTCAGTCTACTATTTCATGGCCTGTGTCTTTCCCGGCAAGCTTTAACTGACACTGTAATCTTGTGTAGCGGCCTCAGGACTCCTCCGTTGGGAGTTCAAGGGGCTTTTCTTCCTTGCATGCTGCTTTCTCGCAGCAATTATAATGGATTATAATACTTCCTTCTACACCCCTCGCTCACAAGAGACTAAGTCTTAAAAAGTGCTGAGAGGAAGGTTAAGGTGCAGTTAAGGTGCAGAACCTGGTTTCAGTTCCTACTTCTGCCACAGATGTCCTGTGTGTCCTTGGGCAAGTCACTTAGAATCATAGAATCTCAGGGTTGGAAGGGACCTCAGGAGTCCAGCCCCCTGCTCAAAGTAGGACCAATTCCCAACTTAGGGTTCGAGTCACAAAGAAATGTAGGTGTAGTAATGCTGAGCATCATGTTTAGGCCCTTAGAAAATTACTGGGGTTCACAAAGCCTGGGTTATGTGCCTAAGCTCCCTAGGCAACAAATGGAGAGAAGCAGCTGCCTTAGAATGGAATGGGATTCACAAAAGCCATCATGCTAGGTGGCTCCTCACCAGAGGCCAAGCTGAGGGGTGAGTGCTAAGCCCCTCCCCTTTCTGAGACAGGCATCTGGACTCCCTCTGCCTGGGATTCCCAGTAGTTTAGGGGGGTGGGGATTAAGAGGCTTTTAGAAACAAGACTCGGTGTTCAGCTGATGGGTTTGCTTGTGCAGAATAATGAATCTTTCATCTGAACCGAGACAGCTGTCGTAGGATGTGATGCTCTGAGGGTGCAGTTTAGAATTCTAGGAACTCAAGGGCCGGATCCTCAGTTGGTATAAATCAGGGCAGCTCCGCTGAACTCAATGCGGCTTCATTGGTTTACACCAGCTGACCCTCTGGCCACCAGGGTTTGCAGAGAAGGTGAGCAGAGAACCAGAATGTGGCTCTGAAGGAGCTGGCTCCCTGGAAGGGTAGGGGCTTTTGAGCAGGGCCAGATTAAGGCAGAGGCACAACAGGCCATACCTAAGACTCCTGGAGTCACATGAGCTCGAAGTCCCAGCTGCCATTTAAAAAAAAATGTTCTAGCCCTTGTGGATGCCAAGAAAAACCTGGAAATATGACCTATTGTCACTGATGCCTGCCTGAGTCTGCAGGCAGCCTGAAATGATAGCTCTAAGAGGTGTGAACTGTCCCAGACAGCTCAGCTCTGAAAGCTGCTGCCAGCCCTAAGGGGCAGGACCATGGTGTGACGTGTGCCCATGGCTTGCCACTCTGCAGCCAGGAATTCTGGCACACTGGGCCAGAGTGCTGCCTGGAGTGTGAGAAAGTGACTGCTGGGACGGGCTCTGCCACCCTTTGAAAGGGTGTGGCATGCATGTCTTTCCGTGCACGGTGTAACAGTGCATTCCCAAACTGTGTAACCAGTGCTTGTGCACTGTCATAGAATCATAGAATCTCAGGGTTGGAAGGGACCTCAGGAGGTCATCTAGTCCCACCCCCTGCTCAAAGCAGGACCAATCCCCAGACAGGTTCACTGGTGCATTTTAGCTAAACTGAGATGACAGCAGCTTTGCATCCTGGGAGCTGCACAAAGCAGGCAGAACATGCCCCTTAGATTAGACACCTCTAACAACTCTTTTTGTGCACTTGCAGCATGGCTTAACACTACTTTCAATCGCATTCTCGGTTCAAACAGAGCATCGGCAGCTCTTCATCAATCACAAGACTGGCCCCAGCCTTTCAAAACGTGTTACAGATAAAACCCAGGACTCTTAGTGGGGCATTTTAGTGGCGGGGAGGGAATGCTTGGGCAAGCTTTGACTTAACCCTTCATACTCCTCAGAACACCGCTTGCTGCTCGGGCCTGCCATGGGAGAAGGCTGGAAGGTGTCAGAAGGACAGCAGCACTTTGAAATGTGGACAAAGGAATCGGGGCTGTATTTGCACTCACACAGAGCACAGCAGCAACCTTTGGAAGGAGCAAAAGTGCTGTCAAAATGAGAAACGAGGTGGATGAGGAAATGTCATGTATTGGGCCAACTTGTGTTGGTGAGAGAGACAAGCTTCTGAGCTTACACCAAGCTCTTCTTCCGGGCTGGGAAAGAAACTCCCGGCCTCACAGTATAGGTAGTTCCAGCTGGTCCACCTTGCATTTAGCAACGACATTCAGAGTTAGTTTGCCAGGCCTGAAGAAGAGCTCTGGGTAACTCTAAAGCTTGTCTTTCCCACCATCGGATCTTGGTCCTCTAAAAGATATGATCTCACTCGCTTTGTCTCTCTGCTGCCCTGGGACAGATCTGGCTACCACAACCCTGCATATAAAAATGAGAAGGCTGCTGAAAAAGGAAGGAAACATGAAAGGGACAATGTCAGCTCAGAGTTAGCCACAAAAAAATTAATATTCCAGGGCTAAGCACTAGTGAAAAGGATCCTCAGAAGGCCTGGGTGGGTCAGGTTGGTTTGGATACAGCTTCTTTATGGTTTATATTTACTTTCTGAACTTGTCAGAAAACAGGGCTAGAAATCTTGCAGAAACAGCCTCTCTTATGTGAGTTCCAGTAGATCCTGCTGATGTGCTGGCCTGAAATATCATGAGAACAGGGCAGAGGCTAAAAAACGCACTGTGCCAGTCTTAGGCTCTACATAAGTGCTGCTGCTGCCTTGTTTTAATTTTAATTTGATGGTTTAGCTACTAATAGCTGGAGATGGTTTAATGCAGGATTTTAAAGGACAATAGCATCCTGTCTGGTGTGTATTCCATTGATTGTCCTGAGAGCACTTAGGCCCCGATTCAGGAAAGCAATTGAGCGCATACTTGGCTCAATCATTGAAGAACTTTGCTATATGGTACAGGTCTGAGTCCCCATTTTGGACTGAAATTGCTGGAGTTTGACCAGGATAACTCTGGAATATCACAGTGGTGAATCAGGCCACAGATGGGAATGGCCTCTTGAATCAGCTGTTGGGCCAAATTCTTCTGTTACACCAGTAGAAATCTGGAGGACGAGTTCCATTTGTTTCACTGGATTTCCAACAGTGTAACTGAGAGCAGGGCTTGACTAATTGCTCCTATTTTCTTATTTGTTGCAACCTTTTTCTTTTTCCTTTTGTGGGAGGTTTTTGAGCGTTTTGGTTTTTATCCTAACCCTGAACTGATGAGATTGATTCTTATAGCCCATATTTTTTTCCTGTCTTGAAGTCCTAGAATCGAATGCTGCTCTCCAGTTGATCAGTTATCCTGGATTTACATAGGTGCACCTGACACAGAATCTGACGCTACGGCGATCATCTACTGTGGTTCTGTTGTTTGCAGCAGATGTGCCTATTTAAAAGAGACTCTACAAACTTGGCCAAGGTTTTGCAGTTGTGCCCAAGATTTGTCAAAAGTCATTTGAGAGCCCAACTCTGGGCACATTGAAGTGCTGAGCATTCACCCTCGGGAAATCAGGCCCCTTTGAGCACCCAAATATTGAGGCAAGCATTAGTCACTTTTGTAAATTTTATAGCTCATGTATATTCTTCTTCCTGACACTCACAAGCCCCTTCCTCAGTACAGTTATTTCTAGAAGGGGATCAAATGCACCCATCACATGCATAGTATGTTTAATGTGGTGTATCCTTTCTTTTCTGCATTGCAGGTGGAGGACGACTGGAAATACGTGGCTATGGTGATAGACAGGGTGTTCCTTTGGGTGTTCATTGTTCTCTGTGTGTTTGGGACAGGAGGGTTATTTCTGCAGCCACTAATAGCAGACACATAATCCCAAGAATGCTGGCTGGTTTTTGTTTTATCCAATTCCCTACATTTTTGGAGATCCACCCATCTTCTCCACTTTCTCCTCCAAGGATCCATCTGCAAAGGGCTGCTGTTAAGGTGATGTTCCCTCTGGCTAAGAGATCAGGGTGTGGCTTCCCCTTCCAACAGTCACAGGGAGAGAGAAGGCATTCCGTCCTGAGGTCAGTTTCAGATTGTCACATACCATCATCGAGTGCCCACTGACTGACTTCAACGGCAGGCTGCAGTTTCTCCACCTGGCTGATAACACTATTCAATGACTGGGCACTTTACACATACACCAATGATCCCTTTGAGGACCTCTGTGGCAATTCCTGCTCCTTGTTAATCTAGGGGGAGATTTTCAAAAGCCTCCAGTGTCCACCTAACTGTGCTCCCAATGATGTCAATGATAACCACTGACTCCAACAGAAGCAGAGCTAGGCTAGGGGGAATTTTATCATTGCCTCCACTGAAGTCAGAGTTAGCCCAGCACAGGACCCTTGGAAAATCCCCCACCTACTGTATTCTAGCGCTCTTGCTTCTGCTCAAAAGTGCACCCTAAACATTGCATGTGTTTATTTTACTGTCTTTATATCCACTAGTACTCTTCACTACAGCACTTGGATTACCTATGACAATCCTGCTGAATGCATTGAGTGTTTGTTGTAGTCTTACAGTGAAGCCATCAATGTGAATAAAAGAACTATAAAAACCAAAATATGACCGGAGTAGTCAACAGGCGGACCACAGGCCAAATCCGGACCGTGAAATGCTTTTGAATGGACCCTGAAATCTTTTTATTTACTTATCATTATTGTTAATTTTTTATTATTTTCTCTGGAGTTTGGACCTTGACTATACTTTGATTAAGAAATTTGTACTGTGACAAAAAATACTTGACTACCCCTGAAACAGATTAATGTGGACCCAGTTCAGGAAAAAGCTCTGCATCTTCTGCATTGTGGCTACCCAACTTAAGGCCCAGATTCAGCAAAGCTGTTAATCACATGGCTTAATTTTAAGTTTATGAATAAGTTCCATGGACATCAACTGGACATAAGCACATGCTTCAGTCCTGCAAAGATACAGTGCTTCACTTTTTGCACTGCAGATAGGCCCATTGACTTCAATTAGACCATTCACAGTGGCTAAAGTTAAACACGTGTGTAAATTGAGCCCAAGTGCTTTGCTAATCTGCAGCCTATGTAGGTTTTTTTACACCTTTTGCTGGTTTGCCACAAGGTCTCTGCCTGGACATGTTCCTAAGGACTCGAGCCTCCACTCCTTACTAAGAGACACAATGTCCATTGAAGTCAATGGATGTTTTTAGTGACAGAAGCAATGGAAGATCCTGTCTCTTTCATGCGAAAAGGTGTGGTAGAAGCATGCAATATGTAGATCAAAGCGCTGATTGTCACAGTTTCCTGAACTGATGCAATTTCTTATAACAAAACAATATTTTTTTAAACAATATAACACAGTTAGCAGGTACTTAAGAACTAGGACTATTTAAAAGATTGTTTATTTCAAATGAATATAGATCAGTAAGAAGAGGGGTTTAATTTATGCCATAAATCAATAGGGATCTGGAAAGAATATAATTTTCCTATTACAGTATTTGAAGAGGTTAATTATTTTATTTAAATATAATACAACCAATGCTGTCCGTGGCACAGCTGAATGCCGCTCAATCATGTACCGTGAGTGCTATGCAGATGTTTGAACACGCATGGTTTATCTCATTAGCCCATTGCTGAATAAAGCCTCTGGAGCATGCCTTCTTGAGGAATGTTTGTGGTTTTTTAATGAGGACTTGAAGGGCTACTGTCAAGTTGAATTCTTTTTTTGAATTCACTGAATTGTGGATGGGAAGGAAGGGGAGTTGTGGCCTGAATTCTGATATTGGTGCATGGGCAGTGCCTGCTTTCTGCCATTTACTGTTATTTGCAAACAAACAGCAGCCAATTAAGGAAAGAGTTGCAGTTCTAAGTGTGTTTCATGGAGGCCAGGGACCCGAAGCTAACACCTCAGAAACAATAGGCTACTTTCTGTAACACAAATTTTACAGAATAGGGTTAGAATTTCTGGAACGGTACAGTTAAGGCCTCCAGCCCCTTATCAGCTCTCAGTGTCACCTCACCTGATATATACCTCTACTTCTTCATCAAACACCCTTCCTCTTTGGGGACTTGGGGACACCTCCATTCACAGCTGGCAAGCCAGCTTGTTGAATTCTAGCTCAGGTGAAAGATGTGAGCTTGGTGTTTAAAGGTGGCAAATATTTTGTTGCGGTAAGTGCAACTAGTCCAAAATTGGTGTCCACATGATGAAATTAACATGGGACACATTAAACGGCTTAAAAGCTGGCTAACTAACATGTCTCAAAATGTAATTGAAAGGGGGGGGGGTCATCATTGAGCAGGTGTGTTACTAATGGGGTCCCACAGGCCCCTACAGTTCTTGGTATTTTTATTAAGGACCTAGAGGAAAACAAAAAATTACTGATAAAGTTTGCAGATGACACAAAAATTGAGGTGGGTGGTAAATAATGACGAGGACAGGTCACTGATCCAGAATCATCTGTATTGCTTGGTAACTCAGCACAAGCAAACAATATGGGCGTTTAATACTGCTAAATTCAAAGGTATACATATAAAGTGAATAGAAAGCTGGCTAGATCGTTGGGCTCAATGGGTAATGATCAACGACTCCATGTCTAGTTGGCAGCTGGTATCAAGCAGAGTGCCCCAGGGGTCGGTCCTGGAGCCCGTTTTGTTCAACAGCTTCATTAATGATCTGGATGATGGGATGGATTGCACCCTCAGAAAATTTGCAGATGACACTAAACTGGGGAGAGGTAGATAAGCTGGAGGGTAGGGATACGGTCCAGAGTGACCTAGACAAATTGGAGGAGGTCTAGGCTGGATATTAAGAAAAACTATTTTACTAGGAGGGTGGTGAAACACTGGAATGGGTTGCCTAGGGAGGTGGCGGAATCTCCATCCTTAGAGGTTTTTAGGGCTCAGCTTGACAAAGCCCTGACTGGGATGATTTAATTGGGGCTTGGTCCTGCCTTGAGCAGGGGGTTGGATTAGATGGCCTCCTGAGGTCTCTTGCAACCCTGATCTTCTATGATTCTACATCTAAGGAAAAAGAACATAGGCTGTACTGATAAGATGGTGGCTCTCTCCTAGGAAGCAATGTCTTCGAAAAAGATTTGGGGATCATGGTGGATAAGCAGCTGAACGTGAGCTGAACAGTGCAACACGGTGGCAAAAAGAGCTAATGTGGTTCTGGGGTGCATAAATGGGAATATCAAGGAGGACTAGAGAGGTTATTTTACCTCTGTATTTGGCACTGGTTTGGTTGTTACTGGAATATTGTGTCCAGTTCTGGTGTCCACAATTCAAGAAGGATATTGACAAATTGGAGCAGGCTCAGCAAAGGGCAAGGAGATTGTTACACTAAATAGACTGTGTTCCTTGAGTCTTTAACTATAGGACATGTTTTCTAATCCTTCAGTCAAAGAGAAGCTTACGAGGTGACTTGGTTTCAGGCTATATCTACCTCCAGGGGGAACAAATATTTGCTAATGGGCTCTTCAATCTAGCAGAGAAAGATCTAACAATTTCCCAGTGGCTGGAAATTGAAGCTAGACCAATGCAGACTAGAGATATGGTGTGCATTTTTAATAATGAGGATAATTACCCAGAGGAACAATTTATTGTGCGTCATGGTGGATTCTCAATCACTGGCAATTTTTAAATCCAGACTGGATGTCTGTCTGAACTATACACTTCAGAAATGATTTTGGGGAGGGTCTCTATCCTGTGTTGTAGAGGAGGCCAGGCACAACAACCTTGGAATCGCTGACCATGTTGACACAAGGAGTTTTCTGAGCAGCACCATTCCAGCTACAGTTTCAGAAGCAAGCTGCTCTTTGCATGGATCCTCACAGTGGCCAGTAGGGTCACACTCTGACTTTGGTGTGCTCTAAATGTCCCCGCCAATGATGATAATGTCACCTCCTCTATGCTCGCTGTTGAACCTTGGGAGTTGGCAACTCCAGCCTCAGCAGTTTCTCTCCCTATGAGGGATTTGAGATTGTGGGTCATTTACCATTTTAGCTAAATCCAGTGAGTCGGGTCAATTTATCACCTGCTGGGGCCCAGTTTAGTCTCCTCCCCGGTTTTGACCAGTCTTCTTGTGAATAGAGCTCCACAGGAAACAATTTTCCTGTCCCACAAACATTACCGAGATTGCAAACTTTTTTCCCATTCTGCACTGGGACAAACCCTTGGAAAAAAATTTGCAACCAAAGAGAAGCCTGTTCCACCCTAGAACAGCCAATAGCCCCATGCATAGGGCCCTCCCCTGGGATGCGGAAGAGCAACATTCCAGTCCCTACTCTGCCCGATTGGGAGCAGGAACCTAGACATGGTGCACCTCTCCTGCCCAGCTGAATGGGCCAGACTAGTGGCTCTTCTGAGTCAGAGCTGCCTTATTGTCCAGCCTGGACTTGAGGATGGCTTTGTTGACATCGCAAAAACAAGGGTCTAAGTTCTCATTTCAATGACTGCATTTTCCAATACAAAACCCGAAAAGCCCAGCCCAGCACTGACAGGAAACTATCAGGAAAGTCTGTTCTGCATCTTTCTCTGCCATCAGTTCACATTGTGGCCTGGAGCAGGGAACTGACAATGAAAGACCATCTCCTTTTACTTGCCTGGTATCCTTAGAGCATCACATACTATTTTGTGGGGTCCTGTTCTTGGGGTGGAGTCAGCCTAAGCCATCTTCAGGGACCGTTATACCCACTTTGAAGCGCCATAAAGGTAAAATGCAGTGCGATGTTTGGCTTCGGAAAGCTGATGAAATAAGCACTGACAGCTTTCTCAAGCTCATACCCATCATTAACAGCAGTCATCTTAATTAAGCCACAAGTCATTGCTGAGGGATTTTTAGTTTCATTAAAAACAAACTGAAAAAATGGCACCTCAAGACAACAGGCAAACAGTGTACCCATGGGCTGTGGTTGTACATACCCTTGCTAACCGCTGTGGTTCAGCTCCTCCGTGGGTGTAAATAGGCACTGATCCATCAGCCTCAGTGGTGTGCTGCGGGTTTAACCAGCAGCAGGCGGGGCCCCAGGACTGATGCTATGATCTGGGTCACCCTTTTTGACGGCAAGGCAATACAGAGCCCCCCTCCCCTTCGAGGGCCTGAGGGAGGAAAGGGCTTACGCGGGTGCTTTAGTTCAAGAGTGCTCAAACGTTTTCTTTCTGAGGCCCCCTCCTTTCAACATGCTAGAAAAGCACCAGGGCCCAGCGGGGACTCGGAGCTATGAGCCACGGGGGCGGGGAGGCTGGGGGGAGAGACCCTTAGGCATAGGCGTGGTTTGACTTCTCTTTCGGGGCAGGAAAGGGCCAGTGGAGTTCAGGTCAGCACTTCACAGAGGGAGCCAGGGAGGGAGAACCACCGCCACCCTGACTCACCTCAGCAGGCCACCCACCTGGCTGGGTGGGAGGGAAGGGGGCAACCAAAAGTTATCACTCAAAGAGGTGGGGTGCTCATCTCAAACATTTGGGAAACTGCTCAGGGTGGGAGCTAGGGGCTGTATGTGGACAGAGGGTAGCTCAGTGTATACTGAGGGGGGAGCTGGGGTCTGTGTGCAGGCAGGGGGAAGCTCAGGGTGCTGGCAGTGGGTAATTAGGGGCTGTGTGTGGCAGGGAAGTAGCTCAGGGTGCAGGGAAGGGGTATCTGGGGGTTGTGTGAGGGTTGGGAGGGTAGCTCATGGTGCAGGGAGGGGTAGCTTAGGGGGACTGTGCTCAGGCAGGGAGTAGGTCAGGGGGCACGGACAGGTTAGCTAGGGGCTGTGTACATGCAGGGTGTAACTCAGGGTGCAGGGAGGGGGTAGCTAGGGGCTGTGTGCAGAAGGGGGTAGTTCAAGGGGCAGGGATGGGGTAGCTAGGGGCTGTGCACAGGCAGGGGGGTAGTTCAAGGGGCAGGGATGGGGTAGCTAGGGGCTGTGCACAGGCAGGGGGGTAGCTCAGGGTGCAGGGAGGGGTAGCTAGGGGCTGTGCACAGGCAGGGGGGTAGTTCAGGGGGCAGGGATGGGGTAGCTAGGAGCTGTGTGTAGACGGGAGTAGCTCAGGGGGCAGGAAGGGGTAGCTATGGGCTGTGCACTGGCAGGGGGTAGCTCAGGGGGCAAGGAGGGATAGCTTGGGGCTGTGTGCAGGGATGGGGTAACTCAGGGTGCAGGGAGCAGGTAGCTAGGGGCTGTGCACTGGCAGAGGGTAGCTCAGGGGACAGGGATAGGGTAGCTAGGAGCTGTGTGCCAAGAGGGCTTCTCCTGCCGCAGCTGTTCCCAGTAGGCTCTGGGTCCCCGTCTGGGCAGCTCTGACTGGCTGTGTGAGCAGTGAAAGGTGGCTGGGAGCTGAGGAGCAGATGCAAGCCCAGGCACCAGCAGCAGATAGGGAATGCCAGGGCTGCCCACTGCATGGCACCACCAGCCACAGGAGCAGCTGCCCTGCACTGCCTGGCTCTGGCTTCCCGCTAGGACCTTATCTTTCAACGATTTCTGTGCAGCACGATCTGTGTTCCGTTTCAGTCTGCGGGAAATGGAGCCCGAACTGCTCAGGAGGATGCTGATGAATCTCACCAGCACGTCACGTTTGACAGTCGAGCTATTCCTTAAGATCTAAAGTGACAGTCCGATGGTAATGTCAAGTCATATAACACGTATGACACGAAATTGCTTGTGGCATTCACGGACATGCTCAGGACCATGGAACGCCGCTTTGGGGCTCGGGAAACAAGCACTGAGTGGTGGGATCACATCATGCTGCAAGTCTGGGATGACGAGCAGTGGCTGCAGAACTTTCAGATGAGAAAAGCCACTTTCATGGGACTGTGTGATGAGCTCACCCCCCACCCTGCGGCGCAAGGACACGAGATTGAGGGCTGCCCTAACAGTGGAGAAGTGGGCAGCTATTGTAATCTGGAAGCTGGCAACTCCAGACAGCTACCGATTTGTCACGAACCAGTTTGGAATGGGAAAGTCGACCGTTGGAATTGTGTTGATACAAGTTTGCAGGGCCATTAATAGCATCCTGCTAAGAAGAACCGTGACTCCGGGTAACTTGCAGGACATTGTGGATGGCTTTGCATAAATGGGTTTCCCTAACTGTGGAGGGGCGATAGATGGGACGCATATTCCTATTCTGGCACCACCCCACCTGGCATCCGAGTACGTTAATCGGAAGGGGTATTTCTCTGTGGTTCTCCAGCTGCTTGTGGATCATCGTGGGCTTTCATTGAGATTAACGCAAGCTGGCCTGGAAAGGTGCATGATGCACATATCTTTCAGAACACTGGCCTGTTCAGGAAGCAGTAGGCTACAGGGAGGGATAGCTCAGTGGTTTGAGCATTGGTCTGCTAAACCCATGGTTATGAGTTCACTTCTTGAAGGAGCCATTTAGGGAACAGGGGTTTAAAAAATAACTGTCTAAGGATTTGTCCTGTTTTAAGCAGGGGGTTGGAATAGATGACCTCCTGCAGTCCCTTCCAACCCTGATATTCTATGACTTTTTTTTCCAGAGTGAAAGATCACAATAGGGGAAGTCGAAATGCCCACTGTGATCCTTGGAGATCCAGCTTACTCATTAATGCCGTGGCTCATGAAACCCTACACAGGGAGCCTTGACAGCAGCAAGGAGTGATTCAACTACAAGACGAGCTGGTAACGAATGACTGTGGAGTGAGCTTTTGGCCATTTAAAGGGACACTGGTGATCTCTGTATGGGAAGCTGGACTTGACCGAACACAGCATTCCCGCGGTTATATCCACGTGCTGTACCCTCCATAATATTTGTGAAGTGAAGGGTGAAAGATTCAGTCAGGTATGGACCTCCGAGGTTCAACGCCTGGAGGCTGAATTTGCACAGCCAGAGAGCAGGGCTATCAGAGGGGCCCAGCACAGGGCTGCAAGGGTTAAGGATGCCTTGAGGGAGTAATTTGAGGCTGAAAACCAGCAGTAATGTCCGGTGCCTGCACGGGAGTGAAGTGCAGTGGTTACAATGTTAGTAGGAATCTGTGTTTGCTGAGCTGATTTGCAGTGCCTGTTTCTTTCCTGGGCTAAGGTATCTTTTACTTTGTGCAATAATAAAGAATGTTTTCAAAGTCAAAGAATCCATTTATTGAAAAGAAAATTCATGTATTGAAAAGAAACACAACTGCTTGGGAATCAGAAAGGGCAAGGGGGTGGGTGGGGAACAGTACAATCACACATTTGCATATGTCCTGTCTGGAGTGCTGTGCAATGAGTGCTGCACTTCAGGATGGCTATACTGCATGGTGATGGGAGTTGAGTGCAGAGGGTAAGGGTCGTAGTTTTCAGGGCTGGTTGGTGAAGATACAGGTGTTGGAGGCAGCTGGTGGCGGTAAGAACCTGGATGTTGGGGAAAGTAGGGTGGCAGTGACATGGAGGAGCGATAGCTCAGTGATTTGAGCATTGGCCTGCTAAACCCAGGGTTGTGAGTTCAGCCCTTGAGGGGGCCACTTAAGGGTCTGGGGCAAAATCAGTGCTTGGTTCTGCTAGTGAAGGAAGGGGACTGGACTTGATGACTTTTCAAGGTTCCTTCCAGTTCTATGAGATAGGTATATCTCCATACAAAGTAAAATAAAGGAGCACAAGGAAAAGAGCTTTGGGACAAGGGGTGGACACAGTAGTGTTCCACCTGCATGGCTATGAGCACCTGGATAGAGTCCACCTGGCACTTCATGATGCTGATCCTGCCTTGCTGCCAGTGCGCTATGTTTTTTTGGCAGATCCTGTTTTCGCTCTCCCTCCACTCCTGTGCTTTTTGATTCTCTTTAAGAGATTGATGCATCACTCCTTGCAGCATCTCTTCTTTGCTTTTTCACGGCCTCTTTCTGAGTCTTTGCAGTCTCTCAGCTGGTGATAACATCAGGACCGGCACCAGTATTTTTAGTGCCCTAGGCGCACGGCCATTTCGCTGCCCCATGCGCTGGTCCAGCGGCTCCGGTGGACCTGCTGCAGTCGTGCCTGCGGAGGGTTCCCTGGTCCATGGCTCCGGTGGAGCTGCCGCAGTCGTGCGGGAGCAGCGGACCGTCCGCAGAAATGCCTGCGGCAGCTCCACTGGAGCTGCGGGACCAGCGGACCCTCCGCAGGCACAACTGCAGCAGGTCCACCGGAGCCGCCTGCCGCACCTCCCCTCAGACAAAATGCTGCCCCCCAATAATCCTGGCGCCCTGGGCGATTGCCTAGGCCGCCTAAATGGAAGCGCCAGCCCTGGATAACATGGACTGCTTAGATCTCAAGGTAGCATCTGTAAAGGCAAAATGCAACACTTAACAGAGGCAGCATTGCTTACACCAGACAGAGTAATGATTCCCTGCGCTTAAGGAGGGCACACACAGTCTACACAATAGCATAATTTTCCCATCCCAAAGAGAGCGCACATAACCCACAGGAGCCTCAAAATGGTGAGTAAAGGGGACTGATTGTTTCAGGGCCGTATTGTCCTCTGGGTTTCTGTGCCTTGGGGAGAGCCAACAGCTGCAGAGGGCACCTACACTGAACACTGTCCCCATATTTTCCACGGGAGTTCATCCTGGAAGATATCTCGCTGCTGAGGGTGACCTGGGAAGCAAGAGAGGGGCTTCTACTACAATGCAGCTTCCGCCCTGGCCATATGCAGCTTGCCTGTGTGCAGCAATGGTCCTTCCACCCCTCATGGCACAGTGACGTGGACATGTTAGCCTGACTGGGACAAGGAGCACAGCAGCTCTGCCAAGGAACCTGCACAAGCACATTGCCCAGCCTTTCATGAGACCTTTGAAGAGATCACTGAGGCCGATTACCGTAATATGAGAGAGCACATCAATGCACTATTCTGCATCTAGGTATTCATTCAGCCTTAATCCTCCTCTCCCAAAGAGTCCACACTGAAAAAATTCCTTCCCACCCCACCCCCCCAAAAAAACAGCTTACTGGGAACCTGCTCTTCCACCAAGTACCAGCCACTGCGACTGGCTACCTTCCTCCTGGCTCAAGAAGAGCTCCTGGCTGCATGCCTCCAGGGATTCCAGGGTGTCTCCCCCTGCCCCAGCACCCTCACGCCCGCTTTCCTCCTCCTCCCCCAGCTCTGAAGTGTCCATGGTGGTGCTCAGAGTGGAGGTGGGGTCACCCCAAGTATCATGTCCAGCTCTTTGTAGAAACGGCAGATTGTGGGGGGCAGCACTAGAGCAGCAGTTTGCCTCGTGGGCTTTGCGGTAGGCATTCCGCCGCGTCTTCACTTTAATCCTGCACTGCAGTGCATCCGGTCATGGCCCCTTTCCATCATGTCCCTTGATATCTGCCCGAAGGTATCATAATTCCTATGGCTGGAGCACAGCTGGCACTGGACAGCTGCCTCCTCCCTAACACTGATGAGGTCCAGCACCTCGCCATTGCTCCATACTGGTGTAGCGCCCCCTCCACCTGATAACCTCCTTTAATGGCAATCCGCTTACAGGTTCTGATGGACAGGTCTGGGTTCTTTTGGATACCGCCACCCACTCAGCAGGGTGAATCTTTTTCCTTTTTTTGTTATGAAATTATTTGGCGGTGCCTCCATTCCCCTCGCCCCTTCCTGGCAGGGTCACCAGGGCAGCTTGGGTGGAAAATTCTAACTACAGGAGAATACACACTTACTTGCCAGATAGTTGGAGACTTCCAAGAAATAACAAAACACATAAAAATATATTCAACACAACAATTATATTAAACAGGCAACAAATACAACATAGAGTGAAAACACTATTTTTAGGGTCATCGGTGCCCACAGTGAAAATACCCCTGACTTGATGTAACAAGTGTAAAATTAGTGTCCTGTTGGTACGCGTACTTTTCTGGGGCCCTTGATGACCTATAAAATTCTCTGCAGTGGTTTAGCAGTGCGGCTAACAGGGTTCAGTACAGCCCAAAGGACCCACAAGTGGGAGGAGGTGGTGAATCCCTCCACAGGTGTAATAAACAGGCTATAAAATCCTCAAACCCTCACTCCCTGGCTTCAGGTCACAGTTCTTGGAGTAGGGGGTTCCCAAAACAAATTTCCTGACTAACTAACTAAAAGCTGGTGCACTCACGAACTCCATGCATGACCTTCAGGTTGGAAGATGCGGCTGGATTCCTCAGTCACTGCAGAGGGGTTGCTGGCTGCTGACAGGGATCCTCCTCAGGCAGGAATCTGGCTGTGTTGGTCCCAGGATTTCCTCTCATCGCAAAGGGGTGCAGGGCTCAAGGTGTAGGTTATACAGCTACCCTAACATCCAAACTGTAGCCTCCTAGCCCAGCCTCCAGTCACACACCCAGCAGGCAGCAGCCCTGGACTAGCAGCGCTGACCATGTGGGGACTGGTCCCACCAGGGGAGCTGGAGGTGAACCCAGCCTGGCTGGGGAAATTTCTCAGCAAACACTACCAGTTGGGAATCATCTGTGGGGAAGGAAACCCCAGCTGGGGGATCTGCGGTCAGGTCCCTAGAGGCCAGTTCGCAGGGGGAACCCTGCTTGCAGGCCTGGGACTCCCCAGCTCCCCACACAGCCAGTCCGGTCCTTGCCCTGGCTGGCTTCAGCCTCTCCAAAATGGCTTCTCCCCTCTCCTTAACTCCCTGGGAGGGCATCTCCACTCCCTCGTGGTTGCCGGACAGACTCTGAGTTTGCCTTGGCTCCTCCTCCCTGAGCTGCCAGCAGACAGAGCCCAGGAATCTAGGTAATCTCCTTGGGGATTACACTGGGGATCCCTGGCGCGTGGCGACGTGATCACCTGGAACGATGCTCTGAGACCACGCCACGCCTGGCTGGGCAAACAGGAAGAGGATTTTCTAAATTTCCGGGGAATATAAAGGGCGGGTCTGACGGTTGGTCACCTGAGGCCAGGGCAGTAGATTTCGAACTGATGACCAGAGTGGCTAGAACAGGCATTGTGGGTTACTACCGAGTACGTCTGGAGGTCAGTGCATTGGGCAGCCACGCTGGAGCCACAGAGCAGCAGCGGCAGCACAATAATCTTTATTCCTCTCAGGGAGGTGGCGTACCAGCAGCTCTGTAGCCACAGAGATACAGCGCTGTATGTGCCTTGCCAGTGTGGACGGGGAGTGAGGCTGTAACTCGGAAGTGCAGCCAAGGCCTAAATGAGCTCTCCCTGCAGCTAGTGATGAGCTGGGGCTGGGGAGAAAGGCTTCAGGACCAGATTGTATTTACACTGACACCTAATCTACCTAGGTATCCAGCAAACAGAGCTGTGCTGCCCAAGTGATAGATTTTGGCTGGGGTTGGGTTACAAATCACTTGAATGCGGGGGGGGGGGGGAGGAATGTTGTTCTTGTTGTATGAGTAAAGAACTGTATTTAGCCTGTGCTGATTGAGGGTATCAAAAGAGAGGGTGGGGACCTGTCCCTCTCCACTGTTTAAAGACAGAGCTGATTAGGCTCCATAGATAGTCTTTTGTTCAGTTAGGTGACCGCTGCAGCTGAAATGACTGATAATCAGGTCTAAGTGCTTAGTCCTGTTGTGGGGACAGTGTTCCTGTGGGTACAGTGTTTTTGTGTAAGAGACAGCCCAGACTGCACTGGCAGCAAGCGAGGTTCCCACACTGAAAGCTCAGCTGAAATCACTGAGAGCTGGTGGAACCTCAAGAGACCAACTCGCAGAGGTCACAGTGGCAGTGGCAGCAGAAGGTGACTGCGCAGGGCCATTGGCAACAGAGCGGTGGAATGAACGGTGGCACAACGAACAGCTGTGGCCAGAGAGAAAAGTGAGCAGCTGGCGGAACGAGCAAGGTGCCTTCTTGCCCCCCACCTGGGAGGTGTACTCATGTGAAAGCAATTCTGAGTCTCCACTGGCCAAGGACAACACCGGGGAGTGAGGTGCGGTGGAGGGAAAAGTGAGGGGCATGTTAAATAAACATTTGTTTGTTGGACTATATTTTAGTGATTTTTTTGCTCCAGAATGCTAGATTTGTGACTAGGAATGGAAACTTATATATGTTTCCCAGTAGGCCAAGATTTTTAAAATGCATTATTTGCCAAGGTTGTTATCTCACATCATTGCTATCTTGAGAGGTCATTATGTTGGGGAGTTTCTGTACTACAATTTTTTATTATTATAATTAATTTTTACATAAGAATGGTCATACTGAGTTAGACCAATGGTCCATATAGCCCAGTATCCTGTCTTCTGATAGTGGTCAAGGCCAGATGCTTCAGAGGGAATGAACAGAACAGGTAATCATAATCATAATTAATAATAAGTGATCCATCCCCTGTTGCCCATGCCAGCAGACAGGCTAGGGACAGAGCATGGTGTTGCATCCCTCTTCTTCCAGGCTAATAGCCACTGATGGACCTATTCTCCAGGAATTTATCTACTTCTTTTTTTAAATCCTGTTGTAGTTTTGGTCTTCACAGCATCCCCTGGCAAAGAGTTCCATGGGTTGACTTTATGTTGTGTGAAGTATTTCCTTTTGTTTTTTTAAAACCTGCTGCCTATTAATTTCATTGGGTGACTGCTAATTCTTGTGTTATGTGAAGGATTAAATAACATTTCCTTACTCACTTTCTTCACATCAGTCAAGATTTTATAGACCTCTATCATATCCCCCCCTTAGTCGTCTCTTTTTTAAGCTGAAAATTCCCAGTCATTTTAATCTCTCCTCCTGTTTCATACCCCTGATCATTTTAGTCGTCCATCTCTGTACCTTTTCCAATTCCAATACATCTTTTTTGGGATGGGGTGACCAGATCTTCACACAGTATTCAAGGTGTGCACGTACCATGGATTTATATAGAGGCAATATGATATTTTCTGTCTTGTTATCTATCCCTTTCTTAATGATTCCTGATTGCTTTTTTGACTGCTGCTGCACACGGAGTGGATGTTTTCAGAGAACTATTCACAATGACTCCAAGATCTCTTTCTTAAGTGTTAACAACTAATTCAGACTCCATCATTTTGTATGTATAGTTGAGATTGTTTTCCAGTGTGCATTACTTTGCATTTCATTGGTCCCTTCTGACCCCAGAATCTATGAATTTCATCTGCCATTTTGTTGCCCAGTCACCCAGTTTTGTGAGATCCCTTTGTAACTCTTCGCAGTCTGCCTGGGACTTAACTATCTTGAATAGTTTTGTATCATCTGCAAATTTTGCCACCTCACTGTTTACCCGTTTTTCCAGATCGTTTATGAATATGTTGAGCAGTAATGGTCCCAGTATCGACCCCTCAGAGATACCACTATTTATCTCTCTCCATTCTGAAAACTGATAATTTATTCCTATCCTTTGTTTCCCATGTTTAAACCAGTTACTGATCCATGAGAGAACTGCCCTCTTATCCCATGATGGTTTACTTTTCAAAAGTCAATTTAAATACTTTTTTAAAAAAAATTGTATTTTTTTAGAAATCTAGATCTGTTATGTGTTTTGGTGTAACATGCATTATCCTTATGTTAAATTTGCATTATCCTAACAAAACATTTACTTTATTCTTATCTCTTTTATATGTTGCAAGTCAAAGTGAAAATGAAAAGACAAAAAAACAATACAACAATTTTTCCAGTCTGTCAAGGTTCCTTCCCCACTCTGAACTTTAGGGTACAGATGTGGGGACCTGCATGGACACTTCTAAGCTTAATTACTAGCTTAGATCTGGTATCACTGCCAGAATTTTCAGTGTCTGGATCACTCCCTGTCCCCCCAAAACTTTCCCCTCCCTGGGTAGCCTTGAGGGACTTCACCAATTCCCTGGTGAACACATATCCAAACCCCTTGGATCTTAAAACAAGGAGAAATTAACCATCCTCCCTCTTTTCCCCCCACCAATCCCTGGTGAGTCCAGATCCAATCCCCTTGGATCTAAAAACAAGGAAAAATCAATCTGGTATTAAGAAAAAAAGACTTTTAATTAAAGAAAAGAAAGGTAAAAATCATCTCTGTAAAATCAGGATGGAAAATACTTTACAGGGTAATCAGATTCATATAGCCCAGAGGAGCCCCCTCTAGCCTTAGGTTCAAAGTTACAGCAAACAGAGGTAAAATCCTCTCTGCAAAAAGGAACATTTACAAGTTGAGAAAACAAAAATAAGACTAACACGCCTTGCCTGGCTGTTACTTACAAGTTTGAAACATGAGAGACTGATTCAGAAAGATTTGGAGAGCTTGGATGGACGTCTGGTCCCTCTTAGTCCCAAGAATGAACAACCCCCTAAACAAAGAGCACACACAAAAGACTTCCCCCTACCAAGATTTGAAAGTATCTTGTCCCCTTATTGGTCCTCTGGTCAGGTGTCAGCCAGGTTTACTGAGCTTCTTAACCTTTTACAGGTAAAAGAGGCAGTAACCCTTAACTATCTGTTTATGACACACTCAAAGGCCTCAAAAACTAACCAAGGTGAAGAACACATCAAGAACCAAGAATATATCAACATGTCATCTGAAGGTTCAAGTAGTGTATCTACATCCGACCAGCCCGAAGCACAAATTTTGCTACCTACTGAAGAAACAGTGCCTCCAAAATCAGTTCCTGATGTTTGTCAGTCAAAATGTTCCCATTTATTGAAGTTACAAAAGATGGCTACCGGTGCACCTCTTGCAAAACAGCTTACAAAGAAGGAAAGCTTCCCAATGCTATAGTTGGTAAAAGTGGAGGAGCTTGGTTTGTCAAACTGATCAGCAAAACCAATGTTGACAAACTATGTGAAAAGGCTGCAAAACACCAGGCCTCTGGAGTGCATCAACATGCAGAAAGCCTTATAAGGCCACTTTCAAAGCAATTTTAGAAGTACTTAATGAGGCTGTTAAGAATGCTGGAGACACAACACAGTTCATGTGAACAAACATGGCTGTGGCATCCTACTTTCTATTTAAGCAAGAGATACCACACGCTACAAACTGGAGGCCAATGTTAAGTGCATTGTCACTTGTTCATCCTGAAGTTGAACACTGGTTCTGAACAAGACCAGCAAATGCTCACTATCTTTCTGCAAGAAACTCAGCTGACTGGCTAGAAACATGTGGTGCAACAGTGAAAGACTCCACAGTTGAAAAAGTGAAGACTTCTCTCACCACATTCAAAAAATTTGCATACATGGCTGATGAATGCACCTATGCAAATGGGCATCAAGTACTAAGTCATTGTGTATGTTATCTTGATGTCAGGGGTAGGCCAGTAGATGCATTTCTAGATGTTCAAGTTATAAAAGACACATCGGCTGCATCTGTGACAACCCACATCTTAGAAGAGTTAAATGTTTGTCAAACTGATGGCTGCTTGTGCATTTGATGGAGCTGAAAACTTCTCTGGAAGACATGGTGGAGTACAAGCTTTGCTCAGAGAAAAGTGTAAACCTAATCTCTCCTATAAACACTGCAGAGGCCATCTACACCAACTAGCACTAGTATGAGCTGCAGAATCTTCAAAAGACATTAAAAAAGCTGTAAATTTAATGTCTTCATTATATCCTTTTTTCAGCAAGAGTCCAAAAAGACTGAATATCTTGGAAAATATAGAAGATACACTAGGACTGAAGTTTAAATTAGTCCAACCTGGGAAAACCTGCTGGCTTTCTCTTGAGCGATCCTTGACAGTTGTCTTAAAATTACTCCAGCCGTTATTATTGGCTTTGGAAAATATCTACCAAGATGGGATGGATCTAAGTAGTGAGGCTAGTGGATTACTTTTGCTACTACATTCAGAGAAGACTATTGCCATTCTCTCTCTCTCGTAACTCTACTGTTGAAACCACTTGGGTCATTAAACAATGCCATCCAGGCCTCTGCTACAACAGTAGTAGATCTTTGTCCAGCAATAGAAGCTACATTTGGATCAATCAGAGAGCTATCCATTGAAAAAGTACTGGAAGGAGCAAAGACTTCAGTCCAGAAGTTGACTAATGAAGGCATTAATGCTGAATCCTTAAGTGAAGACGACAAGAAGTGTCTGTTAAGACAACTGAAAAAGTACACAGACTTGATTCTTAAAAATCTGCAACAGCAACTTCTAGATTCTACTCAACCTCTATGTAGCTTTTACAGATCCCTGTCCTATAAAACACTGACAGTTGATTGGAGTGAGGCACTACCAGCAATGGGGCTGCCCTGTGATCAGGACAGAATAGAGAATTTGAACACAGAGTGGAATATCATACGAGGAACGAATGAAGATTTGACTTCAACGTCTTTTTTATCATCACTAGTGGCTTGACCCAATCTTTGTGTTCTGTTTCCTGAGATGAAAGAAGTAGGAATTCATCTCTTGCTACTCGGAGTCACAATAGCTACAGTTGAGTGTTCTTTTTCATCACTGAATAGAATTTTGTGTTCTGAAAGAAGTCGCCTTCTGCCTGATCATGTGAATGAACTATTGAGCATATCAACTGAAGGAATGGAAGTACTGGACACACAAGAAGCCACCAAAGATGAACACATTGCATTCAAGAAGCTCATTAACACAGTTGTACAAAATTATAACAAGAAACCAAGAAGGATGTAGATGTCGTGCTTCCTAGAAGGCTTAAGGAGCCAACTTTAATTTGTGTGATGTTTTTAAAACATGAGTTAAATCTAATAAAATGGTCATGAAACATTTTCAGTTTTTACTATGGTGCCATAAAGCCCACTTTCACCCTCACAAGCTCACCCTTCATTGGCCCTGACCCCCTCATGCCGTAAATTCGAACACTCCCCCTAATTTCAATTCCAGGGGAAACCACTGCAGGGAGTGCTCGGTGTTGCTCCTCACTCCCCCCCCTTACAATCCAATAGGGGAGCATGGAGGAATGTTGGAGAAGGGGTGAGCATTATCTTGCAGCACTGCTCGCCCGCTCCCCCCCCCATGTGTGATAGGTTTGGTCACAGAGACCCCCTTGGGACTGACACCTGATGTGCTGAAATTACCTCTGAGCCCGTTTTCCCTGCCAGCTTGGGACTCCAGAACCCTGCCTTTTTGAGCCAGACATACTAGCCTGCTGCAACACAGACCCAGGGTCTGGTCCACAACACCAAAGCTGCAGACTTTAACCAAAAACTGCTCAGCAGGTCACCTGTCTCCAGCACCCAGACACCCAGTTCCCAATGGGATCCAAACCCGAAATAAATCTGTTTTACTCTGTATAAAAGCTTATACAGGGTAAATTTGTAAATTGTCCGCCTTCTATTACACTGATAGAGAGACATGCACAGCTGTTTGCTCCCCCAGGTATTAATCACTTACTCTGGGTTCAACAATAAACAAGTGATTTTATTAAGACTAAAAAGTAGGATTTAAGTGGTTTCAAGTAATAACAGACAGAACAAAGTAAGTCACCAAGCAAAATAAAACAAAACATGCAAGTCTAAGGCTAATACATTAAGAAACTGATTACAGATAAATCTCAGCCTCAGAGATGTTCCAATAAACTTCTTTCCCAGACTAGACTCCTTCCTAGCCTGGGCCCAATCCTTTCCCCAGTACAGTCCTCATTAGTTCCAGCAGACACCTCAGGCGGAAACTAGAGGTTTTCTCATGACTGGAAGCCTCCTTTGTTCTGTTCCACCCCCTTTTATAGCTTTGGCACAAGCCAGGAATCTTTTGTCTCTCTGGGTCCCCACCCCTCCTTCTAAATGAAAAAGTACCAGATTTAAGATGGATTCCAGTATCATGTGACATGGTCACATGTCCTGTGAGATCCCAGCCTCTATTCTTCCAGGGCTGTCCTGCATGCAGGAAGGTTTGCAAGTAAACAGACCATTTACAACCAATTGTCCTAGTTAATGGGAGCCATCAAGATTCTAAACCACCATTAATAGCCCACACTTTGCATAGTTACAATAGGACCTCAGAGTTATACTTCATATTTTTAGTTTCAGATACAAGAATGATACATTTATACAAACAGGATGACCACACTCAGTAGATTATAAGCTTTGTAATGATACCTTACAAGAGACCTTTGGCATAAAGCATAATTCAGTTATGTTACATTCATACCCATAAGCATATTTCCATAAAACATTATGGAGTGCAATGTTACACTATGCGCCTCTGCCAGGAGAAAGCAGAGAGAAATCTGGGTGCCCCTGCCCCACATGGGCGCTCCCGCCAGCTGGGACCAGTTTCTGACTCTACACTGGCAATGCACATCTCTATACTGCTGCACGGCACCCCCTTGACTATAGTGCCCCTTGGCAGTCACCCAGGGAGCCCACCCTAAGGCCAGCCTTGCCCGGGTATGAATGCACAAGTGTCATTGCACAGATGTTCTCTTCACCTTCATGTTACAATGAAGCCAGTGCAGAAATGATCTTCGGCTGAGCTAAATTACTACAGCCCCTCTAGTGCAGCCTTGGCTAATTTAGCCCAACTAAGGAGCAATCCCTTTTTTACAGCCTTCTGGACCTATTGTCAAAAGCAGCAATCTTCTTTTTCTTTCTTCCTTCGTGAGACAGCCAGATCCAAGCTGCCTAGTGATGTTAATTATTGGTGCCTACCAACCCATGTGGATTACTATGTGCCACAGCCACTCACTCCGTTTTTTTAATAATGTTTACAAAAGGGACCAGAACATCGTGTGACGCCAAGCTTGCGAATGATTGAAATTCAAAACCGTCTGGCATGTACCTACAATACAGACACACAAATATACTCAAATAATTTACAACCTTCCTACCTGTCAATGCCAAGGCTGAGAGTCGCCAGACTGGCTAGTGGATTTGGATGCCACGTTCCCATTAAAATTCATGGGCCTTGGACACTCAAATCTCCTATCCAGCTTTGACAATTTCAGCCTAAAGAAGTAGGCTAGGCTTTTCAAACACATGCAGTGTTGGCTTCCCACTGCTCCCGCAGACGTCAATGGGAGTGTTCCTTGTGAGCCTTCTGCCAGCTGTCATTAGAGCCAGGGGGCCAAGTAACAGTTAGGGATTCCTGTTAGAACACATTAAATGAATGGCTCAAGCCCTCACCTAAAACTATATCCCTCCCAGGTGTTAGAACCATCATTTGCACCACCTGGCCACATGTCTCTGCCCCTCTCGCAAACACAGGTAGAGTCTTATTATCTTGGGCACACGAACCAACCAATGGCCTAGGAGATCAGCTTGCCAGGGGCAGGCCCTAAGACTTTGTTTTCTAGCAGAAACCTACCTCGGCCTCACCGCAAGTTCAGTCCAATGGCCTGCTCCGTTACGCACGCCAAAGGGGGTCACCTCAGCTGCAGAATTGCTCTCAATTGCTGCCCGCTCCTATGCAAACTGTCCCAGTCAGCTTAGGTCACATGCTGCTAGCTCCCATCAGCTCCCCAAGGGAGATCAGGACCATCTTGTACCAACAGCAGGACAATACGACTCCAGCAGCAATCTCTACCCCCACTAGCTGAGTTTGGCATAGCTACACAATCTGTGTCTGGGAGAAGAGGGCAAATGAAAACCAGAGCGTGTTCTACACCCAATGTCCCCTGCTGGCTTGTCTAGAAGAGAAATCCTTGAGGCTGATCCCATAATATAAATCACCCTACTGTACATCTAGTGTGCACTTACACTCCATGCCATAGATGTCTATGAGGGACATGGAGCAGCTCTGTAATCTCTTATAGATATTGTGTGGTGACCTGGTGGTTTGGATGTTCACCGTATGAATATGTTGGCTTAGTTTAACGGGGACTGTTGGAAAAATAAGCAGGAAGGAAAACTGATGACTGGAGATCGGGGCAATAGATGTGCCCTAAAAGTGGAGCAGGGCTACTGGTACCCGAATCATGGCCCTGACCCCCACACACTACCCCTTCCCCCCCAAGGCTCTGTCCCTCGCTTGCTCCTCTCTGCCCCCTCCATCCCTGTCGCTCGCCCTTACGGCTGGTAAAATGTGGAAGGGCATAGATAAGACCAGAGATAAGACATTTACAGGCCAATGGGAGAGGTCTTGTCCCCGAGAAGACTGGCTCAACCGCCTGGTGTCCCAGCCAACTGTTTTGGACTGCAGGGCAGTAAATCCCAGGAGCTGAGGGGACAAAGTAACTGGATGAGGAGGGAGGGAGCTGTTGAGAAGCTGGTAGGAGAACAGACTGACAGATACCGACCTCCTCAGGGGGGAAGCCAAATAAGGTAGGTCTGGTGGGATCACCCATCACCACCACAGAGGGCAAGGTGTGACACACCTAGGGTATATTCTGGACTGATGAATAGCTGTGGCCCCTCCTTCTGTGGCTTGCACTCATTGGAAAGCTGGGCTTGCTCAAAAGCATCAGCCAATGTAGCCATCTCTACTGCAGTTTTCAAAGATTTATTGCACACACTGGTTTTCACATAATCAATACATATACTCAAGAAATGTTCTTGAGCAATGAGCATCTGCAACCCCTTTTTCCTTGTATCCATTTTCTTATTAGGTCACACACGTTATAAACATATTCGCAAGGACTCGTGTCAGCACCCCTTTTAAGATTCTAAATTTCAACCCATACATTTCAGGAGTAATTTGAAACCTTTGTAAAACAGCTTTCTGAAATTCAGAATGTATTAAATCTCCCCAAATACATTCAAAGCTTTACCAGTTTTGCAATTAGTTTGGGGACTTTCTTGTGGTCAGGACTCTTATCAACTTCACACCGCTTTTCAAAAGCAGTGAGGTACTCCTCAATCCAAGCTGTCTCTTTGCATCTAGGACACAACTTGTCCAAGCTGAGCATCCCTTGAGTGGGGGGAGGTGTTGCTGACTTTGGGATCTTTCCATGTTTTTTTCAGGGTCTCATATTTCCTCTCCTTTTCCTTGTCTCCATGGCTTTTCTATGGGCATCTTCTCCAGCTTCCCTGGCAGCAGTTGCTTCTTTCAGTCTCATTTCCACCTGTCATTTCTGGAATTCATGTTCTTTTTCTCTTTCTTCTGCCTCCAAGCTGGCTAACTGTAGCTTTGCAGCTGTTTTGCTGGTGCTCATTTTTGTGCTTTACTGTTTCTAGTTCCCCCACCCAAAATAAGCAAACAGAAAACAATAAACTGGAACCGCTCTTTGACTGTTTCCAGCCACCACATTTGAGACTCACTTAAAATCACTAGGTCAGTGCTTAGAGTGTAAACTTCATTTAAAATAACAGGCTGTGCATATATCCAGCTGACTACCCCACTGTAACATGCCCAGGTACAATCTGGACTGATGGACAGCTGTGTCCCCTCAGTTCTCAACTCCTGGTCTACTCACACACAGCCTCCAGCATGTAAGTTACTCCCAGCTATACTGTAGGAGTGGTATGGCCAACCACTCTTGAATTATACTGCAGGACAACATTAGCCAATTCCCAGTCCCAAAGTCTGTCATTTTATTAATAGAAAATGATATGCACAAATCCTGTTATCTCAAATGGAGTTTCCCAAACACTTCAGTCCAAGCACACTAGTTTGGATAAAACAACTTTATTAACTACAAAAGATAGATGTTAAGTGAATACAAGTAATGGGGTATACAAGTCAGAATTGGTTAAAAAAATAAAATGCAACTAATGTCTAACTTAACAACCTAGTGTGAATTCAAAGCACAGGTCTCTCTCACCACATGTTTCAACCGTCTTACTAGCTGAATTTCTTCCAGTCAGGCTCCCTCCCGCTGGTTGCTTCCTTTGTTCTTCAGGTGTCATGGATGCCGTGAGTAGCAAGAAAGAGGAACAATTTGTGGTGTCTGCTCTCCCTTCTTATGTTCTGCCTTCTTATCGTCTTTCTCTTCTGCGAGAAACATCTCCAGCTGTGATTCAGGAGATAGAAAGTCTGTGTGGAAGGGAGCTCCAAGTGGTTTCTTTGTCAAGATGTAGATTTTTCACCCATGCACTCTTTCCTGCTGAAGAGTACCCACTTAACCATTTGATAAAGTGGTGATAGTCCATTTGATTTTGTTGACATCTGGCTGAGGCATCAGCTTGCCTTTTGTCTCTGAGGAACTGGTTCATGGCTGCTCCCCACACTTGGAACATGTCTTAGTATTGCCCTACAGAGAAATCTCATATCTGTACACAATGTTGTTACACATATTTTACCAGTACACTAATAATCAGCAAATTATGAATTTTCAAATTATACAAAATGTATCATAGTCCTGTAAAAGGTGTGAACACAGGGATTCAGTTAGGGTTAAACCAGAGGTGAAAGTAAGCCGGTACGGTGCGGCGTACTGGCAAGAGCCAGTACGCAGCTGACCATACCGGCAGAAAGCGGCTTCGCAAGGAGGTCAATTTAAAAGGGCCTTGGGTTCCCAGCAGTGGCCAGAGCCCCTGGCCCTTTAAATCACCACCAGAGCCCACTGCCAGACCCTTGGGGTAGCAGCAACGGCCGGGAGCCCTGGGGCTCCGGCGGTGATTTAAATGTCCTGGGCTCCCGGCCGCTGCTACCACAGCTGGAGTCCCAAGCCCTTTAAATTACCACCACAGACCTGTGGCTCCCAGCCGCCGCCACAGCTATTGCTACCCGGGCTCTCGGGCCCTTTAAATCAGCGCCGGAGCCCTGGGGTAGCGGCAGCGATTTAAAGGGCCTGGGGATTTAAAGGTCCTGCCCCTTCTGCCTGAGGTCCTGCTCAGGAACCCAGGCCTGTGTTACTTAAGTTACTTTCACCCCTGGGTTAAACAATACTATGGTTGTCTGGTCACTATATGAGGCTGGGTGAGGTCTCAGAGGAATGGAGAATGGAAAGCATAGTACCTATCTTTAAAAGAGGGAACAAAGAGGATCAAGGGAATTATAGACTGGTCAGCCTAACTTCAAGCTGGAAAGCTACTGGAACAAATTATTAAACAATCAATTTGTACGCACCTGGAGAATTCTAGGGTTTTAAGGAATAGCCAGCATGAATATGTCAAGAACAAATCATGCCAAACCAACAGAGTTACTGGCTACTGGATAGGAAGGAAGCAGTAGATGTGATATATCTTGATTTTAGTAAGGTTTTTGACAGTCCCACATGACATTCTCATAAACTAATCCTGGAAAATGTGGTGCACAACAGATTGAAACACCATACTCAAAAAGTAGCTATCAGTGCTTCGTTGTCAAACTGTGAGGATGTACCTAGTAGAGTCCTGCCAGGGTCAGTCCTGAGTCCAGCACTATTCAGTATTTTCATTAATGACTTGGATAATGGAGTGGAGAATGTTTATAAAATTTGCAGGTGACACCAAGCTGGGAGTGGTTGCAAGCACTTTGAAGGACAGGATTAGAATTCAAAATGGCCTTGATAAATTGGATAATTGGTCTGAAATCAACACGATGAAATTCAATAAAGACAAGTGCAGAGTACTTCATTTAGGAAGGAAAAATCAAATGCACTACTACAAAATAGGGAATAACTAGCTAGGTGGCAGTACTGCTGAAAAGGATCCGAGGGTTACAGTGGATCACAAATTGAATATGAGACTACAATGTGATGCGGTTGCAAAAAAAGTGACTATAATTCTGGGGTGTATTTATAGGAGTGTCATGTATAAGACACAGGAGCTAATTGTCCCATTCTATTTGACACTGGTGAGGCCTCAACTGGAGAACTGTGTCCAATTCTGGGCACCACACACTAGGAAAGATGTGGATACATTGGATTCCAAAGGAGAGCAACAAAAATGATAAAGGTAGGACAATAAGTAATGGTCTTAATCTGCAGTAAGGGAGATTTAGGTTGAATATTAGGAAAAACTTCTAACTATAAGGACAGTTATGCTCTGGAATAGGCTTCCAAAGGAGGTTGTGGAATCTCCATCATTGGAGGTTTTTCAGAACTGGCTGGACAAACACCTGTAAGGGATGGTCTAGGTTTACTTGATCCTGTCTCAGAGCAGGGGGTTGGACTAGATAACCTCTCACAGTCCCTTGCAGCCCCACATTTCTATGATTCAGGTGAGAATGGCCCATTTTCCCCACTGGATAACCCCCATGTTTTGTCACATTTAGCCCCTGCTTTCATGTACCTGAAATTATATAGAAAATGTATCACAGTTTGTAAGTCTGGAACATGGGCAAACTCAGAGAGAACAGCTTTGGGTACTTCATGGAATGCCACTTCATGGAATGACACAAATGCAAATTATACCTGCCAGCAAGTACAGGCCCACAGTTTTCTTCATTTACCAATGGGGGAGACAGAAAGCAACATATGCAAATAGTCTGGAAGGAGGTAGGAGTATGCCCTTGATTCTGCTAGAGAGAGTTAAGACATTCTGTCCCCACAAGCCTGCTAGTCCTAGGGTTTATATTCCGATGACTTCAATGGGAGCAGAGTTATGCCAAAGCAGAGCACTTCAGAAAATCCCACCTGTAACTTGTTTCTATTTCTAATACACAAACACACACCTTGAAATAGCTGGTTATGAAACATCTAGATAGGTATATAAAACAGCTGTGCTTATTACACTTAAAGATAACAAGGTGGACTGACAAAAACTTAGGGCATCAGTGCCCTGTGTGTTTCTATACTATTTAATTTTTCTTCAAATGTAGCATATTTAATACATGAGGATCGCGTTTGTTAACAGAATATTTGGATCAAAAAGAAACAATCACTTTTTAAAAAAAAATCATGAAATCGTATTGTAATATTATCAGCCTTAATAGGATTAATTAATTAGGACCCAGTTGTGCAAACCTTGCTCATAATAATGAACACTTACACACACAAGTAGTTTCACTGATTTCAATGGGCAATACCCAGCAACCTAAGGGTTACACAATTGAGCCCTCGAGTTGTACAGCAATTTGCAGATGTAAAGCACTATTCAAGTGAGAAGCATTATTATTATTATCAGCATCGTTTACTGCAGCCAGAAGGCAATGTATTTTCATTTCCATCTCATTTTGGTTTTGTCCATCCTGCACTCACTGAAAATTAAAAAACCCATCAGTCTCAAGGGGCAACTGTATCTTTCAGCCATTATCCACATTAACAAAATGAATCTATTCCTATAAACTGCTGCTTAACCATGCCTGTAAAGCAGGGGTAAATATTAAAACAGAACCTGTCACTGACACCACCAAAAATAACCACAGGAAGATCCGATCGAGGACTTGAGCTACAAATTTCCAGTCTTCAACTACCTAGAAGAAACAATAACAATAATATTAGCTTGGTTCTTTTTTTACAAGTTTCAATATACTTTAGCTGCAAAAACTGCAATTAAATATATGGTCTGTGCTAGTTATAACGGTAAACAAATGTTACCGATGCCATAAATATCGTTCCCTTGGGCCCCAATCCGTCAAACACTTATCCACATGCTTACCTGAGTAGTCCCATTAACTCCAATGAGTTTGCTTCAGTGATTAAAGTTAAGCACATGTGTATGTGTTTACAGGATCGGGGTCTTAAAATGGTTTTATAAAGATTTGTTTAAAAATTCATTCTCAAGTACTTTGTCATGGATCCAGCAAAGCACATAAGCCCAGGCAGAGTTTTCAGAACGTGAGCTGTCCCATTTACTTCACTAGGGTTAAGTGCTTTGCTGGGTCAGAGCCTAACACACACAGTGCATTTAGGAAAAAATGGGACTTTGCATTCCCAGCTGTAAGTTCTGGCACGTCACGGTGCGCATAGTGTAAAACAAACCAGGAGAAAGTTTTTATCCTCCCAATTTCACACTGAGAGCCTGTGACCATGGACGCTGAGATCAAAATGCAAAGTATTGTTTTTCCTGTAGATCACCTTTTAACTCCTTGCAGATATTGGGCCAGTCACTGAGATGCATCAGCTACTCTAAATGCACCTTAATTGGCAGGTTAATGGCTGCTTTGTGTTTCAGGAGTGGTATAGAGGCACTGAAGGGTACTGGGGACTCTGGCCCATTAGTTATCATTCGTTTGGCCAAACTAGACACTCTGGAACTTCTCAGCACACCGAAACTGATCCTTTTCTGAAAATTACCTTCCCTGCTGCCCTTCGCTGGAGTAAGTAATTCAAGGTGTGTCTATGGCCTGGTCTACACCGGTGTGGGGGGTGTCGATGTAAGATACGCAACTTCAGCTACAGGAATAGCATAGCTGAAGTCAACGTATCTTATTTCGACTTACCTCCCATCCTCACGGAGCGGGATTGACGGCCGCGGCTCTCCCGTTGACTCCACTTCCGCCTCTCGCCCTGGTGGAGTTTCGGAGTTGACGGGAGCGTGTTCGGGGATCAATTTATCGCGTCTAGATGAGACGTGATATATCGATCCCCAATAGATCGATCTCTACCTGCCGATCCGGCGGGTAG
This sequence comes from Gopherus evgoodei, assembly GCF_007399415.2. Lineage (NCBI taxonomy): Eukaryota > Metazoa > Chordata > Testudines > Testudinidae > Gopherus > Gopherus evgoodei. The sequence goes on along the minus strand of NC_044327.1, from coordinate 6,735,794 downwards.
TCTGGACGTACCCCTTGATGTATTGTCACCCCAGGTCTGTAAGACCCGGGCTTGTGGACTGAGTGTTTCCAAACCAGCATTTGAACATCCACATTGCACTGTAAACCTGAGTTTGCAATTGCTGGACCCAGGTCTCAGAGCTATGCTAACAGGGCCATACGGCACCACATGGACCGACTGACACAGGCCTGTGGCTGGAGCTGTGCCACTGCTGCAAAATGACAGGTCTTGGACCCAAGTCACAGCAGCTCTCGGGCTCTGACCTACGCCGCAGAGTGTCCTAAGACTCAGCACCTGTGTGCTTGCTGACCTGAATCAGACTGATTGGTGTGTGAATGGAAGGGGGGGTTGGGCTCAGACCTGAGCCAGAACCCAGGCTTAATGTGCCATGAAGACATTCCCTAAGTGGGCACGACTGCTTACACCAGTACCAGGAGTACAAAAGAAGAGAGATCTTTTAAGAATGTCTGCTAGCAGGCTGCCTAAACAAGCCTTTCTGACCCCCAGGCAAGAGACAGAAAGGTCAAACTGGAGACATGTTCTGCAGCAAAATAGAGGCTGTTCTGGCATTTTTACATCTGCATGTAAGAGAGCTGGAAAGTGGAGTGCAGGACAGGGCTGACTGGTGCCTGGTTCATGTGGCGAGGCAGGAAGAATGATGGTGATGCCCTCAGAGAAAGTCCCCTCCCACCCTGAATGAGGTTCGTGGCCCAGGCGATTTGACTGTGGGAAGCTTGTCCTGCTGTTGCCAAGCAGCTAAAGAGGGGATTTCAATCACCAGGGCTAGCAAGCCCTTTCACAAGCTTAATTGCTATGTACACTTCATTTACAGCTATGCAGATTGGCTTCTGGGGAGGTACCAACAGCTAACACAGTGACACTATAGAAAGGGAGATTTCAGTAAAACAAGGCCATTCAAGGGTAGAGGTTGGCACTAAAAGGCCAAGGTTCTAGCCTGACTCTGGGGAAGGAGCAAGTCTGGCTGTGTGATTTCTATAAATGAGGCAGCTAGCCAAGAAAGGCCCACAGTTAGAAGGAAAGGAAGTAAAACCCTTAGGTACCCCAGAGATGCCACTTATGGAAGCAATACTAGAGTGCCAGAAGGGGTGAGTGCCCTGAACAAAAGGAATCCAGGAAGGAAAGAAGCCGATCACCGTGGCTAACTGGCAGGGTTTGGGAGCCTATTTGAGCCAAACAGAAATCCTTCCGAATTTGGAAATCTGACCCTTGTGAAACCAATCAAACTTGGGGCTGAGTAGGGAATATGTGAAAGCTACAGGGGATTATGAAGAGCAAAGAGCTACATGCATGAAAACAAACAAGATATTATTTATGCATATCAGAAGCAAGATGTGTGAAAAAGAATCAGTAGGTTCACTGGGTCACCATGGACTAAAGGGATCAGTTAAGGAAGATAACGTTGTTGCTGAGACACTAATGGTACACTGCAATCTGCGACTGGCCCAGGTCAGCTGACTTGGGCTTGCCTGGCTCAGGCTGTAGGGCTATAAAATGTCAGTGTATATTTTCCCATTCGGGATGGGGCCTGGAACCCCATGAGCCAGAGTCCAGCTCGAGCCCTGGGAGCCAGAGTCAGCGGACACAGTTGCAGTGTACACATACCCATTATGATTTCTTTGCATCAGTCTTCACCGCAAAGGATACTGGGGAGAGAGACGTACCCGAACCTGCTCTTTTTTTGTATGTTAGGGACTGTCAGATATTGAGGTGGCAGGATGAAGTGGCTAAGCTGCGAGCATATATATAAGATTCCCAGACAATTTTGTGTGGCTTTAGAAGAACGGTCATACATGGACTTTTCTCTGCCATGCACTTTCATTGACACAGCATCTCTGGTGTGGGAACAGAGCAGTGGTTCCACCCACTCCCTCTCTTGCCATCCATTCCCTGCTCATATATGCCGGGAAGTAGCAGCTGCCTAATGCATAAAAAAGCTCACGACTGAGTCCTCAGAATTTTTGTGATAACTAATGACCTAAGCCTGCAATGTGCATGCTGGCAGAGCTCACATTCACTTAGAGGGGAGCTTTCCCTGAGTAAGTTCCCCTTAGTACTTTTCAAATGAATTGAATAGCTTTCTCCAGGCTAAGGGTAGTTCATATAGCCATTGTAGCTATCTGGTGTGGGATCTGTGAGCATTTTCCCATGCCCTTCCCAGAGCTGGCCAAGGAGCAAACAAATAAAAACTCATAAACATCTCAGACACATTTTTGTTTTGAAGTTTTTTAAAGAATATTCATTTTTTCAAAAACAAAATCACAGCTTTGCTTTGTTTTGTTTTTACTGAAAATGTTTGGTGTTTTTCCTTTTTTGGTTTTATCATTCAAAACACTTCAACCCACTCTGTCCCTAACCTGCATTTCTACTATCACAGTGATCTTCTGAAGTTACTAGGGATTATTTTAAAAAGAATAATAACCCTCTACATCTTGGGGCCAGACCTCTTTGATACACTTCTTAAAGCTAGATGGAAACAACAGACTCTCAGAACTGAAGCTTCAGAACAAAGGACACAATTGAAATTAATTATTTACCACTGATTGGAAGTAACTACAACAAACAGAGCTCCTTTCAGCACCGTACTAACCAAACCTCTATTTCTTTTTCATACCTTGTCCCTATACATCACCTCACAACATCATATCTTTTGGAAAATCCATGTTATTTCCACTTCTGTGTTCATTGAACATCATAACAGACATCTAGATAATTGGGGCAAAAAGGTTTGGAGAGCCAAATATACTTAATATTTAGAGTGTGATTCTGATATGACATACATTGGTGTAAATCAAGAATACCTTCACTGCAATCAATGCTGATGTAAAACAGATACAAGGCATTTAGGTGGCTAAAGAACCTATTTGTAGGTGTTAGATGAGACAAGTTATTTAACTATGCTGGCTGCAGATGAAAAAAAATCTTCATTCTATTTCTCTGTCAGAACATCCATGTACTCCTCATGTGTTAACATTACCTGTCTGATGAAATGCTCCTTTTTTACATGGCCAGAGATGTATCTAATAGAATCAGCAGCTTTTTCCAAAAAAGCAATCACAATTTTTTCTCCATCCTTGACTTGTTTCTGTTTCTTTTTGCCTGAAAGCTTTGATTTTAACACTGGGATAGTTCCTGCAGCCTCTGAGAAGGTATAGCGGTCCACATGGCCCTTCAGGCATAATAACCTAGGAAGCTTTTGAAGGAAGAGTCTTTTAACCCAGGGAGCCATAGGATGGTAGGTTGCTGAGGACCGATGGTGCACGTTAATAACGAAAACAGTAACAATAATTGAGAGGGTTACAAAAATCATAATAAACAACAAATACTCGCCAATCAGAGGAATGACTTTGGAAGAAGATGGTATTATTTCTTCAATTACTAAAAGAAAAACGGTAAGGGAGACTAAAACAGATGTAGATAATGAAAGTTTTTCCCCTTCATCAGAAGGCAAATAGAACACCAGCACAGTTAGAAAAGATAATCCAAGGCAAGGAACGATTAGGAAGAGAGTGTAAAAGAGTGGGAGGCGTCTTAAAACGAAGGAGTAAGTAATGAATGGGTAGGAATGCAACCCATCCTTTCTGCTGCCTTTCATGCCTTTGGCCTTTAAGATCTCCCACTCTCCATTATCAAAGAAGTCTTTCCTGTCTACGTTTTCATCTACTAAAATCAAGTCAACCATGTTGCCATCATAGGTCCAGGATCCAAATTTCATGGAGCAATTCTGTCTATCAAATGGGAAAAACGTCACATCCATAGTGCAGGAACTCTTATAACTGGCTGGTGGAGTCCAGGTAACAAGCCCATTGTATTTCACTATGACTTTGGTCATCAGAGAGCCTTCAAAACGTCCATCGGCACTGGGGAGAGGAGAAATAGAGTCAGTTTCAGTTTTTCACCAGACCCGCTCAGTCATTTGGATTTTCTGATTCCAGTTTTGTTTTCTATTCCTTTGAAATGAGAGAGCAGTGGCACAGTAGGAGTATTGGGCAAAGAATTCCATAAAATCCCATCCGCTTTAGAAATTTGGGAGGAATGCCCCAGATGATGAGGGTCGTGGAGGCCCTGGGCTTTATAAAGTGCTACTCTTTTCCTTGTTTAGCAGATCTCAACTTCCAGACTCCCCAGGTCTCTCTTCATGTGATGCCCCCTCATGAACTATGGCCCAGTGGTCAGTGGAATATTCAGATGCCTGATGCTGGGAGGCAGCATGAACTAGTGGATGAAGCATGGGACTGGAAGTCAGGAGACACAGATTCTACTGCCAGCTCTGGTGACCCACGTCAGCTGTCTGTAACTATGTTTCCCCTCCACACTGCTTCTGTCTTGCCTCTTTAGACTGCAAGCTTTTCACGGAAAGGACTGTCTCTTACTATGTTCACACAGTACCTAGCACAATGGGGCTCTGACCTTAGTTGGAATCAGTAATTCCAGTAGTCCCAGGTTTGGTGGGATTTTGAGATCCTTCACAGATTCATAGAGTTTAAGGCCAGAAGGAAAAATTAGATCACCTAATCTGACCTCCGGTATATCACAGACCATTAAATTTCGCCCCATTATCCCTACACTGAGCCCAGTAACTTGTGTTTGGCTAAGGCATATCTTCCAGAAAGGCACCCAGTCTTGATTAGATGACATCAAGCGATGGAGAATCCACCATTTCCCTTGGTAGTTGGTTCCTATGGTTAATTACTGCCTCTGGTAAAAAAACCCTGTGCCTTGTTTCTAATTTGTCTGGCTTCAGCTTTCAGCTACTAGTTCTTGTTAGGCCGCTCTTTTCTAGATTAAAGAGCCCTTGAGTACCTGGGATTTTCTCCCCTTGCAGGTACTGTCTATATTGTAATCAAGTACTCAATATTATTTTCTGATAAGCAAAACAGATGGAGTTCTTTAAATCTGTTAGGCATTTTCTCCAGCCTTCAAATCATTTTTGTGGCTTCTCTGCACTCTCTCCCATTTTACAATGTCCTTTAAAAAGCGTTGACACCAGAACTGGATGCAGTGTTCTGACACTGGTCTCATCACTGCTGCATGCAGTGGTGAAATCACCTCCCTACTGAGTACTGTCCTGTTTATGCTGTCCCACTTTGACCCCTCCAAAGTCCCATGTACCGGTTGAAGCAGCTTCTGTCCCCAGAAGGATGGCTGTGCTTGGCTCCCCACTCCGGACGTTGCAAGCTGGTGCACAGGATCACAGCATCACTCCCTCAAATTTGGCCCAGCCGCACCCCTCATTGGAGGTCTGGGCCAAAGCTGAGTGGCGCTGTGCCCTTGTGCATCAGGGACCAGGTTGCAATGCCCAGAGTGAGTAGCCAAGCCAATCAGCTCCACGGAACAGGAGCCACAGGATATGCTGTTGTGAGATGGGCTCACCCTCCTACTCCCGCTCGCCAGGCCTCCCACTTCCCGGGGCAGGACTCATCCCATTTCAGCCTCTTGAAATGTTGGCAGGCAGGTAGTTCTATGGTAATAGTGTAGGCAGAGCTGGTAGGGCTTCCTATTATTAAGGTTGCTTGATATTTCCCATTGTAAGACCCTGTTTTCAGTTGCCTATAACTTTGCCAAACTTTGACCATTCAGGCTGAAATTTTCCAGGCCAGCTGACATTTCTGGGAAAATTTCAGCTGACATGGTTCAGCCATTCCTGAGAATTATATTAGGAACAAATAGGTTGTTTTTCCCATGTTGAGAATCTAGCATCTCCATGCTGTGAAGTAGGGAGTTGAAATTTGGTAGGGGTATGGCCTTTGCATCAGGGGATGTGTCTTTGCTATTCCTGCTAAAAAAACCCTGCAAATTTGGTTATGAGACTTTGACCAGGACTTTCCTTGAAGTCACTGCTCCTGGGTGATGCAGACCATTGTGGTGCCAGGCACCAGAAGTGAGAACAGGGTGATTGTCTCGCAATGCCCACACTCCCTGCTGGGCCAGGAAGAGTGAAGGATGAAACAGCCTGAGTTGAACACAGAAGGAACAAGAGCTGGAAATGCAGGGGAAGACTGAGATTGGATGAGGAGGCTGGGGTGGGAGAGACTCTGGGACTTGCTGGGCAAGGAGAATGAGGCAAAGATCCCAGGAGGAGGTGCCTGGTCAGAGACTGGGACTCAGAGTCAGGGAGGGGGAAGATTTGGACTTGGACAGGGACCCCAAGGGGAAGACTGGGACTGGCTGGGTGAGGAGAATAGAACTGGGACTAGGAGCGAGGGTGGGGAGGGAGAGACAGGATAGGGAGTGGCTGGGTGAGACAGAAGCAGACAGGTTTGGGAACACTAGAGAACACTCTCCTCCAGAACCTGAATGGAACTCATTATTCCTGAGTCTCAATATTCCTCAACTGTCAACAAATAGCTGGAAAACCACTGGCAAAATGTGCGTCTCACACCTGCCTCCCCCAGTGGCTGCTCCTCAGAGGATGACAACCTACTACTGCTATCAGTTCATCTGTTATCTCAAGTGGTAGAGGCCCATGCAGTGGAACTAAAGATTTCAACTTGCTGATGTTCCTGTGGGTGTCAATATGGTTCCATATAATGGATTTTCTAGGTTTTTTTATTTATTTTCTAAAAACAGGAAATTACACACAACACTGTTAAAAAAATGTTACAGCTGCAAAGTCACTGAAGGAGGCAGGAGTCCTGTGGCAAAAAATAGTTTGTGATCATGTAATTAATGACTCTCAAAAAAGCAGGCTCACAAGAGGGCCCTGTTACGGTGGCATGGACGACCTTAATTCTGGCAGTTTCTAACTGGAGGGCTTGACTTTGCAGCCTTAGTGTTTTCTAATGTCGCTTTTGTGTGCAATAAATAATGCTAATAGAAAAGCTGAGCCCAGATTTAAGTGCTTTGCTGGATCAGGGCCTAGGTTAGTGCTCTAGGCACTACTCAGCTCTACTGCAGGCTGGAGATGGCCCAGTGAGTATAACAGAATGTGCTAATCTCATCTGCACCTGTCTCCTTTGTGTACTTACTTCGCTTCCTCCAGAACCACTCCCTACTATGGAGATTTCCTCTGTGCACGTTCCAGAGTTACATGGCAGCTGGAATGTGGAGAAGGAACAAACACATGCTCCGAGCAAGCTGTTGAATTCTACTGTCTGTCTACAGAAGGCAGCTAGAAGACCAGGGAAACAACTTGCGCAGGAGTAAAACACCATGAACCAAATTCTGCCTGGTGTTTTACTCCTGCGCACTTGCAAGGCAAGACATGGGCAAAGTGGGAGTAAGGGGAGAGTCACACAGAAGCTGATCCAGAGAGTGGGGATGGGCAATTGCTCCTTTTCTCCAAACCCCTCCCTGGCAGAGTACCACAGGGATCACTATCCTGTCTCCCCTCTGCTACACGAGGCCAGCTGGGAGTAGTGGAGAGATGCTACAGATTCTGCTCCTAGCAGCAGGCTGACGGCACCAGCTGTGCACTGTGTTCTCCACAGATGCAAGTAATGATTTGGTTGATGTTGGCCCTGCTCTGAGCAGGCGGCTAGACTAGAACCTCCTGAGGTCTCTTCCAACCCTAATCGTCTATGTCAAACTCCTGGAGTTCAGATCTGGATCTGAATGCTCCCCAGGGTCAGGAGTGATTGGATTAACAATGACACATCAGGCCCAGGCCGGAACTACAAAGTGCAGGTCTGACTCCAAACTGCCCCAGAGTTTCGTTCTTTTATTTTATTTCTTTGAATTTGTAAAACACAATTCTAGGCACTCCTGTCCAATGCGTAATACGAACATAGACAAAGACAAAGGACTGTGTTCCTAGACAAGTCCATCTCAGCACACTCCCCGTTCACCAACCTTAGGGAAGAGAAGGGAAAGACGGCTGTGCTGCCTGCCTGGAAAGTTAACAAATCGGGCTCTGGCAGACCAATGTAGGGAGCAAGTTCTGAAATGGAGGACCCCTCACAGAGAACACCCTGCCAGCAGCTCCCTCTTGCTAACCCTGGGGGAGCTCCATCCAGCTAAAGCGCCTCCGCCAATCTCAACAGTGGCAGTATAGCACAAGATGAGGAGGTCTCTCAGGCAACCCTGTCCCAAGCCATTCAGGCCTCCTTAAAACCAACCTTTGAAACCCACCCCAAACCTTACTGGAAGCCAGTAAAGATCACAGAGCACTGATCTAATGGGCTCCCAGTGTCCAGCTCCACTCTGCACCAGCTTCAGTTCCTGAGTGGTCCCAACATGTAGCCCCAGGCAGAGTATATGACATTATATGGAGCAATCTAAGCCAGCTAGCATTCTAGTTCAGACACATTTCTGGATATCCGCTATCTAACGAGATCCATGGTTAAGCCCAGTGCTAGCCAGCATGGTTGGAACTTGATGTTAGTTATTCACTGAATAAGTCTGAACAAGTATCTAAAACCCTGAGCAATGAGCCTTGCTTCAAAACCTGAAGATCCTTATACTCACTTTTCAAACAAAACAATGTCCGGCAGCCACAGTGACTCTGACGGAACCCGGATCGCCGTGATCCCACTGTAGTCCTCAGGATTCCAGCACAACTTATGGTCAGTCCATTCCTGCAACGAGCCAACAACGTCTGCTTTCCATTCAGACACAACAGGCTCTCACCGTCAGATGGGTCATTGGTCCATCTCAGAGGGATTGTAATATATAGATGCAGGAAAGAGTCCTGTGGCATCTTATAGACTAACAGACATATTGGAGCATGAGCTTTCGTGGGTGAATACCCACTTCGTCGGATTCACCCACGAAAAATCATTCTTCAATACGTCTGTTAGTCTATAAGGCGCCACAGGACTCTTTGCTGCTTTTACAGATCCAGACTAACACGGCTACCCCTGTGATACTTAATACATAGATGTAAGCCCAGCACAATGGAACCCCAAGCCCTGACTGGAATCTATGTATCACAACAGCTGTTGTTGTTATTAATTTATGTATTAATTATTTATTATTATTATTATTAAAGTTGGTAGTGACCCCTATATTTAGGTTGTAACACCTTCCATTATAAAAGGATTCTTGTAACCTTTTCTTTGAGAAGCTCTCTTACCTCCACGTTCTGCAAGAGGCAGGGGAAATCCCTTCAGGATAGAGAAGTGCCTTTTCTTTATCCTGTGAAATTCTGTTCAGATTTGGTCAAGACATAAAGGGTTAACAATCACCATTTTTTCCTTCTCTCCCTTGTGTTTTTGGCCTCCTGACAAAATCACTGAACATTCCCAGGCTGGGTTCACACCACCACCAAAACAGCAGCAGTAATGTGCATGGAGAACACCAGTCAGCTGCCAGGATGGAGAGAGCCAGGCTGATCCCCTGAGCCTCTTCCCTGCCCCCTCCAACCTGGCATATGGGACCCAGCATCGCAGCCCCCATGTGAGGGAACTGTATGGGGCAGGAGCTCCCTCAGCTTCCAGAGCTGGCAAGAGAATGCAAAGCCAGGCTCCACCCATAAACCCCCAGACCTAGTACAAACCCCAAAAAACTCTCCCCCTCCTTGGAGGCCCACACAGGGCAAAAGCCCTCACCTCCCTGGGTGGGAAAAAGGGAGAGTGGCATCAGACTGCCTGTGACCACCTTATGAGCCCAGCACATGGTGCCAATGGCCCATACTTCCTCCTTCTGTTGTGTACTGCAGTTAGTCCTGCAGCTCAAGTGGTAGCAGCCTGTGTTACAGAGCTGAAGTCTTGGGGTTCAAACCCAGTAGATGATGGAGGGCTGGGGTTTTAGAGGCATGCAATAGAAAAGGGTTTTTTTTAACCTTTGCCCTTAATAAAAAACTAAGGAATTACATACAAGAACGATGTTAAAAGAACATTCTTTATCCAAGCACACCAAAGTTAGGAAATGCCTGATTTATGGCTGCCTGTGCAAACCTCATTCTCTTGCCTGTGCAACCCACATACATTATGATCAAGTCTTCAATTACATTATCACATACTGTGCTATCCACAAGACCCCTGCCTCATTCAGTGAACAGGATAGATGACCAAGGGGGCTGATGGGGATGCTGGTGAGTTCATGTATTAGGAGTAAGTCAGGTGCAGGTCTTTCTTTCAGCACTGAGCTTTGGCACAATTTTCCACCTCCTTGCTTTGCTTTTTTGATTAGCTTTGTTAACTTTGGATCACATGATGCTCAGTCTGAAGAGCTGGGGATATGAGCAATTCTCATAGTGGAAGAAATTTTTGCTGCTGTATTCATTATTTATAGGTTTTTAGGTTGCCCTGTGAGATTGCAAAGAGAGAAGAGATAACATGCAAACTAAAATCAATACCAGTAATAACGGCAGCTTTCTGTAAAAGCTCAGGAGACAGGGCCTAAATAGCTCCCGGGTTTTCCGAGAAACATCCTTCCTGGCACTTTGCTGACTGGCTATGGATATCCCAGAATGCAACATTCTTTGGCACCTCATATACTATGGATATGCAGAGTTTGCAATGTCTGCCATTAGTGATGATGCCCCCTGCTATCCGTTCAGATTGCTGCTACTAGCTCATTCTCCTAGCCGGTGGCTTTGACCATGTCACCCCTCTCTTTGTGTAAGGGACTGTTGGCCCCTAAGTAAAACTCAGCGGGGGTGTTTTGTTTGGCTACCTCCCAGTACCAAAAGGAAGGGGAAGGGTCGATGGGAAATCAGCACCCTGAGACTGACAGTCCCTGGGAACAATGGGGAGAGGCCAATGCTCCAGGTTAGCCTGATTGACAGGACAGACAGGCTAATGTGGGAGTCAAATTGCCTGGAACAGAGTGGGGCTGAGGAGAGATCAGGGGCCTGAGCTGAGCTGGGGAGCAGAGCTGTGCCAACCAGAGAACAGCCCAGGGAGCAGGTCAGTGCTGAGAGCAGAGCTGCAGCAACCAGAGCCAGAAGGGTCAGAGAAGCAGCCCAGGGAGCTGGAGGCAGAGCAGCAGCAGTGCTGGGGCTGGAGCTGAAGCAGTCCGGAGCCGGGTGCGATGAGCAGCTGGGAAGTGCGAGGGGGCCCTGGGCAGCGGGCCCAGCATAGGGAGATGCCCCCAGCCAAGAGGCCTTGCAGGTCAGACATAGAGGGGGCCTTTAACCCTGACAGGGCGGGGACAACGCTGGTAAGAAGTGCCCTGCCACCTAGAGCCTGAGGGTGTTTGGCCACTGCCACAGCAAGCATCTGACCCCAGCATCCCTGCAGCATAGGCAGGGGCCTGGGACATGTGGGGAACAGACTGAACTTCCCTGACATTCCAGAGACACTGGCTGTGATGCCCTCATGCCACAGAGTGGGGTGACGGGTTTTTTCCTTTAACTTTTCCCATTTTTTCCTTATTTTTTTTAATTGATTGCTGTTTAATAAATTGTATTTGCTTGAACTGTATCTTATGATCAGTGGGTCAGGGAAGCATCCAGTGCAGAGAGAGCACCCCAAAGTGGGAATAACCTAGCCCCTGTCCTAAGTGACCAGACAAGGCTGGGGGTCAAGCCCCACAGGAATCCTGGGCCCAGTCTTATTGGGGTTACGAGGACTCTGCCACACAGGAGAGTGGAAGGGGAGCACTCGAGATCAGGCAGGCCTTTGGGTAAAGGAAGTGGGAGCGAGGACTCAGATCCTTTCGCTAGCCCATTTCACCAGGGTATTGTATAAGCCAGGAAAGTTCCCCTGCTTACAGTTGCATCCTTCCACTGGCTTGCCCTTCTCTCCTGCACAAATATAAGCTGCTTGTCTTTGCTCTCAAGGCCCTTCACAGTAAATCTCCACCCTACCTATCATCTCTTATTTACCATCAGGATCTCAACTCCCATCGTCAATCGTCCTGGGATGCCAGCCTCCGTCGCTCACTTGTTAAATTTTCAAACAAGCCCCTGAGTGCTTTCTCCCAGGCTGCCCCTCACATCAGGGAGAAGCATCCCCAAAACTAACTTATCAGCCTCCTTCAAACCCCTATTTCAAACTCTGCTTTGCTGTGTTGTCTACAGAAAACTTGACAGTGGTTAAGCAGTTAGGGTGCAGATACCACCTTGTACTCCCCAGTCTGTTTGCATCCATCTGTTGTCTCTTGTCTTATAGACTGTAAATTCCTTGGGGCCGGGACTGAATGTTTGCTCTGGGTTTGTAAAGAGCCTAGTGCAACAGATCCATGAGTGGGGCTCAGAGGCACTACAGTAACACAAATAACAACAACAACTTCCTGGGATGACTCTAGTGCTAAGAGGATCTCAGAGAGGGACAAAAATTAAAATTACGTTAAAACTTCTTTCAGTGCCTACCGTGTTACCCTTCCTTCTTCCACAGGCCGGGATTCCCTCACCACCAAGGGGTGCAGGGCTCAAGGTGCAGGTTACAATGGCTGCTACAAACCCCAACTTTGGTCTCCTTACCCAGCGCTCAGACACACTCCCAGCAGGGGGCAGCCCTGGCCTAGCAGCCAGAGCAGAGCTGGCCAAGTGGTGGCTGTTTTTACCTGGGTAGCTGGAGGGCGAACTCAGCCAGGCATGAGAGGGGGGTTCCCCAACAAAACTCTACAAACTGGGAGTCACCTTGAAGAGCGAAAGGGTCAAGCTGAGGGATTTTGCATCCAGGTCCCCAGAGGCCAGTTCTGGACATACCAGCCCCCACTACCCCCAAAATGACTTCTCCCCTCTCCAATGCTCCCTGGGGCAGGCATTTCACTTCCTATTGGCCAGGCTGTCCCGTCTATCATATGATTGTAGCCTCTCAGAGAGTGCCCCTCCTCTGAGCAGGGGTGCTGGCAGCCATCCGGGCACCTCTCTCACCCTCTTGGCCCCGTTTCCTCCGAGGGACAGTGCCCCTCCCTGAGTTATACGCACACAGAGCCCCTGCGGGGTTACAAGGACAACTAAATACTTTCTACTGCTGTCTTTGTGCTCCCCTCTCTATTTGTCTGTCTGCACCTGTGCTCCCTTGTCTTAGGGCAGGTGCACACTTCAAACACTGGGCTGGGCCACTGTAGCGCCTAAGTGAAAGCGCTCCTATGACGACGGAGAGCGTCTCTCATCGGCATCATTAATCCACTTCCCCGAGAGGCGGGCGCTCTGTTGACAGGAGAAGCTCTGCTGTCGAGCTAGTGCTGTCCGCATGGGGGGTTAGTTCAGCATAACTACACCACTCAGGGGAGTGTAATTTTCACACCCCTAAGCACTGTCATTATCCTGATATGGGTCTGTGCTGTAGCCCTGGCCTTACACTTAGACGATAAGATCATCAGGGCAGTGATGGTCTCTTTGTTCTGTACCTGTACCACATCTAGCACAATAGAGTGCTGGTCCGCGACTGGGGTCTGTGGGTGCTACACGATACAAATTGTAACTACTAATGACGGCTGAAAGGGGCTAATGGCTGCCCTCAGGTGGGTCTAGGATCTAAGACAATCGCTGACCTTGTTAAAGCCAGTGGATGCCAAGCACCCTCCTTCAGGATCAACAGAAGACACAATCATGCAGCTGCAGACTTAGGGCTTCTGCCTAAAGCAATAGGGCTCGTGGCAAGGTAGAGTTATCCCAGGTAGATTAACAAGGCTTTCCCGGGTTGCCAGCACAGGGACTAGTCTGTGTGTGCTGGCAGGAGAAAGCCAGCAGGAGTTGTGATTGTGACCCTGAGAGGAAGCAGAGGCAGAGCACAGGGCTCCCTGGAGTGTCAGCCTTGGGGATTTCTGAGCAAGGAACCTGCCTACCGCTTGCTTCTACTGTGTTCGGGGAAATGGGACTTTGTGGACACTCTTTGTGAATAAACAAGATTACACCAAGAATATACATAAATCGTGTAACTGATTTTGCCGCCTAATGAAAACAACCCTGCAAGGCCCTGAATTTTGGCTAACCACTCAGGGCCAAGGGACAACACTAATAATAATCGACTAGGATTGTAGATAGGGGGATGTTGTGCTGTCTACCTTTCCCTTTATTTTATTTTGCTGGGGGTGGAATGGGGAGGCATGAGAGGAGGATTTACTGATTTCATCCCGTGGGAAATACTTCCAAGATGTTTGAGTGAATTTTTCCATGCCATAATACAGCACCAGTACTTCAGTAGGAATGGACTACCTGGTACCCACAGCGGTAACAGTCGGCAGCCTCTGCATTACTGGGAGTATCGATGCTGGTCACTGAAGTGAGGACACCTAACATATTGCTTTAAATAAAACTACACACTTTAACACCTTCAGGATTGTTTTACTGATACAAAGAAGAATTAGCCATCACATTAAAAGGGGCAATGGTCATGCAAATGCATTGATTTCATTTCCTATTGCTTTCTTGTTAAGGCTGTATTCATTCTCATGCACTATAATTAGAAAGATCATTTATAGTACCTAGATGCTCCAATGCATGATGCTAGGTGCTGTACAGAAACACAGTGAGAGAGAGTCTCTAGCCCAAAGAGCTCACAGCTTAAGTGGACAAGGAAAACACAGATTTGCCAAGGTCTCACCACAGATCTGCAGAAAAGCCAGGACTAGAACCCAGGTTTCCTGATTTTTACTCCTGTGTCTTAGCCACTACAGTGATATCAGCTCACCCTGGTCCCCATCATTCTCACCTCTGATAGCTGCTGCCTGTGGCTGGACGGGCATTGCCTGATGTTCTGCCAAATCCACCTAGACTGAATATCCACCACTTAAGACTGGGGAGAATAATGTACAGCCTAATACTGACAGATAGCTCTTCTTGCTATTTGGCCTCAGTGCTCCAGATCTTAGTTTCATCTCATTACTTCTAGTTACGGCTCTGGGTGTTGCACTTTTCCTTGCTAGTTACACACATCAGAGATCTGTCGTCTGTTATGTCCTCCTTCCGTTATGGCTTAGCCAAGCTGCACATATTTACCCCTTCTAAGCACGCCTCATATATTAGTCCCTCCAGGACTCAGATATTTTTCTTGTTCTTCTCTGAACTCCCTCCAGTTTGTCACTATCTTGGGGCTAATAAGGACCCACCGCTGCAGAGTTACAGATGTGGATCTATCAGAGTAATAGAGGGAGATTGTTACCTCCCTGCTCCAGGATGTGATGCCATTGGGTGCAGCCCAGATCACACTGGCCTTTGCTTTGCTTGCATCCATATTCTATGGCCAATCCATGTCCATACTTTGCTGCCCATCATTACTATTAATAAAAATTTGTATTATGGTGTAACGGTAGCACCGAAGGGCCCCACGCTGGAGCCTGTCTCGCTGCATTAGGCACCGTACAAACACATCGATTCACTGGTTTTAAGGCCAGAAGGGACCATGATGACCATCTAGTCTGACCTCCTGCACAGCACAAGCCAAAAAACCTGCCCAATGGTTCTTGCAGCAAGCCCAATGACCTAGTGCTTTATTTTGGAAGGACATACAATCTTGATGTAAAGATTCCAAGTGATGGAGTATCCACCATATCCCTTGGGGATCTGCTGGGAGGGGACAGAAGGGGCTGCTCACCCAATACTCCTCCCTATGAGCAAGTGGGCAGGGAAGGGAATGGAAAGGGGCAGGACATGAGAGGAGACCTGGCTATATTTTCCTACTGGTTGGCCAGAGAAGCTGGCCGGGTGCACAGGATGAGTCAGCTGCTCCACTAAATGGAGTGATGTAACTCACTCCTCCCCAGAGCAAGGGGGAAGCAGGGAATTGTGATCTTAGTCCCAGTTTATGCCCTTCTGTGCTCCTGCAACTCTTGTTTGCCACCTCTTATGCTGGGCAGGAGACAAGATAGCATGTGCCTGCAGGATGCCAATCCTCAACTGACATTTAGTCCTACAGAGAACACTTCCAGCTGACATAAATTAGAGCAGCCCCTAGCCTGCTCTAATTCACACCAGTAGGTTGGGACCTGTGCCAATGTACCATGAGAATCCAGATGATGTAACTTGCTCCCCAACAGTCTCTGAGGGAACCTAGGCCAGTCCCTGTAGTAAAACGGGCTTGAGCACAAGTGTGGTCTGTGATGTCAGACCCCCCTCCTGCAGTATCTCCCTGTACTAAGGTGCCATTTTGTGTCTGTAAGGTGAACAGTCATAGGTGGCAGGTGAACTGCGGGCTTGGGGAGGCTAACCCCCAGCGTGGCCTGCTCCTTCTGCCTGAGGCCCCACCCCCGAGCCCCCACTCCTGCAGCTGCCAGCCCCTCTCCCCCTCCCCGCACTCATAGACTCATAGACTCTAGGACTGGAAGGGACCTCGAGAGGTCATCGAGTCCGGTCCCCTGCCCTCATGGCAGGACCAAATACTGTCTAGACCATCCCTAATAGACATTTATCTAACCTACTCATAATATCTCCAGAGATGGAGAGTCCACAACTTCCCTAGGTAATCTATTCCAGTGTTTAACTACCCTGACAGTTAGGAACTTTTTCCTAATGTCCAACCTAAATCTCCCTTGCTGCAGTTTAAGCCCATTGCTTCTTGTTCTTTCATTGGAGGCTAAGATGAACAAGTTTTCTCCCTCCTCCTGATGACACCCTTTTAGATACCTGAAAACTGCTATCATGTCCCCTCTCAGTCTTCTCTTTTCCAAACTAAACAAACCCAATTCCTTCAGCCTTCCTTCATAGGTCATGTTCTCAAGACCTTTAATCATTCTTGTTGCTCTTCTCTGGACCCTCTCCAATTTCTCCACATCTTTCTTGAAATACAGTGCCCAGAACTGGACACAATACTCCAGTTGAGGCCTAACCAGCACAGAGTAAAGTGGAAGAATGACTTCTCATGTCTTGTTTACAACACACCTGTTAATGCATCCCAGAATCACGTTTGCTTTTTTTGCAACAGTATCACACTGTTGACTCATATTAAGCTTGTGGTCCACTATGACCCCTAGATCTTTTTCTGCCATACTCCTTCCTAGACAGTCTCTTCCCATTCTGTATGTGTGAAACTGATTGTTCCTTCCTAAGTGGAGCACTTTGCATTTATCTTTATTGAACTTCATCCTGTTTACCTCAGACCATTTCTCCAATTTGTTCAGATCATTTTGCATTTTGACCCTGTCCTCCAAAGCAGTTGCAATCCCTCCCAGTTTGGTATCGTCCGCAAACTTAATAAGCGTACTTTCTATGCCAACATCTAAATTGTTGATGAAGATATTGAACAGAGCCGGTCCCAAAACAGACCCCTGCAGAACCCCACTTGTTATACCTTTCCAGCAGGATTGGGAGCCATTAATAACTACTCTCTGAGTACGGTTATCCAGCCAGTTACGCACCCACCTTATAGTAGCCCCATCTAAATTGTACTTTCCTAGTTTATCTATAAGAATATCATGTGAGACCGTATCAAATGCCTTACTAAAGTCTAGGTATATCACATCCACTGCTTCTCCCTTATCCACAAGGCTCATTATCCTATCAAAGAATGCTATCAGATTAGTTTGACACGATTTGTTCTTTACAAATCCCTATCACCTTACCACCTTCCAAGTGTTTGCAGATGATTTCTTTAATTACTTGCTCCATTATCTTCCCTGGCACAGAAGTTAAACTAACTGGTCTGTAGTTTCCTGGGTTGTTTTTGTTTCCCTTTTTATAGATGGGCACTATATTTGCCCTTTTCCAGTCTTCTGGAATCTCCCCCGTCTCCCATGATTTCCCAAAGATAATAGCTAGAGGCTCAGATACCTCCTCTATTAACTCCTTGAGTATTCTAGGATGCATTTCATCAGGCCCTGGTGACTTGCAGGCATCTAACTTTTCTAAGTGATTTTTTACTTGCTCTTTTTTTTATTTTATCTTCTAAACCTACCCTCTTCCCGTAAGCATTCACTATACTAGACATTCCTTCAGACTTCTCAGTGAAGACCGAAACAAAGAAGTCATTAAGCATCTCTGCCATTTCCAAGTCTCCCGTTACTGTTTCCCCCTCCTCACCGGCAACAGGAAGCAGAGCATCATGGCTGGGAGCTGGAGGAGTAGAGCGGGCTGGGGCCATGTTGCTCCACTGCCCGCCACTGCCGGTGAGTGCAGGGTCACTGGGAGAAGAGGTGAAATGGGGGTGGGCTGGGGTGGAGCAGGGGGAAAGGTAAGAGGCAGGGCAGAGAGAGTTGTTCTGGGCCCCACACCCCGTGGGGCAGCCAGACGAGGGATAGGGCTGGTCACCGGGGCTGGTGCTGCTGCGTATGCAGCACCTGCAGCTGCCTAGGGCACTATGAAATTTGGGGCAATTTGGTGCCCCAAATTTCATGGTGCCCTACACAGCTGCATATGCTGCATATGCCTAAGGACGGCCTTGCCTATGGGTCCCAACTGAGATCAGGAGACAGTTCCCTGCCCTGCAGAGACTACAATCTAAACAGACAAGACAAACAAATGACGGATTGCTATCATGATTTTACAGATAGGAAACTGAGGCCCAGAGAGATTAAGTGATTTACCCAAGGTGGCATTCTGTCTCCCCCACCAAAGCAGAACCAGCCCACAAGCAGCCAGAGAATTCCCCTGCCATGTGCACTGCATTGTGCCACCACAGGCAGCCCTACACTGCCCCCACTGCACACTCCAGCCATGGGAGGCAGGAAGTCTAGGGCAGATAATTGAAAACAGAGCTCCTACTGCTGTATCCCCAGGACCATCCTTCATCTCTGTGTAAAAATTCTTCCCAGAAATAAGTATGAACTTCCAAGACAGGACAATAAATACACTGAAAGGCAATCAAGCTGTCTGACCCATTCCTAAAGCCTACAGCTAAAAGAACTCCAACACTCTACATTTGTGGCACACAATTATGCACACACAACCATTTGCATATGCAACAATCTGAAAAGGAGGCCAAACTGAGGTTCCTTTAAAAATATGGCTCTTTATTCCCTAAATTCAGAGAACACTTAATATAATGTGGCCTAAAGGTTAGAGCAGCACATTGGGTTCTATCTCTGTCTATGCCACTGATTCACTGGGTTTCCTTAGGCAAGTCATTTAATCTCCCTGAGACAAATTCATTGTGATATTGTGTTCCAGCTAATCCCCATCCCTCTGCCAATTTCCCACCTAGAACAGGAAGGAAAATCGCAACAAAAAGTCTGTCTGAAACAAACAGAGTACTAATGTATGGGAGAGGGAGGGTCCCAACATTAACTAGTGACCTAAATAATGATTACATTTACCTACTGGGCTTTTTAAACCCACAGCCATGGATGTACGATAATCCCGCAAGGCGTGTATGTCCCTCTTTGATATGTTACTCATGCACCAGCTGAAGCTCTTTTTGGAGCCCTACATTCTTATTCATAGATTCCAAGGCCAGAAGGGACCATTGCGATCGTGAGTCTGACCTCCTGCATAACACAGGCCACACGGAATTGCTCAAAGTAATTCCAACAGCAGAGCTTTTAGATCTTGATTTTAAAATGGTCGGAGATGGAGCATCCACCAGGATTATTATTAATGAACACAAATACATCCTCTGGTGAGACTCCATCACTGTTTCCTGTACAACAGCCCCAACAGCAACACATCCCCACCCCCTAATCACAGCCCCGATCTCAAATCATCCCATCACCCCCAACCCATCTCCAAATACCAGTGATAATCCACTAATAGATCAGCCACATGTTCCAAAAGAACAGCCACCAGCCCCAACTCAAAATAGCCTCAGACACCTCCCACCAGCCCAGTGCTGTCACCAAAACACCCTCCCTTCCCCCCAGGCCCATTCTGCCCTTCTCTTCCCTGGAGGACCCCAGACAAAGCTCGGCTGGCACCCAGCGGGGCGCTGCCAGCACCTTTGCTGCAGATGTTGGACCAGCAGATTCTGAGTCTGATTTCGAGTCTGCCCCACAGTGGTCCTGTGCCCGGCTTTTCCCCCACCCACAACTCAGCTCCTTCCCCTAGCCGTCCTTGTTATCTCTGCCCCACTCCACCTACCATTTTCCTTTCCCAGCCCGGCTCCCCGCAGCCATCCCCAACCCAGTTCCTCCACCCCCATGTGGATGTAGAAAGTTTTGCTCCTGGATACAAAGTTGCAGCAATTGTTGCCACAGCCAAACTGGCTCCTCCCCCCAGTGCAGCTGCCTTGACTCTCCCTCTTGCTGCCCAGGGCCCCTCCTGCACCAGGAAGCAGGAGGGGGTTTGGGGGTAGAGCCTGGGCAGGGCTCAGCCTCCCCTGGCCTTTAATTCCTGCTGCCCATGTAAACAGTTGTGCGCCATGTTACAAGTGCTAATACATACAGCCTGGGGACTTGCGTGATGAACAGCTCACATGAACACCAGGGATTTTTCAGTGGTATGGACTCTCCTGGCACCTGCCGCAAACACCTAGGATGAATGCGATATAGGAGGCCCATTGCTCTTTGCCACTGTCATTTTAAAGCCCCTCTGTGACCCCAGATACATTGTCTTCCCATTGATCGGTCAGAGGCCTGTGTCTGACCCCTACTTCTAGGGGGTGTATTTTGCTTGTTACATCGCGTTAATGATTCTCTGGAGGCAGCACCCTTTGGTGTGCTATTGGTGAAGCAGCCTCCACACTCAAAAAGTTAGCCCAAGCACATAATAGCTATAAATACTATTGTCACTGCCCACTGGGCCCAGGCCTGATATCAATGAAGGTTACAGACAAAATGATCTGTTGGCCTTTTCCAGCTCTAATTTCTATAATTCTATCACCAAGTGCCTGGCTTTCATGCCATTTCCTGAATCCTGGTTCTTCTGACATCTGATATCTTTCTGGCAGGCAACTAAAAGTCACAGAATGTCCTTGCAACATTTAACCAGACAGACCACATCAGACTCCATATCTTTTTATGTTGGGATTTTCAAAAAGAACTCTAAGCAACTCCCCTGATACACCCAAGAACTAGCTCAGCAAAGCAGAGCCAAAACTGACCAGAAGTGGTGCCTTTATAATAACCCTTTGCCCTGCTGTCTAATGTGGCCAGAATTACCTATCCACATGTCTGCAGTCCCTGTCACTGCAGTAGTATAGGATCTAACTGATTTTTTTTCACTTTCCATCATCTCAATTGATCATTTAATTTACCTTAATTTTATCAACAGTTGCCCTGTTAAAATGTTGTGTAAGCAGAGTCAGAATGAGTTCTCCCCTGACATCTGGTGGTGAGCTGTGGGGAAAGGACTTCAGGGGCTGATCTCGTTTGCATGGGCACACCCACCCTGCCTAGCATGATGGGACTGCTTTCCCAAATGATCACTTAGGCTGCTGTGGAATCCTCAGTCTCTTTGTTATTGGGCCAGGAGTAATAAAGTGTTGTTATCCTGGTTTTGTGAACTGAGGACAATAGAACTGTACTTGGCAGTTTATGACTGAGGGACTTGCCCTCAACTAAGTGGCACTCGCTAGGCAAAGGACATGGGTTCCAATGCCTAGTGTATTAGGAGGTTGGAGATAGGTAGTTAAGCATATTTCCTGGTTGCAAGGGTGTTACACAAATACCAGGTTCTGTTTTGTGCTATGTAATAACAGCTAATTTTGATTATTAGGAGCCTTGTTACATACTGCAGAACTAAAATCACTGATATCTAGATTTAAGCATTAGACCTACTTTGGGCTAATGGTTCTATTAGAAGAGGACTATCCAGGTGTACCAGCCCTAAGGTTTCCCTACTAACAGCTGAGATCACTGAGAGCTGTGTTAAATTGGGAGGTAGTTGGGTGGCTGGTCTAGAGGTGTTGCCAACAGGACAGCTGGAGGAGAGGCATGGCTAGTGGAGAGGTGCGGCTGGTGATGAAGATTGCAGCAGAACCCCACAGAAAGGTGTGACAATTGGCCCTTGACCCGATCAGAGTATGTAAGGTGCCCCCATACCTCCCCCACCTTCCACTTAGGCTGGGAGGTAAACTCTGCAGATGAACTTCTGAACTCTGCAGCTGCACTGACCAAGGACAGAAACTGTGGGTGGGTTGAGGTTTAGGTTGCTGGACTTAAGACCCTGAGGGGAAAAGGACACTGTCAAACTTACTTGGGGTGGGTCTTTTGCTCATGGTTTGTGTTATGAATCCTGTTTGTGGTGTTTCCCCAACATAATGCTGCATTGTTTGTTTATTTATTAAAAGGCTTTTGCTACACTCAGACTCTGTGCTTGCGAGAGGGGAAGTATTTCCTCTTAAAGTACAGTATGTAAGTGTCCCAGGTCACTGGGTGGGGGCTTGAGCCGGCTTTGCATTGTATTATTGAAAAGGAACCCCTAGATCCTGAACCCAGCCCTTGTTGCTGCCAACTCTGATGGGCAAAAGGGTTACAGTTGGGATCTAATTTTGCCCTTTTAAAAAATAATAGGATCGGCACCAAATCATATGACATGTGGATCTCAATCTTTCAAACCTTGATGGGATATCCAAATCCCAACATTAGATCCTCACATCAGACTAGGCATCTAAATGTCTAGTTTGTGCACCTGTGTGCCAATCTGAGCATCCAACTGTTGGAATGAGATGCCCAAAGTATCCATGTGTGAAAACTGGACTCGTTTCCCACTTATTTTCTGTTCACTTAAGAACATAGGACATACATAAGCCAGGAAGGGACTTCCTGGGTCATCAAGTCCAGACCAATGCTATTGCAGGCAACCCTATCATATAATCCTGTTCATAAATTTATCAAGCTCTGTCTTAAAACTAATTAGGTTATTTGCCCCACTCATCCTATTTGAAGGTTGTTACTTGATCTTTATTGTTTTCAGTGTCAACACTAGTACTTAGAAATTCTTCAGCCATCAAATAGTCCTGAACCAGCAAATCAAACAACTGAAAGTTATAAAGTTTCTATCTGAAACTCTATGCCAGTTGCTTAAATTACAGTAACCATACTAGTATCAGAGGGGTAGCCATGTTAGTCTGGATCTGTAAAAGCAGCAAAGATACCTGTGGCGCCTTACAGACTAACAGACGTATTGGAGCATGAGCTTTAATGCATGTGACGAAGTGGGTATTCACCCACGAAAGCTCATGCTCCAGTACGTCTGTTAGTGCAATAGGTGCCACAGGATTCTTTGCTGCAGTAACCGTACAGTTGCTTTAACTCTCACTGGAGCCAAGTGCTACTTATGTTTGCAGGATGCTTTAATGGATGGGATACTCGTTAGAATTGTCATGTTGTCTATGAACCAATAAAATTGACTAAACAAAACATTAAGTTCTTTGGGAGCTAGGGAGAAGGTGGGTAAATAATCATTAAACGTATAGCTCTTTGGGTCACTTTGTATATGATAGGTCATTCCAGTGAACAATGTCCCCCCAGGACAAGCACATTATAAAAGGATGATGAATTTAAATCTCAAGCATTGTAATTACTGTGGAAATATGTCAACTGTTTGTTTTTTGCTCTTTTTTTTGAACTTGCTGAGAAAGGGACCTCATTGCTAGAGGATAGTGCCAATCACTCTAATGCCCTCTAAGAGCGAGACATAATAGTCCCTCAGGGCTGCTGCACTGCGCACCGAATCCTGAGGCCTGGCTTAGTTCTCTGCAGTGGAGTAAGAGGTTGTCTAACAGACAGCTGGCATAAGTGCAGAACAGAAAAGGAAGATCACGTGATTGTGTTTGCTGGCTTGTAGCCAAATGCTGGAAAATAGGTAGGCACGTGGTCCAGAATCTCCATTCCTCAGAAGCCCCTTTGGCTACTATCTGAGGTGATGTGAGTATCAGAGCAGGGAAACAAAATCTTCATGAAGGGCCACACTGGCCTTATTAAGTCCTGGAGGGTAAAAACCCCGTTACTCTCCTGATCGAATGGTGACTCCAACCACAGAGAGGGAGGAGCAAGGTCTGCTTGCCTGGTATTCCCCCCTACCACCAAACAACTCAACATGTAATGTAATGGTCTGTTTTACCTGTTTCAGCCACACATTTGTTGTCATCAGCTGATTCTTTTCATCCTAGGGAGACAAGAGAATTGAAATTAAAAATATCCAAATAAATGGTTCCCATACTGATGTCTGACTGAATGGATTTCAGTTCCTTTAGAAATCTGAGGACTGGCATATAGCATTAGGGTCAGATTTTCCAAAGAGCTCAGCACCTAGCTCACATCAGGAGCCCCTGGATTCTGAGTGCTTGTAAAAACCTCAGCTGGGGTTTTCAAAAAGGCTCAAAGGAGTCAGCTGCCCAACTCACTGAATTTCAATGGGATTGCAGCCCAAGCACATAACGCCAGAGCTGAAAGTAAGCCGGTACGCCCTGGTACGGCATGCCGGCAAGAGCCAGTGCACCATACCAGGGCAGCCCGGCTTCCCCAGGCAGCAATTTAAAGGGCCTGGTGCTCCCAGCAGCGGCTGGAGCCCTGGGCCCTTTAAATTGCCACCAGAGCCTTGCTGCTGGAGTCCTGGGGTAGCGGTGAGGCTCCGGGGATTATTTAAAGGGCTGGGGCTCCCGCTGCCTCTACTGCCCTGGGCCCTTTAAATAGCTGCCGGAGCCCCACCGCTGCTACCCCAGGGCTCTGGGGGCTATTTAAAGGACTGGGGCGGTAGAAGCATGGGAGTCCTGGGCCCTTTAAATAGCCCCCAGAGCCCTGGAGTAGAGGTGGGGCTCCGGGGGCTATTTAAAGGGCCCAGGGCAGTAGAGGCAGAGGGAGCCCCAGCCCTTTAAATAATCTCTTTAAATTGCTGCCGGAGCCCTCGACTGCCACTGCTACCCCAGGGCTCCAACAGGCTCCAGCGGCTACTCCGGTGGGGGAGGGGAGGGCACTTACAGGTATAGGGCGGGCTGGGGCTGGCTCTGACCCCCCCATAACCACCCCTTCTACCCGAGGCCCTGCCCCTTCCAGGGCCAATCCAGCCCTGTACCGGTAAGTCCCTATTTCTACTTTCACCCCTGCTTAACGCCGAGTCCTGCAGCCTGTTAGCCCACACGACTCCCACTGAAGTCAATGGAAGCACTGCCTGGAAGCTCCTAGTAACACATGAATGCAACTCTGGGAAAAGATTTTCTTCTACAGAAATTAAAGCAAAATGTGCAGGAAAACCAGCTTTAGAAAGCAAAGGATTTTGCGGACTGTGCTGCTTACTTTGAAATAGAAGGAGAGGGAAAAAAATAGCTACTGTCTGAACTACCTTTGTTTTAGGTTCTAGTATAAGAGACTGGGCCTAGAAGAGTTGGAAAATGGGCGCAGGAGGAAATTGGGAAAAGTTTGATGAAATTTTTCCTAATTTCCTTTTAATTTCAAAATTTTGATATTAGAAATTTCATTTAAATTCACAAAATGTCAAGCAGCTCTAAGATTCACTTTATAATATGAAGAGCAACCCTATTTGTAAGCTCTGTTACATTATCCTCCCCTTGGGCTGTCTTTCTATTAGATGGTAAACTCATTGGAGCAGGGACTATTACTCTCTGCTTGTGAAGTTCCTAGCACACTTTATTATTTGTACAACTCATCGTTTCTAAGAGCCCCAGTCATGGACTAGAGCCCCATTATGCTAAGCGATATACAAGCACAGAATAAAAAAAATGTTCCCTTGCCCCCAGGAGTTTACAATCTGTGCACAAGACAAGAGACAGCAGATAGATACAGACAGACTAAAGGGGGAGTACAAAGAAACAATAAGACAATATTGGAGGAGGGTCTTCAGAGTAGCAAGATCTTGTTACAGAGTAGCAAGATGCAATAACATCCTAGGAGCAGAAATTGGGTAGACTGGGATTCCAAGGGGTGAGTTGTCACATCTCTATCCAACAGTTGACATGCAACTGTCTGACAACTCCATTATGCATCCCGTATCATAAAGTAAAAGATTAATGAACTAAACTCTTCCAGATCCTAGTCCCCTAAAATTTGCTATGAAAAATGATACAAACATGAAAAGATGGTTTACCACAATGTGAGTTTGCTGGTGTAGGTTTTCTCTTTGGGTTAAAGGTCCTACAGCTTACTTACCACATCCACAAGCTGAGATATCTTTAAGCCAAAAAGGACTTTTATTGTATCGTTGGAGTTTTCAACAGGTCGGACCCATTTCTGGTACCCGTGAAATAAGTGTCTCAGGAGGGCATCTTCGTTTTCAGCAATCAAACTGAGCCCAGCAACAGCTAAAAGGAGACAAAGAGCATGTGGGTGTATGTGAAAGTGCAATCCAAGGTGTTCTCTGAGTTGAAGAGAGTAAGAGGAAAGACAATAATCACCAGTGAAAACAGGAAAATCTGCCTCAGGCAAAACCTTGCCAGATAGGGATTAAATTTACAGTCTCTCAATAGAGCCAAGGTAGGAGGGAAGTACAATTAGTCAGCTCAAATGGGGATTTTGTTATATTTATGCTGTCATTGGGTTATCTGATTTGATTAGGTGTTTATTGCTTATTAGTGTATTTTTAAAAGATCATCAAAGTGTGCCAGAACATCAGGCAGGCCTCTCATTGTAAAGCAGTGAAAATCCAAATCAATACATGTCGCCTCAGGAAGAAATTACACATTTTTGTAATACCTGACTTGGGGGCATCCTGGTCACTTTGTACTCCAGGCAGACTGATCTACTGTCATAGAGGTGTTTGACCAGCTACAGGTGGGACTTCCTGTTAACAGAGCCTCAGTCTCATTATGTTCTTTAGAAACAGAGCGCGTACACGGAGTGAGGTTTTGCATGGTTGAGTTTTGTGATGAATCTGCTAGGCAAGAAGCTACCATTCCCATCACCCCCTGCCCACCATGTTCTGATCCCCAGTGTGGACATACTTCCCCGGCCAGGGGGCAGAAACTCTATGAAAGACCCAGGCCCAGGAAGTAACCACGCCCTGGGGGAAGCAGCAGCAAACTGGGAGCAGCTGGGAAGCCAAAAGCAGGGAAAGCTACACGCATTGCTAACTGCAGCAAGAGCCAGGCAGCTGTGTGTGAACAGGCGGCCACTGCAGCTGGGGTCAGGTCAGCAGAGAACTTGCAGGAAAGTAACTGCAATAATTATGGTTCGTATTCACAAACATTATGAGTCATCGACCCCATTCCATTGATCCACTGCTCTCTGTCTCCTCCTCACATCATACATGCTCAGCCCAGGGGTGGATGACCCCTGCAAGGCTACATCCATCCATTCTACATGCCGCTTGGAAGTTTGGGCTCTCCACTCCTCCGCTTCCCTCTGCCAGCTGTGTCTCCACCCCCTTGAGCTGCCATCTGCCTTCCAGAACCAGGCCACCTCCTATTTCTCCAGGGGAAGTTGGTAGTCACACAGACAGCACTTGAAGGAGAGACTGGTGGTTTCTGTGGTAAAATCCCACACTGAACTCATGTTGCACCAGCCCTCTGGCTGGTGTTACTGGATCGTCCCACTCAGGCCTGTGGGCTGCAGAGGGGAGCAGGCTTGGCTTTGCCTGCTCCCTTCCTGCTTTTGGGGGCCCACAAGGCATTGGGAAGGAGCAGTCGCTGGGTGACTGAGTACAGGCATAATGCAGCACCCAGGACTGAACCTGGGACCTTTAGATTTTAGTACATGAGCATCTACTGCCTGAGCGAAGAGATCTAGCTCTGTTAGTGGGGTGCAGCAGGCTCATCCTCCTTTAAGGGGGACAAAGCACGACACTGAGTGGGTGGGGGCTGTAGAGGCATTGCTAGAGTGCCTGGCCTCGTGTAAGGTGTACAAGAATTCATGCTGCAGCCAGGCCCATTTGGGCTGTGATTGTCAGGAAATACTCACTAGATACCAGAGACATTTAAGCAGGGGAATGTTCACACCCCTACGGCTGATACAGAAAAGCGAGTCCTTTCTTGGCAGTTAGACAACGATCAATGGATTAAAGGCACTGATCACATGACACTTTCCATTGAAGCAGATGGTGTCTCAGTCTCCTGTGTTTGACCTGTCAGCATTTGTTAGGTAGCATCTAACCCAGGGGTCGGCAACCTTTCAGCAGTGCTGTGCCGAGTCTTCATTTATTCACTCTAATTTAAGGTTTCGCGTGCCAGTCATACATTTTAACATTCTTAGAAGGTCTCTTTCTATAAGTCTATAATATATAACTAAACTATTGTTGTATGTAAAGTAAATAAGGTTTTTAAAATGTTTAAGAAGCTTCATTTAAAATTAAATTAAAATGCAGAGCCCCCCAGACCAGTGGCCAGGACCCAGCAGTGTGTGCCACTGAAAATCAGCTCATGTGCCACCTTTGGCACCCATGCCATAGGTTGCCTACCCCAATCTAAACAAAGGGAGAGGGAGGGAGTTCTCCTTCATCTAGAGCCTGTCAATGCATTCAAAGTGCAATCTGAAGGCGGAAGATACTAATGCCCTGCAGCAAACACATATGAGTAGACTGGAGTCTGTGTTTATAGATGTGTGTGAGGCCAATGGAAAGAGTGGGCTGGGAATAATGCTAGGGTGAGGGCAAGGGCAAGGGCAAGTAAAAAACATTCTCCCAGATCTGAGTTTTTACATAAACAAACCAATTTTCTAACCCCTGTGGTTACTCCCAGCCTGGAACTGGACTTATACTCATGTAACACTCATCTTACATCTGAGCCTGTGAGGATGGGAAATGCCTCATTCATCTCCGGTAGGTTGTTGACACTGGAGCCTAACAATAACACTGCACAAGGTAACGCTGTTGACTGTTTCACTGCTGATTCTGAGCAGAAACTTCCCGGCTCCTGTGCTTGTCCTTCATTGTTGGATATGGAGCCGGAGTGAAGCAGCTGGTTGAGGAGACAGAGCACAGCTGGCGTGGGGGGAGTGGGGCACCAGATGGCTTTTGGCCACTCTTCCACCTTCTCTGCACTGAGACAGCAAAGGAGCCAGTTTGCTCCTTCCAGTACAACTTAGAGCAGCCTCTGGGCTGCTCTGAGTTTTGCCAGTTTGTAAACGGCACCCTAGGGGCTGTTACACCAGCTGGGAAGTGCTGGAATACACCAGTCTTTCCCTCCCCATACTGCTGTCTCCATTGAAGGGGAGAGAGTGGTATTTAGCTGGTGTAGCTGGCTCTATGCTACCAGGGCATTTCATCATGCTCATCCCCAGCTGGCTGGCCCCACCACCACAGGCTGGAGTAGGGACTAGACTCTGCCTCTACAAGGTCAAGCCCTCTCCTCCAAATACCTGCTCATTCCATTTCCCATGCCCACTGCCAAAAGCCTCATTGAATCTGAGTGCCCCAAACCCAAACTGTCTCCCACTGTTCCCAGGGACCAGAGTCTCTAGCTGCCCCAGCCCTCCAACCTTCCCCTGACAAGTGCTGCAGTGGTGCACTAGAGGCAAAATTTCACAGCAGAGGGACAGCCTGGGGGAGGCTGTAAACTGAAAAACATCCCAAACCTGGGAAATGTGCTGGATTTAGCTGGAGAATAATGAACAACATCCCCTATCCCTTTCCTGATTTAATGTAATACAGCCCTCCCCTGAACCTGGCTCAGAAGCATCCCTATGCCACAGACTCAGTAGAAAAGACTACATGGGCCCTGACTCCAACCTGGGGGGCATAATGGAAACTTAGCAGGATGATTCTTACAGCTGGAATGATCCTTGAAGAACATGATCAATAGAGGACCTGTAGAAAGGGAAGAAGTGGGGTCCCCAGAAACAGAGCCACAAAAGATGGATTAGGTCAAATTCAGCTATGGTGTAAATGGTGACATCAGTTATCCACAGGGCATAAATTAGTCCACAAATGCAGGAAACTGGGGCAAGGAAGAGGCAACTCAATGGCCCAGCCCCCTCCCTAGGCATGGGTTGAGCAGGCTGCATTCCATAAAATCTCAGGCATGCGCCACCTGGTGCAGGGGCTACATTCTACGCAATGTCTCCAGCTATTACAGCCCCCTCCCCCCCACACCTCCTCTGGGCTGTGCCTAACAGGCATCCCTAAAGCCCTAAAGAAGGAAAATGGCTGTTTCGGGAACTAAGAAAAATGGGGTAAAACTGAGCACAGAAAACACGTAGGCTGAATAGCTGGAAAAAAGTCCTTCCAGTGAGGTCTATCCTGCCACGATCTCATCTCCCCAAAGAAATATGAGAAGACCTTAGGCTAGAATCTTTTACAACGAGACTAGATGAAGGAACGGGGAATACACTGAAAGAAGCAATGTTGCCCTTGAAGAAAGATTAACAAGATTATCAGATGCTGTAGGTCAGACTCATCTCCAATGTCATTGATTTGTGCGTGTGTAAGTTTCAGTGTTCATCACCACATTTATTGTGTGTACAATGAATTCATCACACTTGCCATACCACTTAATATCACCCCTTGTTAACTTTTCCTCATTTATAGCACTTTGTGGTTTCTGATCCTACCGGCAAAAGAGTTGTTAAATGAATAGAAAAAACACTGGCAATGATGGTGGAGGCAGCTTTCTACACATGTGGTACCTTTAGCCTTTCATCTTTTCACTTGAGCAGCTAGGAGTTCATCTCGGTGCTCGGGATTTTCTCTTCTTTAGCAACACACACTCTCTCCCTCTCCCTCACACACCCATAAAAACACTACTTTTCTTCTCAAGTGTCAAATATTTTGTGGGATTGGGCACTAAACCCAAGATGCACTTTTCTGAGTAGAAAGGGGCTCTGCTATTTTAGTTACTCTTCATTTCTCCTCTGCTCCAGTAATATCTACCAGTAACTTCATTGCCTCATGTTTAAAAGGCTTTTAAATGGAGGAACAAATATAACCATGTTTACAAGTCAGAGCTGTTTTAAAAGAAAGTAGAACTATTATAACAATGAATGCTAATGCCTAGCTTCAGCGAGCAGACACTGTGTTACAGAAAGAAATCTCCATTTCTGGCATTCCCGGTGGAAAAGGATGAAATCGCACTTACCCGAGTTGCTAACACAAAGAATGAGGGGTACCAGAGTAAGATCTAGCAGCAGCAGCATGGCAGCGTTTGTTTTCACAAGCAAACAAATTCCAGCCTAGAAACGGGTGAACAGGAACTAATTAGGATCAGAGTGTCTGCAAAGAAGGATCGGGCATTCCAAGCCTAATCTTGCATCACTAGGAAGCTTTTTAAAGTACACTTCATTGATTTTCAGTCAGCTGTCACAGCCTGTAAGTCTAAAAAATATCTCTGGGTCCTAAACTCTGACACATTTACTCTTTATATTATAACCAGTGCTAGCCTGTTATAAATCAGAGATAGCATGAAGTCAGAAAAAATATAAGTGGTAGACAGTCAAGACGGACCATAATACAAATATATCTTTTACCACTAACTCATAGACCTCAGGGATGGGAAAGGTCTCACTTTCCCAGTGCAGGAAAGGTTGAAAGAAGGGCATGTTTAATCTAGAGAAAAGAAAGCTGTGGTGGGACATGCTAACTGTCTTTCAATACGTAATAATTTGTTAGAAAGAGGGCAGTGTTCAATTGTTCTCCATGTCCACTGAAGGTAGGACAAGTAGTACTGGGTTTAATCTGCAGCCAGGGAGTTTTAGATTAGATATTAGGAAAAGTAGTTAGGTAGTTAAGCACTGGAACAGGCAGGCTTCCAAGGGAGGCTATGGAATCTCCATGACTGAATGTTCGTAAAAACAGGTTACCAAACACCTGTCAGGGATGGTCTAGATCAGTGGTTTTCAAACTGTGGGTCACGACCGAGTACTGGGTCGCAGTGGCGCTGGTCAGAACCGCTGACCAGGCTGTTAAAAGCCCCATCGGCAGTGCTGCCCAGCTAAGGCAGGCTAGTCCCTACCTGTTCCAACATCGCGCTGAGCCCTGGAAGTGGCCAGCAGCAGGTCTGGCTCCTAGGTGGGGGAGCTACAAGGCTTCATGTGCTGCCCCGCCCCGAGCACCAGCTCTGCACTCCCATTGGCAAGGAACCAGCCAATGGGAGCTGGGGGGCGGTGCCTGCAGGTGAGAGTTCTGCAGAGCTGCTCACATGCCTCCGTTTAGGAGCCGGACCTGCTGCTGGCTGCTTCCAGGGCGCAGTGGGGTCTGTGATGCCAGGACAGGTGGGAAGCCTGCCTCTGCACCCCAGCTACGCTGCTGACCAGGAGCCACTGGAGGTAAACCCGTGCCCCAACCCTGCACCCCAATCCCCTGCCCCAGCCCTGAGCCCCCCCCTCAAACTCAGAGCCCCTTCCTGCACCCCAAACCTCTCATCCCCGGTCCCACCTCAGAGCCTGCACCTCCAGCCCAAAGCCACCTATTACACATTGAAACCCTCAGTCCCAGACCCATCCTGCAGCACTCACCTCCACACCCAAACCCTCTGCCCCAGCCCCTCCCACACCCCAAGACCCTCATTCCCCAGCTCCACTGGGTCGCAGGCATCAATAATTTTCTTCAACTGGGTCGCCAGAAAAAAAAGTTTGAAAATCACTGGTCTAGGTTTACTTGGACCTACCTCAGCATAAGGGGCTGGACTAGATGACCTTTCAAGGTCCCTGCCAGACCTACATTTCTGTGAGTCTAGGATTGTTTCACCCACTGTCCTCATGGTCTACTGTTAAATAACTAAACTGATGGGGCTTATAGCAATTCCATAGGGGAGATTATTGAACGAGTTTCTAAATGGCGACAAAGAGTCCTGTGGCACCTTATAGACTAACAGACGTATTGGAGCATGAGCTTTCGTGGGTGAATACCCACTTCCTCAGACGCAAGTTTCTAAATCTCATTCTTCCTGTATATGGAAATCAATGACTTCAAATGGGCTTTGGATCAGACCCATTCAGCCTCAGTGTTCATTTTCCCAACCCATTTGTCCCTCAG